>NC_090933.1:71064249-71364249 GCF_040938575.1 Ambystoma mexicanum
GCAGGACCCTCACCTCCAGGGAGATCCAGACCGGAGTGCGACTCCTGCTGCCAGGCGAGCTGGCCAAGCACGCTGTGTCCGAGGGCACCAAAGCCGTCACCAAGTACACCAGTGCCAAGTGAGACCACAGTTCCCAGCACCAAAGAAACCCAAAGGCTCTTTTAAGAGCCGCTCACCACCTCCACTCAAGAGCTCACATGCTTTGCCTAGCTAGCCCTGCTTTATTCCATCCCCGCAAAACATAAGGCCAATGATATCAAATAAGGACTACGGTCTCGGGGGCGGCGTAAGCAAATTATTTCTCTGCGCTGTGGCAGGAGTCACGCACCCTACTTGACACATTTGCTGGGCTGGGAGGGAAATCTCTGGGAGCTCGGCTTAATGTACAGGACAGGCTATGTAAGGCAGCACTGCCAGGGAAGCGCTCGCAGCACACCCCTCTGTCCCCGAGCCCGACAGGGAGCAGGTACTTCACCATTCGGTCTGCCTGTGAGGAGGGGGACGGCGGGCGGAAAACCGACCATTAGCACACAGCGCTTAGAAGCGGTTGGAATCCAGCCTCAAGGCAGGCCTTATAGAAACGTGATGTGGGGTGGGGGGCTTCGAGTTCAGAGATCGCTCTGAGGGGGGGCGGGAGGGGGGGAGTGGAGGGCTCGGGTTACGAGCTGGCTGTGCTCCCGCTAAAAGGTACAAGCCATCACATCAAATCCGACCGCCACAAGCGCACAAATAACTGGTCGCCAAAGCTGCCCAGATGGGCATTTTTTGGGGAGGGGGTGTTGCCAAGACAGGTAGGAGCGTTTGCATGTTTGCCTTGGGTTTGAGAGACGGCCTAGCCGCCTGTGCAGTGAAGAGAGGCGCCTCGAGAGGCAGAGTTGAGCAGCTCTTGTGTGTGACAACGTGTCGGCTCTTAAAAGAGCCTTTGTGGTGGTGGGGTCTTGCTGCCGGTGCCCCTCGGGCCCTCTCGCCCCGGATGCGGCGGGCCAGCTGGATGTCCTTGGGCATAATGGTCACTCGCTTGGCGTGGATGGCGCAGAGGTTGGTGTCCTCAAAGGGCCTCGCTGGCCTCCTGCAGGGCCATGACTGCTGAGCTCTGGAAGCGCAGGTCGGTCTTGAAATCCTGTGCGATCTCCCGCACCAAGCGCTGGAAGGGCAGTTTCCGGATGAGCAGCTCAGTAGATTTCTGGTAGCGCCGGATCTCTCTGAGGGCCACGGTGCCCGGCCGATAGCGGTGCGGTTTCTTGACCCCACCAGTCGCAGGGGCGCTCTTGCGGGCAGCTTTGGTGGCCAGCTGCTTGCGGGGGTGCCTTGCCTCCGGTGGACTTGGGGCAGTCTGCTTCGTACGGGCCATGGCAACCTTGCGCGACTTGCTTCCTCTCTACTGACAACGTACAATGGTCTGTGACGGATGAAGACCCAACTACGCTCCGATTGGCTGGGACAATAGCAGGAAACGGGTTTGAAAAAGCCCGCCACTCTCAGTGACGAGCCCGAGGCAGAACGTCGGCCTGTTGAAAGGCTGGCAAGCATCGACACGCGCACGCAGGCACGCACATACCAGGAGGGCTATGATTGGACAGCCAATCTGAGGCTTGCCAGTTATTCACAGATTCCTCTTTTGATTGACAGTGTCTGTCTGTCTGTCTCTCTCTCTCTCTCTCTCTCTCTCTCTCTCTGGGATGGAGGGGGGATTTATTCATTTTATTTAGTTGGTCATTTTGTATGGCACGACAAGTGGCGGCGTGGGGCCACTTCAGAGGACATGTTTTTGAAGCACCTAGCCTGGCAAGCAAGTACAGAAAAGAAAGCGGCCAGCGCCCCGGAAAAGATATAAAAGGAGCCTCCATTGAGGTAGGTGGTTGCGGGAAAAGTTAAGAGCGGTTCTAACTAGCAACCGCCTTCTCTTGACTCCCCCACCTGACACCCGATGGCAAGGCTCTCGCGTTTTCCGGGTCCACGTTTGGGAAAGCCACCCAGTTCTGTTTTTGCTTGGAATTCTGGGACTTGTAGTGCTTCTGCATTTCAAACGGGGCAGAAAAATCAAAAGGACCCAAAATACAGAGGGGGGTTGAGGCAGGACTGGGTGGCCTTCTGACGCATTGGCCACTGGAAACTTGAGAGTTCCGCTCATGCACTGCTTACATCTCTCTGGCTCTCTCATATGTTCTCTGGGCAGGCAGGATACACAACCTCCTTTGCCATCATAGCGATCTGAGAAACACACGTGCAGCTGCCCCCAGTCAGAGGGCCAACCAACTACCGCATAGCAACCTTCTACAGCCATCCTCGAAAACGCAAACATCCCTCGGATAGGACTGCTTTCACCACGCGGTAGCTAGGCCGGACACTACCGGCTGCCTTTGGGCCAGCGTCATGGCTAAGGTGAGTCAACCGGTATCGCCAGCCCACGCTCTCCCCAGGCTCGGACCCGCTCGGTCGGTTTAACTTTGCGCTCAAGGACTTGCACTGCTGGCTACATGAGGGGGAAGGCCAGGACTACAAGCCCCAGAATGCAAAGTTAAAACCGGGACTGCACCAGCATCCCCGGAATGGAATTATTATTGTTATGGTATTCATTGAGCGCGGACCAAGCTTCGAGAAGCAACGGAGCGGGCTTTACAGAGGAATGCACCAACACAGATACACGACAGAGCGCTTTACCCAGATATGCAACAGTGCAGATGCATAACTGAGTGCTTTTCAGAGGGAAAAAAACGGAACAGATATACACCAGGGGGTAGGATACGCAGGGGCACAGCTGTAGAGGGTGGCGGGGAGGAGGGAGGCGGGCGTCGTCTAGCGAGCCAGGCGGTGCGGCGTGATGGCCTAGGTATTGAGGGGGAGAGACTCCTTGAAGAGGTGCGTCTTGAGTTCTTTTCTGAATTGTAGGAGCGTGTGGGGCAAGTCTGATGCTGACGTGGAGGAGGTTCCATGGTCTCGGGGCGTAGACAGAGAAGGCTTGTTTTTTGGTCCTTTCCTTTTTGCAGTGGCGGATTTCAAGTCTGTGCGTGTCCAGGTTTCTGGTGGTGCGTTTGTCTGCTGGAGATGCTAAGTTTCTCTGCGAGGTAGCTGGGGGACTTGCGGGCGACCGCCTTATAGATGGTGCGGCAAGACTCTAAGGTGATTCGTGTGCGTAGTGGGAGCCAGTGAAGGTCGATGAGGAGAGGGGTGATGTGGTACCTGCGTAGAGCCCTGGTGAAGCGTGTGGCTGAGTGTGGGGCACGAGGGAGGACGGCGGGCGGCCTTTTCGAGGAGGGGGTTGCCCCCGCCCAGGTGGCAAAGGACCAGTGCTTGAATGGTGGACCTAAAGCTGTCCGGAGGGATATTGTTGGCATGAGAAATAACTCCTGTCCTGCAACCTACCATCCTGCCTAGATCTACCCTGCAACCCGCCATTAACGGCAACCAAGGACCAGAAAAATCAGCTCGATGTGACTACATTGGTGCGAGAGAGCTCCTGCCCTATATCCAATATAAACCACAACCAGTGAAAACGGGCCCCTGAGATGCAGTGTGCTGAGCCCAAAATGAATGACCCTCTGCCTGAGCAAACATATCTTACTCGGCTCCTGGCTGTGAATCTACCTTTCCTCTGAGTGCAGCTACTGCGAAACACGAGAATGCAATCCTGGAACAGTGGGCGCATAAGAACAAAACACCCACTCCAGACACTCGGCTCTCCTATCACTATGCTCACTCTCTACTTTACACCAACACACAATCGAGCCCAGCTATACCCCTCGATCAATTTCGGCCTAGCTGCTCGCATAGGTACTAGACCCCATGAACACCTCAACATCCTGCTAGAACGCAGCTATACCCCACGAAAAAATCTGCCTAGCTGCACACATAAGCGTTCTACACAGGCCTAATGCCGCCAGAATGCAGTCTCGGAGACCAACCACCAGACCGCACACATTCAAATGATCTCTCAATAGCACCGCACCTAATGTTAGGATGCAGCTACCATCAGGCAATCGTATCAGCTGCTCACATATTGAGTGCACCCAAGCACCCTACGCTAGCCCACTCTCTCTCGACTGACCTTGACTACGGTCCCCAAGGGCGTTCAACCCACATGCGCTTTGAGATCATACCAATGATATACAGAGCGCTATTTAAATGCCGAACAACAATAGCAACGTATGATGTTGGCCCGACTGACCTGGTGGCTGGAGGGAGAGAAAAGGAAGCTGGGTCGGCCTTTCCCAAAGAGAGAGGCCAGCAGCGAGTGGAGCAAATGCCATGCTCCTGGCTGTCTCAGGGGTGCTGGGCAAGGAGAGGGAGAGAGAGGAGCAAAGGCCCCGCTCCTGGCCCTCTCAGGGCCCAGCAGAGAGTGAAGCAAAGGCCATGCTCCTGGCTCTCTCAGGGCCCAGCAGAGAGTGGAGACCACGCTCTGGGCCCAGCAGAGAGTGGAGCAAAGACCACACTCCAGGCTGGCTGGCCCCTAGGAGCAAAGACCGAACGGCCAGGTTCTATAGGCAGGAAAACAGGGCTGACCTACAGGCACTTGTAACTCAGAGTGTGCTGTGACCCCCGGCTTCTTGGGACACAGTGGACCGGCCGGCCCAAGAGTTCTCGAGGCCTGCTCAGGGGCTTATGGGGATGGCTAGAGGGGGGCGTGCCTGTCCCCCGCTTTGTCTGCTGCTAGGTACTTCTGGGAGTTATCAGCATAATCCCGCCTTTCCCGGCCATCTCCACCTAGGCCGCAGTACCTTCTGCCGTTAAAAGAGGGCATCTGGGACCTCTTTGCTCTCACATGAGTGCCCGAGTCAGCTTACCAGAAGGGAAGAGAGATTTTGGGGACAGGGATGGAGGGGGCTTCCCATCTGTAATTGGGTATGTATTCTCATGTAGGTACAGTTTGAGCCGAAACAAAGAGTTATCAAGTGGAATTCTAAAGTGGGCTTGGTTTCTTTTGGCGCATTCCCCCCATTTACATTCAAATGGGCGCCCACACAACAGGGCTGTTGGTACTTCGGGCCACGGGACCTTCCTTGAGTGGCACTGCTGCACAGGCCCACTGCACTGGCCGGGGAAGCAGGAGGGTGGGTTGGGGAGGGGGGTTGTCAGCCTGCCAATAATGCACAGTTCCATGTGATAATATCCCCGCAAAAATGTCTCCACGCAAGAATGGCGCCATTATTATCCCATGGAACCTGCAGGGGAAACCTCCGCTCCCATTTACCCCATAAATAATGTCCCCTGTGCCGTATCCCGTCGACTATATGTATGGCGACATTATTTGGTATATCGGGTAAAAAGAATTGCAGCAAAAATGCTGTGGTTTCAGCCGGTACAGGTGTACCTCTTTATACCATTTAAGGGGAGCCGTGGTGTCCCCCAACCCCCTTAAATGGTATAACGGGTCTGGGGGTTGCGGGGGTGTACATACACACACACACACACACACACACACACACACACCTCCCTCCCTCCCTCCCCTTTGCACTCACTCCCACCCTTTCCATCTGTGCCTCACAGTCCGGCGTGCCCCCCTACGTTGCCCATGCACCCAGAAAGCTGCATGGGCATCGGGAGCATGCGATCATCCTACAGGGGTTTCGCGCAACCCGTGATGCAGCCCCTCTTTTTGTGACACAAACACATACTCTGTTGCAGTGTAGAAAAGTGGTGGCGCTGCTGTCAAGGTACTGAGCTCTTTGTCTGAGTGTGTGAGTGGCTCTTAAAAGAGCCTTTGTGTTTTTTTTGTTGGGGAGTGTGTAACTTGGGCTGTTACTTGCTGGCTTTGCCCCCTGCCTTGTGGCCCTCGGTCTTCTTAGGCAGCAGCACGGCCTGGATGTTGGGCAGGACACCACCCTGGGCAATGGTAACTTTGCCCAGCAGCTTGTTGAGCTCCTCGTCGTTGCGGATGGCGAGCTGCAGGTGTCTGGGGATGATGCGGGTCTTCTTGTTGTCCCGGGCGGCATTGCCGGCCAGCTCGAGGATCTCAGCAGTCAGGTACTCGAGCACGGCAGCCATGTAGACGGGGGCTCCGGCTCCCACACGCTCGCCGTAGCTCCCCTTCCGCAGCAGCCTGTGCACACGGCCTACTGGGAACTGCAAGCCCGCCCGGGAGGAGCGAGTCTTGGCCTTAGCACGGGCCTTCCCTCCTTGCTTTCCTCGTCCAGACATGACGCGTTAAACAGGCGCTCGCTTGTTCAAAGAGGAAGTAATGCCCCGAGCATGGGAGGGCGGGCATATAAAGACACGGTGGAGCACTCTCATTGGACAAAACCTAGGCTCTGCATGAACATCCATTGGAGGGGGAGACTACTCCTGCCAACCAATCAGAGCTCTGTGCCGGGCACACAGACACGGAGGAGCGACAGAACCATACGGGCCAATAGCAAGCGGGGACTGGCAGCAGCTGATTAAGCACAGGCAGCCTATAAAAGAGAGGGGCCGGGGGGCGCAGTGTTTTACTCATTTCTCTCTCTCCTCACAGCGTGGACGTCAGCCGGAGACCATGCCTGAGCCAGCCAAGTCCGCCCCAGCGCCCAAGAAAGCGCTCTCCAAGCCGCCCAAGAAGGACGGGAAGAAGCGCAAGAGGAGCAGGAAGGAAAGCTATGCCATTTACATCTACAAGGTGATGAAGCAGGTGCACCCTGACACCGGCATCTCTTCCAAGGCCATGGGCATCATGAACTCGTTTGTCAATGACATCTTCGAGCGCATCGCTGCGGAAGCCTCCCGCCTGGCTCAATACAACAAGCGCAGGACCCTCACCTCCAGGGAGATCCAGACCGGAGTGCGACTCCTGCTGCCAGGCGAGCTGGCCAAGCACGCTGTGTCCGAGGGCACCAAAGCCGTCACCAAGTACACCAGTGCCAAGTGAGACCACAGTTCCCAGCACCAAAGAAACCCAAAGGCTCTTTTAAGAGCCGCTCACCACCTCCACTCAAGAGCTCACATGCTTTGCCTAGCTAGCCCTGCTTTATTCCATCCCCGCAAAACATAAGGCCAATGATATCAAATAAGGACTACGGTCTCGGGGGCGGCGTAAGCAAATTATTTCTCTGCGCTGTGGCAGGAGTCACGCACCCTACTTGACACATTTGCTGGGCTGGGAGGGAAATCTCTGGGAGCTCGGCTTAATGTACAGGACAGGCTATGTAAGGCAGCACTGCCAGGGAAGCGCTCGCAGCACACCCCTCTGTCCCCGAGCCCGACAGGGAGCAGGTACTTCACCATTCGGTCTGCCTGTGAGGAGGGGGACGGCGGGCGGAAAACCGACCATTAGCACACAGCGCTTAGAAGCGGTTGGAATCCAGCCTCAAGGCAGGCCTTATAGAAACGTGATGTGGGGTGGGGGGCTTCGAGTTCAGAGATCGCTCTGAGGGGGGGCGGGAGGGGGGGAGTGGAGGGCTCGGGTTACGAGCTGGCTGTGCTCCCGCTAAAAGGTACAAGCCATCACATCAAATCCGACCGCCACAAGCGCACAAATAACTGGTCGCCAAAGCTGCCCAGATGGGCATTTTTTGGGGAGGGGGTGTTGCCAAGACAGGTAGGAGCGTTTGCATGTTTGCCTTGGGTTTGAGAGACGGCCTAGCCGCCTGTGCAGTGAAGAGAGGCGCCTCGAGAGGCAGAGTTGAGCAGCTCTTGTGTGTGACAACGTGTCGGCTCTTAAAAGAGCCTTTGTGGTGGTGGGGTCTTGCTGCCGGTGCCCCTCGGGCCCTCTCGCCCCGGATGCGGCGGGCCAGCTGGATGTCCTTGGGCATAATGGTCACTCGCTTGGCGTGGATGGCGCAGAGGTTGGTGTCCTCAAAGGGCCTCGCTGGCCTCCTGCAGGGCCATGACTGCTGAGCTCTGGAAGCGCAGGTCGGTCTTGAAATCCTGTGCGATCTCCCGCACCAAGCGCTGGAAGGGCAGTTTCCGGATGAGCAGCTCAGTAGATTTCTGGTAGCGCCGGATCTCTCTGAGGGCCACGGTGCCCGGCCGATAGCGGTGCGGTTTCTTGACCCCACCAGTCGCAGGGGCGCTCTTGCGGGCAGCTTTGGTGGCCAGCTGCTTGCGGGGGTGCCTTGCCTCCGGTGGACTTGGGGCAGTCTGCTTCGTACGGGCCATGGCAACCTTGCGCGACTTGCTTCCTCTCTACTGACAACGTACAATGGTCTGTGACGGATGAAGACCCAACTACGCTCCGATTGGCTGGGACAATAGCAGGAAACGGGTTTGAAAAAGCCCGCCACTCTCAGTGACGAGCCCGAGGCAGAACGTCGGCCTGTTGAAAGGCTGGCAAGCATCGACACGCGCACGCAGGCACGCACATACCAGGAGGGCTATGATTGGACAGCCAATCTGAGGCTTGCCAGTTATTCACAGATTCCTCTTTTGATTGACAGTGTCTGTCTGTCTGTCTCTCTCTCTCTCTCTCTCTCTCTCTCTCTCTGGGATGGAGGGGGGATTTATTCATTTTATTTAGTTGGTCATTTTGTATGGCACGACAAGTGGCGGCGTGGGGCCACTTCAGAGGACATGTTTTTGAAGCACCTAGCCTGGCAAGCAAGTACAGAAAAGAAAGCGGCCAGCGCCCCGGAAAAGATATAAAAGGAGCCTCCATTGAGGTAGGTGGTTGCGGGAAAAGTTAAGAGCGGTTCTAACTAGCAACCGCCTTCTCTTGACTCCCCCACCTGACACCCGATGGCAAGGCTCTCGCGTTTTCCGGGTCCACGTTTGGGAAAGCCACCCAGTTCTGTTTTTGCTTGGAATTCTGGGACTTGTAGTGCTTCTGCATTTCAAACGGGGCAGAAAAATCAAAAGGACCCAAAATACAGAGGGGGGTTGAGGCAGGACTGGGTGGCCTTCTGACGCATTGGCCACTGGAAACTTGAGAGTTCCGCTCATGCACTGCTTACATCTCTCTGGCTCTCTCATATGTTCTCTGGGCAGGCAGGATACACAACCTCCTTTGCCATCATAGCGATCTGAGAAACACACGTGCAGCTGCCCCCAGTCAGAGGGCCAACCAACTACCGCATAGCAACCTTCTACAGCCATCCTCGAAAACGCAAACATCCCTCGGATAGGACTGCTTTCACCACGCGGTAGCTAGGCCGGACACTACCGGCTGCCTTTGGGCCAGCGTCATGGCTAAGGTGAGTCAACCGGTATCGCCAGCCCACGCTCTCCCCAGGCTCGGACCCGCTCGGTCGGTTTAACTTTGCGCTCAAGGACTTGCACTGCTGGCTACATGAGGGGGAAGGCCAGGACTACAAGCCCCAGAATGCAAAGTTAAAACCGGGACTGCACCAGCATCCCCGGAATGGAATTATTATTGTTATGGTATTCATTGAGCGCGGACCAAGCTTCGAGAAGCAACGGAGCGGGCTTTACAGAGGAATGCACCAACACAGATACACGACAGAGCGCTTTACCCAGATATGCAACAGTGCAGATGCATAACTGAGTGCTTTTCAGAGGGAAAAAAACGGAACAGATATACACCAGGGGGTAGGATACGCAGGGGCACAGCTGTAGAGGGTGGCGGGGAGGAGGGAGGCGGGCGTCGTCTAGCGAGCCAGGCGGTGCGGCGTGATGGCCTAGGTATTGAGGGGGAGAGACTCCTTGAAGAGGTGCGTCTTGAGTTCTTTTCTGAATTGTAGGAGCGTGTGGGGCAAGTCTGATGCTGACGTGGAGGAGGTTCCATGGTCTCGGGGCGTAGACAGAGAAGGCTTGTTTTTTGGTCCTTTCCTTTTTGCAGTGGCGGATTTCAAGTCTGTGCGTGTCCAGGTTTCTGGTGGTGCGTTTGTCTGCTGGAGATGCTAAGTTTCTCTGAGAGGTAGCTGGGGGACTTGCGGGCGACCGCCTTATAGATGGTGCGGCAAGACTCTAAGGTGATTCGTGTGCGTAGTGGGAGCCAGTGAAGGTCGATGAGGAGAGGGGTGATGTGGTACCTGCGTAGAGCCCTGGTGAAGCGTGTGGCTGAGTGTGGGGCACGAGGGAGGACGGCGGGCGGCCTTTTCGAGGAGGGGGTTGCCCCCGCCCAGGTGGCAAAGGACCAGTGCTTGAATGGTGGACCTAAAGCTGTCCGGAGGGATATTGTTGGCATGAGAAATAACTCCTGTCCTGCAACCTACCATCCTGCCTAGATCTACCCTGCAACCCGCCATTAACGGCAACCAAGGACCAGAAAAATCAGCTCGATGTGACTACATTGGTGCGAGAGAGCTCCTGCCCTATATCCAATATAAACCACAACCAGTGAAAACGGGCCCCTGAGATGCAGTGTGCTGAGCCCAAAATGAATGACCCTCTGCCTGAGCAAACATATCTTACTCGGCTCCTGGCTGTGAATCTACCTTTCCTCTGAGTGCAGCTACTGCGAAACACGAGAATGCAATCCTGGAACAGTGGGCGCATAAGAACAAAACACCCACTCCAGACACTCGGCTCTCCTATCACTATGCTCACTCTCTACTTTACACCAACACACAATCGAGCCCAGCTATACCCCTCGATCAATTTCGGCCTAGCTGCTCGCATAGGTACTAGACCCCATGAACACCTCAACATCCTGCTAGAACGCAGCTATACCCCACGAAAAAATCTGCCTAGCTGCACACATAAGCGTTCTACACAGGCCTAATGCCGCCAGAATGCAGTCTCGGAGACCAACCACCAGACCGCACACATTCAAATGATCTCTCAATAGCACCGCACCTAATGTTAGGATGCAGCTACCATCAGGCAATCGTATCAGCTGCTCACATATTGAGTGCACCCAAGCACCCTACGCTAGCCCACTCTCTCTCGACTGACCTTGACTACGGTCCCCAAGGGCGTTCAACCCACATGCGCTTTGAGATCATACCAATGATATACAGAGCGCTATTTAAATGCCGAACAACAATAGCAACGTATGATGTTGGCCCGACTGACCTGGTGGCTGGAGGGAGAGAAAAGGAAGCTGGGTCGGCCTTTCCCAAAGAGAGAGGCCAGCAGCGAGTGGAGCAAATGCCATGCTCCTGGCTGTCTCAGGGGTGCTGGGCAAGGAGAGGGAGAGAGAGGAGCAAAGGCCCCGCTCCTGGCCCTCTCAGGGCCCAGCAGAGAGTGAAGCAAAGGCCATGCTCCTGGCTCTCTCAGGGCCCAGCAGAGAGTGGAGACCACGCTCTGGGCCCAGCAGAGAGTGGAGCAAAGACCACACTCCAGGCTGGCTGGCCCCTAGGAGCAAAGACCGAACGGCCAGGTTCTATAGGCAGGAAAACAGGGCTGACCTACAGGCACTTGTAACTCAGAGTGTGCTGTGACCCCCGGCTTCTTGGGACACAGTGGACCGGCCGGCCCAAGAGTTCTCGAGGCCTGCTCAGGGGCTTATGGGGATGGCTAGAGGGGGGCGTGCCTGTCCCCCGCTTTGTCTGCTGCTAGGTACTTCTGGGAGTTATCAGCATAATCCCGCCTTTCCCGGCCATCTCCACCTAGGCCGCAGTACCTTCTGCCGTTAAAAGAGGGCATCTGGGACCTCTTTGCTCTCACATGAGTGCCCGAGTCAGCTTACCAGAAGGGAAGAGAGATTTTGGGGACAGGGATGGAGGGGGCTTCCCATCTGTAATTGGGTATGTATTCTCATGTAGGTACAGTTTGAGCCGAAACAAAGAGTTATCAAGTGGAATTCTAAAGTGGGCTTGGTTTCTTTTGGCGCATTCCCCCCATTTACATTCAAATGGGCGCCCACACAACAGGGCTGTTGGTACTTCGGGCCACGGGACCTTCCTTGAGTGGCACTGCTGCACAGGCCCACTGCACTGGCCGGGGAAGCAGGAGGGTGGGTTGGGGAGGGGGGTTGTCAGCCTGCCAATAATGCACAGTTCCATGTGATAATATCCCCGCAAAAATGTCTCCACGCAAGAATGGCGCCATTATTATCCCATGGAACCTGCAGGGGAAACCTCCGCTCCCATTTACCCCATAAATAATGTCCCCTGTGCCGTATCCCGTCGACTATATGTATGGCGACATTATTTGGTATATCGGGTAAAAAGAATTGCAGCAAAAATGCTGTGGTTTCAGCCGGTACAGGTGTACCTCTTTATACCATTTAAGGGGAGCCGTGGTGTCCCCCAACCCCCTTAAATGGTATAACGGGTCTGGGGGTTGCGGGGGTGTACATACACACACACACACACACACACACACACACACCTCCCTCCCTCCCTCCCCTTTGCACTCACTCCCACCCTTTCCATCTGTGCCTCACAGTCCGGCGTGCCCCCCTACGTTGCCCATGCACCCAGAAAGCTGCATGGGCATCGGGAGCATGCGATCATCCTACAGGGGTTTCGCGCAACCCGTGATGCAGCCCCTCTTTTTGTGACACAAACACATACTCTGTTGCAGTGTAGAAAAGTGGTGGCGCTGCTGTCAAGGTACTGAGCTCTTTGTCTGAGTGTGTGAGTGGCTCTTAAAAGAGCCTTTGTGTTTTTTTTGTTGGGGAGTGTGTAACTTGGGCTGTTACTTGCTGGCTTTGCCCCCTGCCTTGTGGCCCTCGGTCTTCTTAGGCAGCAGCACGGCCTGGATGTTGGGCAGGACACCACCCTGGGCAATGGTAACTTTGCCCAGCAGCTTGTTGAGCTCCTCGTCGTTGCGGATGGCGAGCTGCAGGTGTCTGGGGATGATGCGGGTCTTCTTGTTGTCCCGGGCGGCATTGCCGGCCAGCTCGAGGATCTCAGCAGTCAGGTACTCGAGCACGGCAGCCATGTAGACGGGGGCTCCGGCTCCCACACGCTCGCCGTAGCTCCCCTTCCGCAGCAGCCTGTGCACACGGCCTACTGGGAACTGCAAGCCCGCCCGGGAGGAGCGAGTCTTGGCCTTAGCACGGGCCTTCCCTCCTTGCTTTCCTCGTCCAGACATGACGCGTTAAACAGGCGCTCGCTTGTTCAAAGAGGAAGTAATGCCCCGAGCATGGGAGGGCGGGCATATAAAGACACGGTGGAGCACTCTCATTGGACAAAACCTAGGCTCTGCATGAACATCCATTGGAGGGGGAGACTACTCCTGCCAACCAATCAGAGCTCTGTGCCGGGCACACAGACACGGAGGAGCGACAGAACCATACGGGCCAATAGCAAGCGGGGACTGGCAGCAGCTGATTAAGCACAGGCAGCCTATAAAAGAGAGGGGCCGGGGGGCGCAGTGTTTTACTCATTTCTCTCTCTCCTCACAGCGTGGACGTCAGCCGGAGACCATGCCTGAGCCAGCCAAGTCCGCCCCAGCGCCCAAGAAAGCGCTCTCCAAGCCGCCCAAGAAGGACGGAAAGAAGCGCAAGAGGAGCAGGAAGGAAAGCTATGCCATTTACATCTACAAGGTGATGAAGCAGGTGCACCCTGACACCGGCATCTCTTCCAAGGCCATGGGCATCATGAACTCGTTTGTCAATGACATCTTCGAGCGCATCGCTGCGGAAGCCTCCCGCCTGGCTCAATACAACAAGCGCAGGACCCTCACCTCCAGGGAGATCCAGACCGGAGTGCGACTCCTGCTGCCAGGCGAGCTGGCCAAGCACGCTGTGTCCGAGGGCACCAAAGCCGTCACCAAGTACACCAGTGCCAAGTGAGACCACAGTTCCCAGCACCAAAGAAACCCAAAGGCTCTTTTAAGAGCCGCTCACCACCTCCACTCAAGAGCTCACATGCTTTGCCTAGCTAGCCCTGCTTTATTCCATCCCCGCAAAACATAAGGCCAATGATATCAAATAAGGACTACGGTCTCGGGGGCGGCGTAAGCAAATTATTTCTCTGCGCTGTGGCAGGAGTCACGCACCCTACTTGACACATTTGCTGGGCTGGGAGGGAAATCTCTGGGAGCTCGGCTTAATGTACAGGACAGGCTATGTAAGGCAGCACTGCCAGGGAAGCGCTCGCAGCACACCCCTCTGTCCCCGAGCCCGACAGGGAGCAGGTACTTCACCATTCGGTCTGCCTGTGAGGAGGGGGACGGCGGGCGGAAAACCGACCATTAGCACACAGCGCTTAGAAGCGGTTGGAATCCAGCCTCAAGGCAGGCCTTATAGAAACGTGATGTGGGGTGGGGGGCTTCGAGTTCAGAGATCGCTCTGAGGGGGGGCGGGAGGGGGGGAGTGGAGGGCTCGGGTTACGAGCTGGCTGTGCTCCCGCTAAAAGGTACAAGCCATCACATCAAATCCGACCGCCACAAGCGCACAAATAACTGGTCGCCAAAGCTGCCCAGATGGGCATTTTTTGGGGAGGGGGTGTTGCCAAGACAGGTAGGAGCGTTTGCATGTTTGCCTTGGGTTTGAGAGACGGCCTAGCCGCCTGTGCAGTGAAGAGAGGCGCCTCGAGAGGCAGAGTTGAGCAGCTCTTGTGTGTGACAACGTGTCGGCTCTTAAAAGAGCCTTTGTGGTGGTGGGGTCTTGCTGCCGGTGCCCCTCGGGCCCTCTCGCCCCGGATGCGGCGGGCCAGCTGGATGTCCTTGGGCATAATGGTCACTCGCTTGGCGTGGATGGCGCAGAGGTTGGTGTCCTCAAAGGGCCTCGCTGGCCTCCTGCAGGGCCATGACTGCTGAGCTCTGGAAGCGCAGGTCGGTCTTGAAATCCTGTGCGATCTCCCGCACCAAGCGCTGGAAGGGCAGTTTCCGGATGAGCAGCTCAGTAGATTTCTGGTAGCGCCGGATCTCTCTGAGGGCCACGGTGCCCGGCCGATAGCGGTGCGGTTTCTTGACCCCACCAGTCGCAGGGGCGCTCTTGCGGGCAGCTTTGGTGGCCAGCTGCTTGCGGGGGTGCCTTGCCTCCGGTGGACTTGGGGCAGTCTGCTTCGTACGGGCCATGGCAACCTTGCGCGACTTGCTTCCTCTCTACTGACAACGTACAATGGTCTGTGACGGATGAAGACCCAACTACGCTCCGATTGGCTGGGACAATAGCAGGAAACGGGTTTGAAAAAGCCCGCCACTCTCAGTGACGAGCCCGAGGCAGAACGTCGGCCTGTTGAAAGGCTGGCAAGCATCGACACGCGCACGCAGGCACGCACATACCAGGAGGGCTATGATTGGACAGCCAATCTGAGGCTTGCCAGTTATTCACAGATTCCTCTTTTGATTGACAGTGTCTGTCTGTCTGTCTCTCTCTCTCTCTCTCTCTCTCTCTCTCTCTGGGATGGAGGGGGGATTTATTCATTTTATTTAGTTGGTCATTTTGTATGGCACGACAAGTGGCGGCGTGGGGCCACTTCAGAGGACATGTTTTTGAAGCACCTAGCCTGGCAAGCAAGTACAGAAAAGAAAGCGGCCAGCGCCCCGGAAAAGATATAAAAGGAGCCTCCATTGAGGTAGGTGGTTGCGGGAAAAGTTAAGAGCGGTTCTAACTAGCAACCGCCTTCTCTTGACTCCCCCACCTGACACCCGATGGCAAGGCTCTCGCGTTTTCCGGGTCCACGTTTGGGAAAGCCACCCAGTTCTGTTTTTGCTTGGAATTCTGGGACTTGTAGTGCTTCTGCATTTCAAACGGGGCAGAAAAATCAAAAGGACCCAAAATACAGAGGGGGGTTGAGGCAGGACTGGGTGGCCTTCTGACGCATTGGCCACTGGAAACTTGAGAGTTCCGCTCATGCACTGCTTACATCTCTCTGGCTCTCTCATATGTTCTCTGGGCAGGCAGGATACACAACCTCCTTTGCCATCATAGCGATCTGAGAAACACACGTGCAGCTGCCCCCAGTCAGAGGGCCAACCAACTACCGCATAGCAACCTTCTACAGCCATCCTCGAAAACGCAAACATCCCTCGGATAGGACTGCTTTCACCACGCGGTAGCTAGGCCGGACACTACCGGCTGCCTTTGGGCCAGCGTCATGGCTAAGGTGAGTCAACCGGTATCGCCAGCCCACGCTCTCCCCAGGCTCGGACCCGCTCGGTCGGTTTAACTTTGCGCTCAAGGACTTGCACTGCTGGCTACATGAGGGGGAAGGCCAGGACTACAAGCCCCAGAATGCAAAGTTAAAACCGGGACTGCACCAGCATCCCCGGAATGGAATTATTATTGTTATGGTATTCATTGAGCGCGGACCAAGCTTCGAGAAGCAACGGAGCGGGCTTTACAGAGGAATGCACCAACACAGATACACGACAGAGCGCTTTACCCAGATATGCAACAGTGCAGATGCATAACTGAGTGCTTTTCAGAGGGAAAAAAACGGAACAGATATACACCAGGGGGTAGGATACGCAGGGGCACAGCTGTAGAGGGTGGCGGGGAGGAGGGAGGCGGGCGTCGTCTAGCGAGCCAGGCGGTGCGGCGTGATGGCCTAGGTATTGAGGGGGAGAGACTCCTTGAAGAGGTGCGTCTTGAGTTCTTTTCTGAATTGTAGGAGCGTGTGGGGCAAGTCTGATGCTGACGTGGAGGAGGTTCCATGGTCTCGGGGCGTAGACAGAGAAGGCTTGTTTTTTGGTCCTTTCCTTTTTGCAGTGGCGGATTTCAAGTCTGTGCGTGTCCAGGTTTCTGGTGGTGCGTTTGTCTGCTGGAGATGCTAAGTTTCTCTGCGAGGTAGCTGGGGGACTTGCGGGCGACCGCCTTATAGATGGTGCGGCAAGACTCTAAGGTGATTCGTGTGCGTAGTGGGAGCCAGTGAAGGTCGATGAGGAGAGGGGTGATGTGGTACCTGCGTAGAGCCCTGGTGAAGCGTGTGGCTGAGTGTAGGACACTTCTCTGGGGCACGAGGGAGGACGGCGGGCGGCCTTTTCGAGGAGGGGGTTGCCCCCGCCCAGGTGGCAAAGGACCAGTGCTTGAATGGTGGACCTAAAGCTGTCCGGAGGGATATTGTTGGCATGAGAAATAACTCCTGTCCTGCAACCTACCATCCTGCCTAGATCTACCCTGCAACCCGCCATTAACGGCAACCAAGGACCAGAAAAATCAGCTCGATGTGACTACATTGGTGCGAGAGAGCTCCTGCCCTATATCCAATATAAACCACAACCAGTGAAAACGGGCCCCTGAGATGCAGTGTGCTGAGCCCAAAATGAATGACCCTCTGCCTGAGCAAACATATCTTACTCGGCTCCTGGCTGTGAATCTACCTTTCCTCTGAGTGCAGCTACTGCGAAACACGAGAATGCAATCCTGGAACAGTGGGCGCATAAGAACAAAACACCCACTCCAGACACTCGGCTCTCCTATCACTATGCTCACTCTCTACTTTACACCAACACACAATCGAGCCCAGCTATACCCCTCGATCAATTTCGGCCTAGCTGCTCGCATAGGTACTAGACCCCATGAACACCTCAACATCCTGCTAGAACGCAGCTATACCCCACGAAAAAATCTGCCTAGCTGCACACATAAGCGTTCTACACAGGCCTAATGCCGCCAGAATGCAGTCTCGGAGACCAACCACCAGACCGCACACATTCAAATGATCTCTCAATAGCACCGCACCTAATGTTAGGATGCAGCTACCATCAGGCAATCGTATCAGCTGCTCACATATTGAGTGCACCCAAGCACCCTACGCTAGCCCACTCTCTCTCGACTGACCTTGACTACGGTCCCCAAGGGCGTTCAACCCACATGCGCTTTGAGATCATACCAATGATATACAGAGCGCTATTTAAATGCCGAACAACAATAGCAACGTATGATGTTGGCCCGACTGACCTGGTGGCTGGAGGGAGAGAAAAGGAAGCTGGGTCGGCCTTTCCCAAAGAGAGAGGCCAGCAGCGAGTGGAGCAAATGCCATGCTCCTGGCTGTCTCAGGGGTGCTGGGCAAGGAGAGGGAGAGAGAGGAGCAAAGGCCCCGCTCCTGGCCCTCTCAGGGCCCAGCAGAGAGTGAAGCAAAGGCCATGCTCCTGGCTCTCTAAGGGCCCAGCAGAGAGTGGAGACCACGCTCTGGGCCCAGCAGAGAGTGGAGCAAAGACCACACTCCAGGCTGGCTGGCCCCTAGGAGCAAAGACCGAACGGCCAGGTTCTATAGGCAGGAAAACAGGGCTGACCTACAGGCACTTGTAACTCAGAGTGTGCTGTGACCCCCGGCTTCTTGGGACACAGTGGACCGGCCGGCCCAAGAGTTCTCGAGGCCTGCTCAGGGGCTTATGGGGATGGCTAGAGGGGGGCGTGCCTGTCCCCCGCTTTGTCTGCTGCTAGGTACTTCTGGGAGTTATCAGCATAATCCCGCCTTTCCCGGCCATCTCCACCTAGGCCGCAGTACCTTCTGCCGTTAAAAGAGGGCATCTGGGACCTCTTTGCTCTCACATGAGTGCCCGAGTCAGCTTACCAGAAGGGAAGAGAGATTTTGGGGACAGGGATGGAGGGGGCTTCCCATCTGTAATTGGGTATGTATTCTCATGTAGGTACAGTTTGAGCCGAAACAAAGAGTTATCAAGTGGAATTCTAAAGTGGGCTTGGTTTCTTTTGGCGCATTCCCCCCATTTACATTCAAATGGGCGCCCACACAACAGGGCTGTTGGTACTTCGGGCCACGGGACCTTCCTTGAGTGGCACTGCTGCACAGGCCCACTGCACTGGCCGGGGAAGCAGGAGGGTGGGTTGGGGAGGGGGGTTGTCAGCCTGCCAATAATGCACAGTTCCATGTGATAATATCCCCGCAAAAATGTCTCCACGCAAGAATGGCGCCATTATTATCCCATGGAACCTGCAGGGGAAACCTCCGCTCCCATTTACCCCATAAATAATGTCCCCTGTGCCGTATCCCGTCGACTATATGTATGGCGACATTATTTGGTATATCGGGTAAAAAGAATTGCAGCAAAAATGCTGTGGTTTCAGCCGGTACAGGTGTACCTCTTTATACCATTTAAGGGGAGCCGTGGTGTCCCCCAACCCCCTTAAATGGTATAACGGGTCTGGGGGTTGCGGGGGTGTACATACACACACACACACACACACACACACACACACACACACACACACCTCCCTCCCTCCCTCCCTCCCCTTTGCACTCACTCCCACCCTTTCCATCTGTGCCTCACAGTCCGGCGTGCCCCCCTACGTTGCCCATGCACCCAGAAAGCTGCATGGGCATCGGGAGCATGCGATCATCCTACAGGGGTTTCGCGCAACCCGTGATGCAGCCCCTCTTTTTGTGACACAAACACATACTCTGTTGCAGTGTAGAAAAGTGGTGGCGCTGCTGTCAAGGTACTGAGCTCTTTGTCTGAGTGTGTGAGTGGCTCTTAAAAGAGCCTTTGTGTTTTTTTTGTTGGGGAGTGTGTAACTTGGGCTGTTACTTGCTGGCTTTGCCCCCTGCCTTGTGGCCCTCGGTCTTCTTAGGCAGCAGCACGGCCTGGATGTTGGGCAGGACACCACCCTGGGCAATGGTAACTTTGCCCAGCAGCTTGTTGAGCTCCTCGTCGTTGCGGATGGCGAGCTGCAGGTGTCTGGGGATGATGCGGGTCTTCTTGTTGTCCCGGGCGGCATTGCCGGCCAGCTCGAGGATCTCAGCAGTCAGGTACTCGAGCACGGCAGCCATGTAGACGGGGGCTCCGGCTCCCACACGCTCGCCGTAGCTCCCCTTCCGCAGCAGCCTGTGCACACGGCCTACTGGGAACTGCAAGCCCGCCCGGGAGGAGCGAGTCTTGGCCTTAGCACGGGCCTTCCCTCCTTGCTTTCCTCGTCCAGACATGACGCGTTAAACAGGCGCTCGCTTGTTCAAAGAGGAAGTAATGCCCCGAGCATGGGAGGGCGGGCATATAAAGACACGGTGGAGCACTCTCATTGGACAAAACCTAGGCTCTGCATGAACATCCATTGGAGGGGGAGACTACTCCTGCCAACCAATCAGAGCTCTGTGCCGGGCACACAGACACGGAGGAGCGACAGAACCATACGGGCCAATAGCAAGCGGGGACTGGCAGCAGCTGATTAAGCACAGGCAGCCTATAAAAGAGAGGGGCCGGGGGGCGCAGTGTTTTACTCATTTCTCTCTCTCCTCACAGCGTGGACGTCAGCCGGAGACCATGCCTGAGCCAGCCAAGTCCGCCCCAGCGCCCAAGAAGGGCTCCAAGAAAGCGCTCTCCAAGCCGCCCAAGAAGGACGGGAAGAAGCGCAAGAGGAGCAGGAAGGAAAGCTATGCCATTTACATCTACAAGGTGATGAAGCAGGTGCACCCTGACACCGGCATCTCTTCCAAGGCCATGGGCATCATGAACTCGTTTGTCAATGACATCTTCGAGCGCATCGCTGCGGAAGCCTCCCGCCTGGCTCAATACAACAAGCGCAGGACCCTCACCTCCAGGGAGATCCAGACCGGAGTGCGACTCCTGCTGCCAGGCGAGCTGGCCAAGCACGCTGTGTCCGAGGGCACCAAAGCCGTCACCAAGTACACCAGTGCCAAGTGAGACCACAGTTCCCAGCACCAAAGAAACCCAAAGGCTCTTTTAAGAGCCGCTCACCACCTCCACTCAAGAGCTCACATGCTTTGCCTAGCTAGCCCTGCTTTATTCCATCCCCGCAAAACATAAGGCCAATGATATCAAATAAGGACTACGGTCTCGGGGGC
Organism: Ambystoma mexicanum; assembly: GCF_040938575.1. Classification (NCBI taxonomy): domain Eukaryota; kingdom Metazoa; phylum Chordata; class Amphibia; order Caudata; family Ambystomatidae; genus Ambystoma; species Ambystoma mexicanum. The sequence continues at coordinate 71,084,718 of NC_090933.1, forward strand.
GGCGTAAGCAAATTATTTCTCTGCGCTGTGGCAGGAGTCACGCACCCTACTTGACACATTTGCTGGGCTGGGAGGGAAATCTCTGGGAGCTCGGCTTAATGTACAGGACAGGCTATGTAAGGCAGCACTGCCAGGGAAGCGCTCGCAGCACACCCCTCTGTCCCCGAGCCCGACAGGGAGCAGGTACTTCACCATTCGGTCTGCCTGTGAGGAGGGGGACGGCGGGCGGAAAACCGACCATTAGCACACAGCGCTTAGAAGCGGTTGGAATCCAGCCTCAAGGCAGGCCTTATAGAAACGTGATGTGGGGTGGGGGGCTTCGAGTTCAGAGATCGCTCTGAGGGGGGGCGGGAGGGGGGGAGTGGAGGGCTCGGGTTACGAGCTGGCTGTGCTCCCGCTAAAAGGTACAAGCCATCACATCAAATCCGACCGCCACAAGCGCACAAATAACTGGTCGCCAAAGCTGCCCAGATGGGCATTTTTTGGGGAGGGGGTGTTGCCAAGACAGGTAGGAGCGTTTGCATGTTTGCCTTGGGTTTGAGAGACGGCCTAGCCGCCTGTGCAGTGAAGAGAGGCGCCTCGAGAGGCAGAGTTGAGCAGCTCTTGTGTGTGACAACGTGTCGGCTCTTAAAAGAGCCTTTGTGGTGGTGGGGTCTTGCTGCCGGTGCCCCTCGGGCCCTCTCGCCCCGGATGCGGCGGGCCAGCTGGATGTCCTTGGGCATAATGGTCACTCGCTTGGCGTGGATGGCGCAGAGGTTGGTGTCCTCAAAGGGCCTCGCTGGCCTCCTGCAGGGCCATGACTGCTGAGCTCTGGAAGCGCAGGTCGGTCTTGAAATCCTGTGCGATCTCCCGCACCAAGCGCTGGAAGGGCAGTTTCCGGATGAGCAGCTCAGTAGATTTCTGGTAGCGCCGGATCTCTCTGAGGGCCACGGTGCCCGGCCGATAGCGGTGCGGTTTCTTGACCCCACCAGTCGCAGGGGAGCTCTTGCGGGCAGCTTTGGTGGCCAGCTGCTTGCGGGGGTGCCTTGCCTCCGGTGGACTTGGGGCAGTCTGCTTCGTACGGGCCATGGCAACCTTGCGCGACTTGCTTCCTCTCTACTGACAACGTACAATGGTCTGTGACGGATGAAGACCCAACTACGCTCCGATTGGCTGGGACAATAGCAGGAAACGGGTTTGAAAAAGCCCGCCACTCTCAGTGACGAGCCCGAGGCAGAACGTCGGCCTGTTGAAAGGCTGGCAAGCATCGACACGCGCACGCAGGCACGCACATACCAGGAGGGCTATGATTGGACAGCCAATCTGAGGCTTGCCAGTTATTCACAGATTCCTCTTTTGATTGACAGTGTCTGTCTGTCTGTCTCTCTCTCTCTCTCTCTCTCTCTCTCTCTGGGATGGAGGGGGGATTTATTCATTTTATTTAGTTGGTCATTTTGTATGGCACGACAAGTGGCGGCGTGGGGCCACTTCAGAGGACATGTTTTTGAAGCACCTAGCCTGGCAAGCAAGTACAGAAAAGAAAGCGGCCAGCGCCCCGGAAAAGATATAAAAGGAGCCTCCATTGAGGTAGGTGGTTGCGGGAAAAGTTAAGAGCGGTTCTAACTAGCAACCGCCTTCTCTTGACTCCCCCACCTGACACCCGATGGCAAGGCTCTCGCGTTTTCCGGGTCCACGTTTGGGAAAGCCACCCAGTTCTGTTTTTGCTTGGAATTCTGGGACTTGTAGTGCTTCTGCATTTCAAACGGGGCAGAAAAATCAAAAGGACCCAAAATACAGAGGGGGGTTGAGGCAGGACTGGGTGGCCTTCTGACGCATTGGCCACTGGAAACTTGAGAGTTCCGCTCATGCACTGCTTACATCTCTCTGGCTCTCTCATATGTTCTCTGGGCAGGCAGGATACACAACCTCCTTTGCCATCATAGCGATCTGAGAAACACACGTGCAGCTGCCCCCAGTCAGAGGGCCAACCAACTACCGCATAGCAACCTTCTACAGCCATCCTCGAAAACGCAAACATCCCTCGGATAGGACTGCTTTCACCACGCGGTAGCTAGGCCGGACACTACCGGCTGCCTTTGGGCCAGCGTCATGGCTAAGGTGAGTCAACCGGTATCGCCAGCCCACGCTCTCCCCAGGCTCGGACCCGCTCGGTCGGTTTAACTTTGCGCTCAAGGACTTGCACTGCTGGCCTCATGAGGGGGAAGGCCAGGACTACAAGCCCCAGAATGCAAAGTTAAAACCGGGACTGCACCAGCATCCCCGGAATGGAATTATTATTGTTATGGTATTCATTGAGCGCGGACCAAGCTTCGAGAAGCAACGGAGCGGGCTTTACAGAGGAATGCACCAACACAGATACACGACAGAGCGCTTTACCCAGATATGCAACAGTGCAGATGCATAACTGAGTGCTTTTCAGAGGGAAAAAAACGGAACAGATATACACCAGGGGGTAGGATACGCAGGGGCACAGCTGTAGAGGGTGGCGGGGAGGAGGGAGGCGGGCGTCGTCTAGCGAGCCAGGCGGTGCGGCGTGATGGCCTAGGTATTGAGGGGGAGAGACTCCTTGAAGAGGTGCGTCTTGAGTTCTTTTCTGAATTGTAGGAGCGTGTGGGGCAAGTCTGATGCTGACGTGGAGGAGGTTCCATGGTCTCGGGGCGTAGACAGAGAAGGCTTGTTTTTTGGTCCTTTCCTTTTTGCAGTGGCGGATTTCAAGTCTGTGCGTGTCCAGGTTTCTGGTGGTGCGTTTGTCTGCTGGAGATGCTAAGTTTCTCTGCGAGGTAGCTGGGGGACTTGCGGGCGACCGCCTTATAGATGGTGCGGCAAGACTCTAAGGTGATTCGTGTGCGTAGTGGGAGCCAGTGAAGGTCGATGAGGAGAGGGGTGATGTGGTACCTGCGTAGAGCCCTGGTGAAGCGTGTGGCTGAGTGTAGGACACTTCTCTGGGGCACGAGGGAGGACGGCGGGCGGCCTTTTCGAGGAGGGGGTTGCCCCCGCCCAGGTGGCAAAGGACCAGTGCTTGAATGGTGGACCTAAAGCTGTCCGGAGGGATATTGTTGGCATGAGAAATAACTCCTGTCCTGCAACCTACCATCCTGCCTAGATCTACCCTGCAACCCGCCATTAACGGCAACCAAGGACCAGAAAAATCAGCTCGATGTGACTACATTGGTGCGAGAGAGCTCCTGCCCTATATCCAATATAAACCACAACCAGTGAAAACGGGCCCCTGAGATGCAGTGTGCTGAGCCCAAAATGAATGACCCTCTGCCTGAGCAAACATATCTTACTCGGCTCCTGGCTGTGAATCTACCTTTCCTCTGAGTGCAGCTACTGCGAAACACGAGAATGCAATCCTGGAACAGTGGGCGCATAAGAACAAAACACCCACTCCAGACACTCGGCTCTCCTATCACTATGCTCACTCTCTACTTTACACCAACACACAATCGAGCCCAGCTATACCCCTCGATCAATTTCGGCCTAGCTGCTCGCATAGGTACTAGACCCCATGAACACCTCAACATCCTGCTAGAACGCAGCTATACCCCACGAAAAAATCTGCCTAGCTGCACACATAAGCGTTCTACACAGGCCTAATGCCGCCAGAATGCAGTCTCGGAGACCAACCACCAGACCGCACACATTCAAATGATCTCTCAATAGCACCGCACCTAATGTTAGGATGCAGCTACCATCAGGCAATCGTATCAGCTGCTCACATATTGAGTGCACCCAAGCACCCTACGCTAGCCCACTCTCTCTCGACTGACCTTGACTACGGTCCCCAAGGGCGTTCAACCCACATGCGCTTTGAGATCATACCAATGATATACAGAGCGCTATTTAAATGCCGAACAACAATAGCAACGTATGATGTTGGCCCGACTGACCTGGTGGCTGGAGGGAGAGAAAAGGAAGCTGGGTCGGCCTTTCCCAAAGAGAGAGGCCAGCAGCGAGTGGAGCAAATGCCATGCTCCTGGCTGTCTCAGGGGTGCTGGGCAAGGAGAGGGAGAGAGAGGAGCAAAGGCCCCGCTCCTGGCCCTCTCAGGGCCCAGCAGAGAGTGAAGCAAAGGCCATGCTCCTGGCTCTCTAAGGGCCCAGCAGAGAGTGGAGACCACGCTCTGGGCCCAGCAGAGAGTGGAGCAAAGACCACACTCCAGGCTGGCTGGCCCCTAGGAGCAAAGACCGAACGGCCAGGTTCTATAGGCAGGAAAACAGGGCTGACCTACAGGCACTTGTAACTCAGAGTGTGCTGTGACCCCCGGCTTCTTGGGACACAGTGGACCGGCCGGCCCAAGAGTTCTCGAGGCCTGCTCAGGGGCTTATGGGGATGGCTAGAGGGGGGCGTGCCTGTCCCCCGCTTTGTCTGCTGCTAGGTACTTCTGGGAGTTATCAGCATAATCCCGCCTTTCCCGGCCATCTCCACCTAGGCCGCAGTACCTTCTGCCGTTAAAAGAGGGCATCTGGGACCTCTTTGCTCTCACATGAGTGCCCGAGTCAGCTTACCAGAAGGGAAGAGAGATTTTGGGGACAGGGATGGAGGGGGCTTCCCATCTGTAATTGGGTATGTATTCTCATGTAGGTACAGTTTGAGCCGAAACAAAGAGTTATCAAGTGGAATTCTAAAGTGGGCTTGGTTTCTTTTGGCGCATTCCCCCCATTTACATTCAAATGGGCGCCCACACAACAGGGCTGTTGGTACTTCGGGCCACGGGACCTTCCTTGAGTGGCACTGCTGCACAGGCCCACTGCACTGGCCGGGGAAGCAGGAGGGTGGGTTGGGGAGGGGGGTTGTCAGCCTGCCAATAATGCACAGTTCCATGTGATAATATCCCCGCAAAAATGTCTCCACGCAAGAATGGCGCCATTATTATCCCATGGAACCTGCAGGGGAAACCTCCGCTCCCATTTACCCCATAAATAATGTCCCCTGTGCCGTATCCCGTCGACTATATGTATGGCGACATTATTTGGTATATCGGGTAAAAAGAATTGCAGCAAAAATGCTGTGGTTTCAGCCGGTACAGGTGTACCTCTTTATACCATTTAAGGGGAGCCGTGGTGTCCCCCAACCCCCTTAAATGGTATAACGGGTCTGGGGGTTGCGGGGGTGTACATACACACACACACACACACACACACACACACACACACACACACACACCTCCCTCCCTCCCTCCCTCCCCTTTGCACTCACTCCCACCCTTTCCATCTGTGCCTCACAGTCCGGCGTGCCCCCCTACGTTGCCCATGCACCCAGAAAGCTGCATGGGCATCGGGAGCATGCGATCATCCTACAGGGGTTTCGCGCAACCCGTGATGCAGCCCCTCTTTTTGTGACACAAACACATACTCTGTTGCAGTGTAGAAAAGTGGTGGCGCTGCTGTCAAGGTACTGAGCTCTTTGTCTGAGTGTGTGAGTGGCTCTTAAAAGAGCCTTTGTGTTTTTTTTGTTGGGGAGTGTGTAACTTGGGCTGTTACTTGCTGGCTTTGCCCCCTGCCTTGTGGCCCTCGGTCTTCTTAGGCAGCAGCACGGCCTGGATGTTGGGCAGGACACCACCCTGGGCAATGGTAACTTTGCCCAGCAGCTTGTTGAGCTCCTCGTCGTTGCGGATGGCGAGCTGCAGGTGTCTGGGGATGATGCGGGTCTTCTTGTTGTCCCGGGCGGCATTGCCGGCCAGCTCGAGGATCTCAGCAGTCAGGTACTCGAGCACGGCAGCCATGTAGACGGGGGCTCCGGCTCCCACACGCTCGCCGTAGCTCCCCTTCCGCAGCAGCCTGTGCACACGGCCTACTGGGAACTGCAAGCCCGCCCGGGAGGAGCGAGTCTTGGCCTTAGCACGGGCCTTCCCTCCTTGCTTTCCTCGTCCAGACATGACGCGTTAAACAGGCGCTCGCTTGTTCAAAGAGGAAGTAATGCCCCGAGCATGGGAGGGCGGGCATATAAAGACACGGTGGAGCACTCTCATTGGACAAAACCTAGGCTCTGCATGAACATCCATTGGAGGGGGAGACTACTCCTGCCAACCAATCAGAGCTCTGTGCCGGGCACACAGACACGGAGGAGCGACAGAACCATACGGGCCAATAGCAAGCGGGGACTGGCAGCAGCTGATTAAGCACAGGCAGCCTATAAAAGAGAGGGGCCGGGGGGCGCAGTGTTTTACTCATTTCTCTCTCTCCTCACAGCGTGGACGTCAGCCGGAGACCATGCCTGAGCCAGCCAAGTCCGCCCCAGCGCCCAAGAAGGGCTCCAAGAAAGCGCTCTCCAAGCCGCCCAAGAAGGACGGGAAGAAGCGCAAGAGGAGCAGGAAGGAAAGCTATGCCATTTACATCTACAAGGTGATGAAGCAGGTGCACCCTGACACCGGCATCTCTTCCAAGGCCATGGGCATCATGAACTCGTTTGTCAATGACATCTTCGAGCGCATCGCTGCGGAAGCCTCCCGCCTGGCTCAATACAACAAGCGCAGGACCCTCACCTCCAGGGAGATCCAGACCGGAGTGCGACTCCTGCTGCCAGGCGAGCTGGCCAAGCACGCTGTGTCCGAGGGCACCAAAGCCGTCACCAAGTACACCAGTGCCAAGTGAGACCACAGTTCCCAGCACCAAAGAAACCCAAAGGCTCTTTTAAGAGCCGCTCACCACCTCCACTCAAGAGCTCACATGCTTTGCCTAGCTAGCCCTGCTTTATTCCATCCCCGCAAAACATAAGGCCAATGATATCAAATAAGGACTACGGTCTCGGGGGCGGCGTAAGCAAATTATTTCTCTGCGCTGTGGCAGGAGTCACGCACCCTACTTGACACATTTGCTGGGCTGGGAGGGAAATCTCTGGGAGCTCGGCTTAATGTACAGGACAGGCTATGTAAGGCAGCACTGCCAGGGAAGCGCTCGCAGCACACCCCTCTGTCCCCGAGCCCGACAGGGAGCAGGTACTTCACCATTCGGTCTGCCTGTGAGGAGGGGGACGGCGGGCGGAAAACCGACCATTAGCACACAGCGCTTAGAAGCGGTTGGAATCCAGCCTCAAGGCAGGCCTTATAGAAACGTGATGTGGGGTGGGGGGCTTCGAGTTCAGAGATCGCTCTGAGGGGGGGCGGGAGGGGGGGAGTGGAGGGCTCGGGTTACGAGCTGGCTGTGCTCCCGCTAAAAGGTACAAGCCATCACATCAAATCCGACCGCCACAAGCGCACAAATAACTGGTCGCCAAAGCTGCCCAGATGGGCATTTTTTGGGGAGGGGGTGTTGCCAAGACAGGTAGGAGCGTTTGCATGTTTGCCTTGGGTTTGAGAGACGGCCTAGCCGCCTGTGCAGTGAAGAGAGGCGCCTCGAGAGGCAGAGTTGAGCAGCTCTTGTGTGTGACAACGTGTCGGCTCTTAAAAGAGCCTTTGTGGTGGTGGGGTCTTGCTGCCGGTGCCCCTCGGGCCCTCTCGCCCCGGATGCGGCGGGCCAGCTGGATGTCCTTGGGCATAATGGTCACTCGCTTGGCGTGGATGGCGCAGAGGTTGGTGTCCTCAAAGGGCCTCGCTGGCCTCCTGCAGGGCCATGACTGCTGAGCTCTGGAAGCGCAGGTCGGTCTTGAAATCCTGTGCGATCTCCCGCACCAAGCGCTGGAAGGGCAGTTTCCGGATGAGCAGCTCAGTAGATTTCTGGTAGCGCCGGATCTCTCTGAGGGCCACGGTGCCCGGCCGATAGCGGTGCGGTTTCTTGACCCCACCAGTCGCAGGGGAGCTCTTGCGGGCAGCTTTGGTGGCCAGCTGCTTGCGGGGGTGCCTTGCCTCCGGTGGACTTGGGGCAGTCTGCTTCGTACGGGCCATGGCAACCTTGCGCGACTTGCTTCCTCTCTACTGACAACGTACAATGGTCTGTGACGGATGAAGACCCAACTACGCTCCGATTGGCTGGGACAATAGCAGGAAACGGGTTTGAAAAAGCCCGCCACTCTCAGTGACGAGCCCGAGGCAGAACGTCGGCCTGTTGAAAGGCTGGCAAGCATCGACACGCGCACGCAGGCACGCACATACCAGGAGGGCTATGATTGGACAGCCAATCTGAGGCTTGCCAGTTATTCACAGATTCCTCTTTTGATTGACAGTGTCTGTCTGTCTGTCTCTCTCTCTCTCTCTCTCTCTCTCTCTCTGGGATGGAGGGGGGATTTATTCATTTTATTTAGTTGGTCATTTTGTATGGCACGACAAGTGGCGGCGTGGGGCCACTTCAGAGGACATGTTTTTGAAGCACCTAGCCTGGCAAGCAAGTACAGAAAAGAAAGCGGCCAGCGCCCCGGAAAAGATATAAAAGGAGCCTCCATTGAGGTAGGTGGTTGCGGGAAAAGTTAAGAGCGGTTCTAACTAGCAACCGCCTTCTCTTGACTCCCCCACCTGACACCCGATGGCAAGGCTCTCGCGTTTTCCGGGTCCACGTTTGGGAAAGCCACCCAGTTCTGTTTTTGCTTGGAATTCTGGGACTTGTAGTGCTTCTGCATTTCAAACGGGGCAGAAAAATCAAAAGGACCCAAAATACAGAGGGGGGTTGAGGCAGGACTGGGTGGCCTTCTGACGCATTGGCCACTGGAAACTTGAGAGTTCCGCTCATGCACTGCTTACATCTCTCTGGCTCTCTCATATGTTCTCTGGGCAGGCAGGATACACAACCTCCTTTGCCATCATAGCGATCTGAGAAACACACGTGCAGCTGCCCCCAGTCAGAGGGCCAACCAACTACCGCATAGCAACCTTCTACAGCCATCCTCGAAAACGCAAACATCCCTCGGATAGGACTGCTTTCACCACGCGGTAGCTAGGCCGGACACTACCGGCTGCCTTTGGGCCAGCGTCATGGCTAAGGTGAGTCAACCGGTATCGCCAGCCCACGCTCTCCCCAGGCTCGGACCCGCTCGGTCGGTTTAACTTTGCGCTCAAGGACTTGCACTGCTGGCCTCATGAGGGGGAAGGCCAGGACTACAAGCCCCAGAATGCAAAGTTAAAACCGGGACTGCACCAGCATCCCCGGAATGGAATTATTATTGTTATGGTATTCATTGAGCGCGGACCAAGCTTCGAGAAGCAACGGAGCGGGCTTTACAGAGGAATGCACCAACACAGATACACGACAGAGCGCTTTACCCAGATATGCAACAGTGCAGATGCATAACTGAGTGCTTTTCAGAGGGAAAAAAACGGAACAGATATACACCAGGGGGTAGGATACGCAGGGGCACAGCTGTAGAGGGTGGCGGGGAGGAGGGAGGCGGGCGTCGTCTAGCGAGCCAGGCGGTGCGGCGTGATGGCCTAGGTATTGAGGGGGAGAGACTCCTTGAAGAGGTGCGTCTTGAGTTCTTTTCTGAATTGTAGGAGCGTGTGGGGCAAGTCTGATGCTGACGTGGAGGAGGTTCCATGGTCTCGGGGCGTAGACAGAGAAGGCTTGTTTTTTGGTCCTTTCCTTTTTGCAGTGGCGGATTTCAAGTCTGTGCGTGTCCAGGTTTCTGGTGGTGCGTTTGTCTGCTGGAGATGCTAAGTTTCTCTGCGAGGTAGCTGGGGGACTTGCGGGCGACCGCCTTATAGATGGTGCGGCAAGACTCTAAGGTGATTCGTGTGCGTAGTGGGAGCCAGTGAAGGTCGATGAGGAGAGGGGTGATGTGGTACCTGCGTAGAGCCCTGGTGAAGCGTGTGGCTGAGTGTAGGACACTTCTCTGGGGCACGAGGGAGGACGGCGGGCGGCCTTTTCGAGGAGGGGGTTGCCCCCGCCCAGGTGGCAAAGGACCAGTGCTTGAATGGTGGACCTAAAGCTGTCCGGAGGGATATTGTTGGCATGAGAAATAACTCCTGTCCTGCAACCTACCATCCTGCCTAGATCTACCCTGCAACCCGCCATTAACGGCAACCAAGGACCAGAAAAATCAGCTCGATGTGACTACATTGGTGCGAGAGAGCTCCTGCCCTATATCCAATATAAACCACAACCAGTGAAAACGGGCCCCTGAGATGCAGTGTGCTGAGCCCAAAATGAATGACCCTCTGCCTGAGCAAACATATCTTACTCGGCTCCTGGCTGTGAATCTACCTTTCCTCTGAGTGCAGCTACTGCGAAACACGAGAATGCAATCCTGGAACAGTGGGCGCATAAGAACAAAACACCCACTCCAGACACTCGGCTCTCCTATCACTATGCTCACTCTCTACTTTACACCAACACACAATCGAGCCCAGCTATACCCCTCGATCAATTTCGGCCTAGCTGCTCGCATAGGTACTAGACCCCATGAACACCTCAACATCCTGCTAGAACGCAGCTATACCCCACGAAAAAATCTGCCTAGCTGCACACATAAGCGTTCTACACAGGCCTAATGCCGCCAGAATGCAGTCTCGGAGACCAACCACCAGACCGCACACATTCAAATGATCTCTCAATAGCACCGCACCTAATGTTAGGATGCAGCTACCATCAGGCAATCGTATCAGCTGCTCACATATTGAGTGCACCCAAGCACCCTACGCTAGCCCACTCTCTCTCGACTGACCTTGACTACGGTCCCCAAGGGCGTTCAACCCACATGCGCTTTGAGATCATACCAATGATATACAGAGCGCTATTTAAATGCCGAACAACAATAGCAACGTATGATGTTGGCCCGACTGACCTGGTGGCTGGAGGGAGAGAAAAGGAAGCTGGGTCGGCCTTTCCCAAAGAGAGAGGCCAGCAGCGAGTGGAGCAAATGCCATGCTCCTGGCTGTCTCAGGGGTGCTGGGCAAGGAGAGGGAGAGAGAGGAGCAAAGGCCCCGCTCCTGGCCCTCTCAGGGCCCAGCAGAGAGTGAAGCAAAGGCCATGCTCCTGGCTCTCTCAGGGCCCAGCAGAGAGTGGAGACCACGCTCTGGGCCCAGCAGAGAGTGGAGCAAAGACCACACTCCAGGCTGGCTGGCCCCTAGGAGCAAAGACCGAACGGCCAGGTTCTATAGGCAGGAAAACAGGGCTGACCTACAGGCACTTGTAACTCAGAGTGTGCTGTGACCCCCGGCTTCTTGGGACACAGTGGACCGGCCGGCCCAAGAGTTCTCGAGGCCTGCTCAGGGGCTTATGGGGATGGCTAGAGGGGGGCGTGCCTGTCCCCCGCTTTGTCTGCTGCTAGGTACTTCTGGGAGTTATCAGCATAATCCCGCCTTTCCCGGCCATCTCCACCTAGGCCGCAGTACCTTCTGCCGTTAAAAGAGGGCATCTGGGACCTCTTTGCTCTCACATGAGTGCCCGAGTCAGCTTACCAGAAGGGAAGAGAGATTTTGGGGACAGGGATGGAGGGGGCTTCCCATCTGTAATTGGGTATGTATTCTCATGTAGGTACAGTTTGAGCCGAAACAAAGAGTTATCAAGTGGAATTCTAAAGTGGGCTTGGTTTCTTTTGGCGCATTCCCCCCATTTACATTCAAATGGGCGCCCACACAACAGGGCTGTTGGTACTTCGGGCCACGGGACCTTCCTTGAGTGGCACTGCTGCACAGGCCCACTGCACTGGCCGGGGAAGCAGGAGGGTGGGTTGGGGAGGGGGGTTGTCAGCCTGCCAATAATGCACAGTTCCATGTGATAATATCCCCGCAAAAATGTCTCCACGCAAGAATGGCGCCATTATTATCCCATGGAACCTGCAGGGGAAACCTCCGCTCCCATTTACCCCATAAATAATGTCCCCTGTGCCGTATCCCGTCGACTATATGTATGGCGACATTATTTGGTATATCGGGTAAAAAGAATTGCAGCAAAAATGCTGTGGTTTCAGCCGGTACAGGTGTACCTCTTTATACCATTTAAGGGGAGCCGTGGTGTCCCCCAACCCCCTTAAATGGTATAACGGGTCTGGGGGTTGCGGGGGTGTACATACACACACACACACACACACACACACACACACACCTCCCTCCCTCCCTTTTGCACTCACTCCCACCCTTTCCATCTGTGCCTCACAGTCCGGCGTGCCCCCCTACGTTGCCCATGCACCCAGAAAGCTGCATGGGCATCGGGAGCATGCGATCATCCTACAGGGGTTTCGCGCAACCCGTGATGCAGCCCCTCTTTTTGTGACACAAACACATACTCTGTTGCAGTGTAGAAAAGTGGTGGCGCTGCTGTCAAGGTACTGAGCTCTTTGTCTGAGTGTGTGAGTGGCTCTTAAAAGAGCCTTTGTGTGTTTTTTTTGTTGGGGAGTGTGTAACTTGGGCTGTTACTTGCTGGCTTTGCCCCCTGCCTTGTGGCCCTCGGTCTTCTTAGGCAGCAGCACGGCCTGGATGTTGGGCAGGACACCACCCTGGGCAATGGTAACTTTGCCCAGCAGCTTGTTGAGCTCCTCGTCGTTGCGGATGGCGAGCTGCAGGTGTCTGGGGATGATGCGGGTCTTCTTGTTGTCCCGGGCGGCATTGCCGGCCAGCTCGAGGATCTCAGCAGTCAGGTACTCGAGCACGGCAGCCATGTAGACGGGGGCTCCGGCTCCCACACGCTCGCCGTAGCTCCCCTTCCGCAGCAGCCTGTGCACACGGCCTACTGGGAACTGCAAGCCCGCCCGGGAGGAGCGAGTCTTGGCCTTAGCACGGGCCTTCCCTCCTTGCTTTCCTCGTCCAGACATGACGCGTTAAACAGGCGCTCGCTTGTTCAAAGAGGAAGTAATGCCCCGAGCATGGGAGGGCGGGCATATAAAGACACGGTGGAGCACTCTCATTGGACAAAACCTAGGCTCTGCATGAACATCCATTGGAGGGGGAGACTACTCCTGCCAACCAATCAGAGCTCTGTGCCGGGCACACAGACACGGAGGAGCGACAGAACCATACGGGCCAATAGCAAGCGGGGACTGGCAGCAGCTGATTAAGCACAGGCAGCCTATAAAAGAGAGGGGCCGGGGGGCGCAGTGTTTTACTCATTTCTCTCTCTCCTCACAGCGTGGACGTCAGCCGGAGACCATGCCTGAGCCAGCCAAGTCCGCCCCAGCGCCCAAGAAAGCGCTCTCCAAGCCGCCCAAGAAGGACGGGAAGAAGCGCAAGAGGAGCAGGAAGGAAAGCTATGCCATTTACATCTACAAGGTGATGAAGCAGGTGCACCCTGACACCGGCATCTCTTCCAAGGCCATGGGCATCATGAACTCGTTTGTCAATGACATCTTCGAGCGCATCGCTGCGGAAGCCTCCCGCCTGGCTCAATACAACAAGCGCAGGACCCTCACCTCCAGGGAGATCCAGACCGGAGTGCGACTCCTGCTGCCAGGCGAGCTGGCCAAGCACGCTGTGTCCGAGGGCACCAAAGCCGTCACCAAGTACACCAGTGCCAAGTGAGACCACAGTTCCCAGCACCAAAGAAACCCAAAGGCTCTTTTAAGAGCCGCTCACCACCTCCACTCAAGAGCTCACATGCTTTGCCTAGCTAGCCCTGCTTTATTCCATCCCCGCAAAACATAAGGCCAATGATATCAAATAAGGACTACGGTCTCGGGGGCGGCGTAAGCAAATTATTTCTCTGCGCTGTGGCAGGAGTCACGCACCCTACTTGACACATTTGCTGGGCTGGGAGGGAAATCTCTGGGAGCTCGGCTTAATGTACAGGACAGGCTATGTAAGGCAGCACTGCCAGGGAAGCGCTCGCAGCACACCCCTCTGTCCCCGAGCCCGACAGGGAGCAGGTACTTCACCATTCGGTCTGCCTGTGAGGAGGGGGACGGCGGGCGGAAAACCGACCATTAGCACACAGCGCTTAGAAGCGGTTGGAATCCAGCCTCAAGGCAGGCCTTATAGAAACGTGATGTGGGGTGGGGGGCTTCGAGTTCAGAGATCGCTCTGAGGGGGGGCGGGAGGGGGGGAGTGGAGGGCTCGGGTTACGAGCTGGCTGTGCTCCCGCTAAAAGGTACAAGCCATCACATCAAATCCGACCGCCACAAGCGCACAAATAACTGGTCGCCAAAGCTGCCCAGATGGGCATTTTTTGGGGAGGGGGTGTTGCCAAGACAGGTAGGAGCGTTTGCATGTTTGCCTTGGGTTTGAGAGACGGCCTAGCCGCCTGTGCAGTGAAGAGAGGCGCCTCGAGAGGCAGAGTTGAGCAGCTCTTGTGTGTGACAACGTGTCGGCTCTTAAAAGAGCCTTTGTGGTGGTGGGGTCTTGCTGCCGGTGCCCCTCGGGCCCTCTCGCCCCGGATGCGGCGGGCCAGCTGGATGTCCTTGGGCATAATGGTCACTCGCTTGGCGTGGATGGCGCAGAGGTTGGTGTCCTCAAAGGGCCTCGCTGGCCTCCTGCAGGGCCATGACTGCTGAGCTCTGGAAGCGCAGGTCGGTCTTGAAATCCTGTGCGATCTCCCGCACCAAGCGCTGGAAGGGCAGTTTCCGGATGAGCAGCTCAGTAGATTTCTGGTAGCGCCGGATCTCTCTGAGGGCCACGGTGCCCGGCCGATAGCGGTGCGGTTTCTTGACCCCACCAGTCGCAGGGGCGCTCTTGCGGGCAGCTTTGGTGGCCAGCTGCTTGCGGGGGTGCCTTGCCTCCGGTGGACTTGGGGCAGTCTGCTTCGTACGGGCCATGGCAACCTTGCGCGACTTGCTTCCTCTCTACTGACAACGTACAATGGTCTGTGACGGATGAAGACCCAACTACGCTCCGATTGGCTGGGACAATAGCAGGAAACGGGTTTGAAAAAGCCCGCCACTCTCAGTGACGAGCCCGAGGCAGAACGTCGGCCTGTTGAAAGGCTGGCAAGCATCGACACGCGCACGCAGGCACGCACATACCAGGAGGGCTATGATTGGACAGCCAATCTGAGGCTTGCCAGTTATTCACAGATTCCTCTTTTGATTGACAGTGTCTGTCTGTCTGTCTCTCTCTCTCTCTCTCTCTCTCTCTGGGATGGAGGGGGGATTTATTCATTTTATTTAGTTGGTCATTTTGTATGGCACGACAAGTGGCGGCGTGGGGCCACTTCAGAGGACATGTTTTTGAAGCACCTAGCCTGGCAAGCAAGTACAGAAAAGAAAGCGGCCAGCGCCCCGGAAAAGATATAAAAGGAGCCTCCATTGAGGTAGGTGGTTGCGGGAAAAGTTAAGAGCGGTTCTAACTAGCAACCGCCTTCTCTTGACTCCCCCACCTGACACCCGATGGCAAGGCTCTCGCGTTTTCCGGGTCCACGTTTGGGAAAGCCACCCAGTTCTGTTTTTGCTTGGAATTCTGGGACTTGTAGTGCTTCTGCATTTCAAACGGGGCAGAAAAATCAAAAGGACCCAAAATACAGAGGGGGGTTGAGGCAGGACTGGGTGGCCTTCTGACGCATTGGCCACTGGAAACTTGAGAGTTCCGCTCATGCACTGCTTACATCTCTCTGGCTCTCTCATATGTTCTCTGGGCAGGCAGGATACACAACCTCCTTTGCCATCATAGCGATCTGAGAAACACACGTGCAGCTGCCCCCAGTCAGAGGGCCAACCAACTACCGCATAGCAACCTTCTACAGCCATCCTCGAAAACGCAAACATCCCTCGGATAGGACTGCTTTCACCACGCGGTAGCTAGGCCGGACACTACCGGCTGCCTTTGGGCCAGCGTCATGGCTAAGGTGAGTCAACCGGTATCGCCAGCCCACGCTCTCCCCAGGCTCGGACCCGCTCGGTCGGTTTAACTTTGCGCTCAAGGACTTGCACTGCTGGCTACATGAGGGGGAAGGCCAGGACTACAAGCCCCAGAATGCAAAGTTAAAACCGGGACTGCACCAGCATCCCCGGAATGGAATTATTATTGTTATGGTATTCATTGAGCGCGGACCAAGCTTCGAGAAGCAACGGAGCGGGCTTTACAGAGGAATGCACCAACACAGATACACGACAGAGCGCTTTACCCAGATATGCAACAGTGCAGATGCATAACTGAGTGCTTTTCAGAGGGAAAAAAACGGAACAGATATACACCAGGGGGTAGGATACGCAGGGGCACAGCTGTAGAGGGTGGCGGGGAGGAGGGAGGCGGGCGTCGTCTAGCGAGCCAGGCGGTGCGGCGTGATGGCCTAGGTATTGAGGGGGAGAGACTCCTTGAAGAGGTGCGTCTTGAGTTCTTTTCTGAATTGTAGGAGCGTGTGGGGCAAGTCTGATGCTGACGTGGAGGAGGTTCCATGGTCTCGGGGCGTAGACAGAGAAGGCTTGTTTTTTGGTCCTTTCCTTTTTGCAGTGGCGGATTTCAAGTCTGTGCGTGTCCAGGTTTCTGGTGGTGCGTTTGTCTGCTGGAGATGCTAAGTTTCTCTGCGAGGTAGCTGGGGGACTTGCGGGCGACCGCCTTATAGATGGTGCGGCAAGACTCTAAGGTGATTCGTGTGCGTAGTGGGAGCCAGTGAAGGTTGATGAGGAGAGGGGTGATGTGGTACCTGCGTAGAGCCCTGGTGAAGCGTGTGGCTGAGTGTAGGACACTTCTCTGGGGCACGAGGGAGGACGGCGGGCGGCCTTTTCGAGGAGGGGGTTGCCCCCGCCCAGGTGGCAAAGGACCAGTGCTTGAATGGTGGACCTAAAGCTGTCCGGAGGGATATTGTTGGCATGAGAAATAACTCCTGTCCTGCAACCTACCATCCTGCCTAGATCTACCCGGCAACCAAGGACCAGAAAAATCAGCTCGATGTGACTACATTGGTGCGAGAGAGCTCCTGCCCTATATCCAATATAAACCACAACCAGTGAAAACGGGCCCCTGAGATGCAGTGTGCTGAGCCCAAAATGAATGACCCTCTGCCTGAGCAAACATATCTTACTCGGCTCCTGGCTGTGAATCTACCTTTCCTCTGAGTGCAGCTACTGCGAAACACGAGAATGCAATCCTGGAACAGTGGGCGCATAAGAACAAAACACCCACTCCAGACACTCGGCTCTCCTATCACTATGCTCACTCTCTACTTTACACCAACACACAATCGAGCCCAGCTATACCCCTCGATCAATTTCGGCCTAGCTGCTCGCATAGGTACTAGACCCCATGAACACCTCAACATCCTGCTAGAACGCAGCTATACCCCACGAAAAAATCTGCCTAGCTGCACACATAAGCGTTCTACACAGGCCTAATGCCGCCAGAATGCAGTCTCGGAGACCAACCACCAGACCGCACACATTCAAATGATCTCTCAATAGCACCGCACCTAATGTTAGGATGCAGCTACCATCAGGCAATCGTATCAGCTGCTCACATATTGAGTGCACCCAAGCACCCTACGCTAGCCCACTCTCTCTCGACTGACCTTGACTACGGTCCCCAAGGGCGTTCAACCCACATGCGCTTTGAGATCATACCAATGATATACAGAGCGCTATTTAAATGCCGAACAAAAATAGCAACGTATGATGTTGGCCCGACTGACCTGGTGGCTGGAGGGAGAGAAAAGGAAGCTGGGTCGGCCTTTCCCAAAGAGAGAGGCCAGCAGCGAGTGGAGCAAATGCCATGCTCCTGGCTGTCTCAGGGGTGCTGGGCAAGGAGAGGGAGAGAGAGGAGCAAAGGCCCCGCTCCTGGCCCTCTCAGGGCCCAGCAGAGAGTGAAGCAAAGGCCATGCTCCTGGCTCTCTCAGGGCCCAGCAGAGAGTGGAGACCACGCTCTGGGCCCAGCAGAGAGTGGAGCAAAGACCACACTCCAGGCTGGCTGGCCCCTAGGAGCAAAGACCACACTCTGGGCTGGCTGGCTGGCCCCAAGGCCCCGAACGGCCAGGTTCTATAGGCAGGAAAACAGGGCTGACCTACAGGCACTTGTAACTCAGAGTGTGCTGTGACCCCCGGCTTCTTGGGACACAGTGGACCGGCCGGCCCAAGAGTTCTCGAGGCCTGCTCAGGGGCTTATGGGGATGGCTAGAGGGGGGCGTGCCTGTCCCCCGCTTTGTCTGCTGCTAGGTACTTCTGGGAGTTATCAGCATAATCCCGCCTTTCCCGGCCATCTCCACCTAGGCCGCAGTACCTTCTGCCGTTAAAAGAGGGCATCTGGGACCTCTTTGCTCTCACATGAGTGCCCGAGTCAGCTTACCAGAAGGGAAGAGAGATTTTGGGGACAGGGATGGAGGGGGCTTCCCATCTGTAATTGGGTATGTATTCTCATGTAGGTACAGTTTGAGCCGAAACAAAGAGTTATCAAGTGGAATTCTAAAGTGGGCTTGGTTTCTTTTGGCGCATTCCCCCCATTTACATTCAAATGGGCGCCCACACAACAGGGCTGTTGGTACTTCGGGCCACGGGACCTTCCTTGAGTGGCACTGCTGCACAGGCCCACTGCACTGGCCGGGGAAGCAGGAGGGTGGGTTGGGGAGGGGGGTTGTCAGCCTGCCAATAATGCACAGTTCCATGTGATAATATCCCCGCAAAAATGTCTCCACGCAAGAATGGCGCCATTATTATCCCATGGAACCTGCAGGGGAAACCTCCGCTCCCATTTACCCCATAAATAATGTCGCCTGTGCCGTATCCCGTCGACTATATGTATGGCGACATTATTTGGTATATCGGGTAAAAAGAATTGCAGCAAAAATGCTGTGGTTTCAGCCGGTACAGGTGTACCTCTTTATACCATTTAAGGGGAGCCGTGGTGTCCCCCAACCCCCTTAAATGGTATAACGGGTCTGGGGGTTGCGGGGGTGTACATACACACACACACACACACACACACACACCTCCCTCCCTCCCTCCCTCCCTCCAGTTAAGCCCTTTGCACTCACTCCCACCCTTTCCATCTGTGCCTCACAGTCCGGCGTGCCCCCCTACGTTGCCCATGCACCCAGAAAGCTGCATGGGCATCGGGAGCATGCGATCATCCTACAGGGGTTTCGCGCAACCCGTGATGCAGCCCCTCTTTTTGTGACACAAACACATACTCTGTTGCAGTGTAGAAAAGTGGTGGCGCTGCTGTCAAGGTACTGAGCTCTTTGTCTGAGTGTGTGAGTGGCTCTTAAAAGAGCCTTTGTGTTTTTTTTGTTGGGGAGTGTGTAACTTGGGCTGTTACTTGCTGGCTTTGCCCCCTGCCTTGTGGCCCTCGGTCTTCTTAGGCAGCAGCACGGCCTGGATGTTGGGCAGGACACCACCCTGGGCAATGGTAACTTTGCCCAGCAGCTTGTTGAGCTCCTCGTCGTTGCGGATGGCGAGCTGCAGGTGTCTGGGGATGATGCGGGTCTTCTTGTTGTCCCGGGCGGCATTGCCGGCCAGCTCGAGGATCTCAGCAGTCAGGTACTCGAGCACGGCAGCCATGTAGACGGGGGCTCCGGCTCCCACACGCTCGCCGTAGCTCCCCTTCCGCAGCAGCCTGTGCACACGGCCTACTGGGAACTGCAAGCCCGCCCGGGAGGAGCGAGTCTTGGCCTTAGCACGGGCCTTCCCTCCTTGCTTTCCTCGTCCAGACATGACGCGTTAAACAGGCGCTCGCTTGTTCAAAGAGGAAGTAATGCCCCGAGCATGGGAGGGCGGGCATATAAAGACACGGTGGAGCACTCTCATTGGACAAAACCTAGGCTCTGCATGAACATCCATTGGAGGGGGAGACTACTCCTGCCAACCAATCAGAGCTCTGTGCCGGGCACACAGACACGGAGGAGCGACAGAACCATACGGGCCAATAGCAAGCGGGGACTGGCAGCAGCTGATTAAGCACAGGCAGCCTATAAAAGAGAGGGGCCGGGGGGCGCAGTGTTTTACTCATTTCTCTCTCTCCTCACAGCGTGGACGTCAGCCGGAGACCATGCCTGAGCCAGCCAAGTCCGCCCCAGCGCCCAAGAAGGGCTCCAAGAAAGCGCTCTCCAAGCCGCCCAAGAAGGACGGGAAGAAGCGCAAGAGGAGCAGGAAGGAAAGCTATGCCATTTACATCTACAAGGTGATGAAGCAGGTGCACCCTGACACCGGCATCTCTTCCAAGGCCATGGGCATCATGAACTCGTTTGTCAATGACATCTTCGAGCGCATCGCTGCGGAAGCCTCCCGCCTGGCTCAATACAACAAGCGCAGGACCCTCACCTCCAGGGAGATCCAGACCGGAGTGCGACTCCTGCTGCCAGGCGAGCTGGCCAAGCACGCTGTGTCCGAGGGCACCAAAGCCGTCACCAAGTACACCAGTGCCAAGTGAGACCACAGTTCCCAGCACCAAAGAAACCCAAAGGCTCTTTTAAGAGCCGCTCACCACCTCCACTCAAGAGCTCACATGCTTTGCCTAGCTAGCCCTGCTTTATTCCATCCCCGCAAAACATAAGGCCAATGATATCAAATAAGGACTACGGTCTCGGGGGCGGCGTAAGCAAATTATTTCTCTGCGCTGTGGCAGGAGTCACGCACCCTACTTGACACATTTGCTGGGCTGGGAGGGAAATCTCTGGGAGCTCGGCTTAATGTACAGGACAGGCTATGTAAGGCAGCACTGCCAGGGAAGCGCTCGCAGCACACCCCTCTGTCCCCGAGCCCGACAGGGAGCAGGTACTTCACCATTCGGTCTGCCTGTGAGGAGGGGGACGGCGGGCGGAAAACCGACCATTAGCACACAGCGCTTAGAAGCGGTTGGAATCCAGCCTCAAGGCAGGCCTTATAGAAACGTGATGTGGGGTGGGGGGCTTCGAGTTCAGAGATCGCTCTGAGGGGGGGCGGGAGGGGGGGAGTGGAGGGCTCGGGTTACGAGCTGGCTGTGCTCCCGCTAAAAGGTACAAGCCATCACATCAAATCCGACCGCCACAAGCGCACAAATAACTGGTCGCCAAAGCTGCCCAGATGGGCATTTTTTGGGGAGGGGGTGTTGCCAAGACAGGTAGGAGCGTTTGCATGTTTGCCTTGGGTTTGAGAGACGGCCTAGCCGCCTGTGCAGTGAAGAGAGGCGCCTCGAGAGGCAGAGTTGAGCAGCTCTTGTGTGTGACAACGTGTCGGCTCTTAAAAGAGCCTTTGTGGTGGTGGGGTCTTGCTGCCGGTGCCCCTCGGGCCCTCTCGCCCCGGATGCGGCGGGCCAGCTGGATGTCCTTGGGCATAATGGTCACTCGCTTGGCGTGGATGGCGCAGAGGTTGGTGTCCTCAAAGGGCCTCGCTGGCCTCCTGCAGGGCCATGACTGCTGAGCTCTGGAAGCGCAGGTCGGTCTTGAAATCCTGTGCGATCTCCCGCACCAAGCGCTGGAAGGGCAGTTTCCGGATGAGCAGCTCAGTAGATTTCTGGTAGCGCCGGATCTCTCTGAGGGCCACGGTGCCCGGCCGATAGCGGTGCGGTTTCTTGACCCCACCAGTCGCAGGGGAGCTCTTGCGGGCAGCTTTGGTGGCCAGCTGCTTGCGGGGGTGCCTTGCCTCCGGTGGACTTGGGGCAGTCTGCTTCGTACGGGCCATGGCAACCTTGCGCGACTTGCTTCCTCTCTACTGACAACGTACAATGGTCTGTGACGGATGAAGACCCAACTACGCTCCGATTGGCTGGGACAATAGCAGGAAACGGGTTTGAAAAAGCCCGCCACTCTCAGTGACGAGCCCGAGGCAGAACGTCGGCCTGTTGAAAGGCTGGCAAGCATCGACACGCGCACGCAGGCACGCACATACCAGGAGGGCTATGATTGGACAGCCAATCTGAGGCTTGCCAGTTATTCACAGATTCCTCTTTTGATTGACAGTGTCTGTCTGTCTGTCTCTCTCTCTCTCTCTCTCTCTCTCTCTCTGGGATGGAGGGGGGATTTATTCATTTTATTTAGTTGGTCATTTTGTATGGCACGACAAGTGGCGGCGTGGGGCCACTTCAGAGGACATGTTTTTGAAGCACCTAGCCTGGCAAGCAAGTACAGAAAAGAAAGCGGCCAGCGCCCCGGAAAAGATATAAAAGGAGCCTCCATTGAGGTAGGTGGTTGCGGGAAAAGTTAAGAGCGGTTCTAACTAGCAACCGCCTTCTCTTGACTCCCCCACCTGACACCCGATGGCAAGGCTCTCGCGTTTTCCGGGTCCACGTTTGGGAAAGCCACCCAGTTCTGTTTTTGCTTGGAATTCTGGGACTTGTAGTGCTTCTGCATTTCAAACGGGGCAGAAAAATCAAAAGGACCCAAAATACAGAGGGGGGTTGAGGCAGGACTGGGTGGCCTTCTGACGCATTGGCCACTGGAAACTTGAGAGTTCCGCTCATGCACTGCTTACATCTCTCTGGCTCTCTCATATGTTCTCTGGGCAGGCAGGATACACAACCTCCTTTGCCATCATAGCGATCTGAGAAACACACGTGCAGCTGCCCCCAGTCAGAGGGCCAACCAACTACCGCATAGCAACCTTCTACAGCCATCCTCGAAAACGCAAACATCCCTCGGATAGGACTGCTTTCACCACGCGGTAGCTAGGCCGGACACTACCGGCTGCCTTTGGGCCAGCGTCATGGCTAAGGTGAGTCAACCGGTATCGCCAGCCCACGCTCTCCCCAGGCTCGGACCCGCTCGGTCGGTTTAACTTTGCGCTCAAGGACTTGCACTGCTGGCCTCATGAGGGGGAAGGCCAGGACTACAAGCCCCAGAATGCAAAGTTAAAACCGGGACTGCACCAGCATCCCCGGAATGGAATTATTATTGTTATGGTATTCATTGAGCGCGGACCAAGCTTCGAGAAGCAACGGAGCGGGCTTTACAGAGGAATGCACCAACACAGATACACGACAGAGCGCTTTACCCAGATATGCAACAGTGCAGATGCATAACTGAGTGCTTTTCAGAGGGAAAAAAACGGAACAGATATACACCAGGGGGTAGGATACGCAGGGGCACAGCTGTAGAGGGTGGCGGGGAGGAGGGAGGCGGGCGTCGTCTAGCGAGCCAGGCGGTGCGGCGTGATGGCCTAGGTATTGAGGGGGAGAGACTCCTTGAAGAGGTGCGTCTTGAGTTCTTTTCTGAATTGTAGGAGCGTGTGGGGCAAGTCTGATGCTGACGTGGAGGAGGTTCCATGGTCTCGGGGCGTAGACAGAGAAGGCTTGTTTTTTGGTCCTTTCCTTTTTGCAGTGGCGGATTTCAAGTCTGTGCGTGTCCAGGTTTCTGGTGGTGCGTTTGTCTGCTGGAGATGCTAAGTTTCTCTGCGAGGTAGCTGGGGGACTTGCGGGCGACCGCCTTATAGATGGTGCGGCAAGACTCTAAGGTGATTCGTGTGCGTAGTGGGAGCCAGTGAAGGTCGATGAGGAGAGGGGTGATGTGGTACCTGCGTAGAGCCCTGGTGAAGCGTGTGGCTGAGTGTAGGACACTTCTCTGGGGCACGAGGGAGGACGGCGGGCGGCCTTTTCGAGGAGGGGGTTGCCCCCGCCCAGGTGGCAAAGGACCAGTGCTTGAATGGTGGACCTAAAGCTGTCCGGAGGGATATTGTTGGCATGAGAAATAACTCCTGTCCTGCAACCTACCATCCTGCCTAGATCTACCCTGCAACCCGCCATTAACGGCAACCAAGGACCAGAAAAATCAGCTCGATGTGACTACATTGGTGCGAGAGAGCTCCTGCCCTATATCCAATATAAACCACAACCAGTGAAAACGGGCCCCTGAGATGCAGTGTGCTGAGCCCAAAATGAATGACCCTCTGCCTGAGCAAACATATCTTACTCGGCTCCTGGCTGTGAATCTACCTTTCCTCTGAGTGCAGCTACTGCGAAACACGAGAATGCAATCCTGGAACAGTGGGCGCATAAGAACAAAACACCCACTCCAGACACTCGGCTCTCCTATCACTATGCTCACTCTCTACTTTACACCAACACACAATCGAGCCCAGCTATACCCCTCGATCAATTTCGGCCTAGCTGCTCGCATAGGTACTAGACCCCATGAACACCTCAACATCCTGCTAGAACGCAGCTATACCCCACGAAAAAATCTGCCTAGCTGCACACATAAGCGTTCTACACAGGCCTAATGCCGCCAGAATGCAGTCTCGGAGACCAACCACCAGACCGCACACATTCAAATGATCTCTCAATAGCACCGCACCTAATGTTAGGATGCAGCTACCATCAGGCAATCGTATCAGCTGCTCACATATTGAGTGCACCCAAGCACCCTACGCTAGCCCACTCTCTCTCGACTGACCTTGACTACGGTCCCCAAGGGCGTTCAACCCACATGCGCTTTGAGATCATACCAATGATATACAGAGCGCTATTTAAATGCCGAACAACAATAGCAACGTATGATGTTGGCCCGACTGACCTGGTGGCTGGAGGGAGAGAAAAGGAAGCTGGGTCGGCCTTTCCCAAAGAGAGAGGCCAGCAGCGAGTGGAGCAAATGCCATGCTCCTGGCTGTCTCAGGGGTGCTGGGCAAGGAGAGGGAGAGAGAGGAGCAAAGGCCCCGCTCCTGGCCCTCTCAGGGCCCAGCAGAGAGTGAAGCAAAGGCCATGCTCCTGGCTCTCTCAGGGCCCAGCAGAGAGTGGAGACCACGCTCTGGGCCCAGCAGAGAGTGGAGCAAAGACCACACTCCAGGCTGGCTGGCCCCTAGGAGCAAAGACCGAACGGCCAGGTTCTATAGGCAGGAAAACAGGGCTGACCTACAGGCACTTGTAACTCAGAGTGTGCTGTGACCCCCGGCTTCTTGGGACACAGTGGACCGGCCGGCCCAAGAGTTCTCGAGGCCTGCTCAGGGGCTTATGGGGATGGCTAGAGGGGGGCGTGCCTGTCCCCCGCTTTGTCTGCTGCTAGGTACTTCTGGGAGTTATCAGCATAATCCCGCCTTTCCCGGCCATCTCCACCTAGGCCGCAGTACCTTCTGCCGTTAAAAGAGGGCATCTGGGACCTCTTTGCTCTCACATGAGTGCCCGAGTCAGCTTACCAGAAGGGAAGAGAGATTTTGGGGACAGGGATGGAGGGGGCTTCCCATCTGTAATTGGGTATGTATTCTCATGTAGGTACAGTTTGAGCCGAAACAAAGAGTTATCAAGTGGAATTCTAAAGTGGGCTTGGTTTCTTTTGGCGCATTCCCCCCATTTACATTCAAATGGGCGCCCACACAACAGGGCTGTTGGTACTTCGGGCCACGGGACCTTCCTTGAGTGGCACTGCTGCACAGGCCCACTGCACTGGCCGGGGAAGCAGGAGGGTGGGTTGGGGAGGGGGGTTGTCAGCCTGCCAATAATGCACAGTTCCATGTGATAATATCCCCGCAAAAATGTCTCCACGCAAGAATGGCGCCATTATTATCCCATGGAACCTGCAGGGGAAACCTCCGCTCCCATTTACCCCATAAATAATGTCCCCTGTGCCGTATCCCGTCGACTATATGTATGGCGACATTATTTGGTATATCGGGTAAAAAGAATTGCAGCAAAAATGCTGTGGTTTCAGCCGGTACAGGTGTACCTCTTTATACCATTTAAGGGGAGCCGTGGTGTCCCCCAACCCCCTTAAATGGTATAACGGGTCTGGGGGTTGCGGGGGTGTACATACACACACACACACACACACACACACACACACACACCTCCCTCCCTCCCTTTTGCACTCACTCCCACCCTTTCCATCTGTGCCTCACAGTCCGGCGTGCCCCCCTACGTTGCCCATGCACCCAGAAAGCTGCATGGGCATCGGGAGCATGCGATCATCCTACAGGGGTTTCGCGCAACCCGTGATGCAGCCCCTCTTTTTGTGACACAAACACATACTCTGTTGCAGTGTAGAAAAGTGGTGGCGCTGCTGTCAAGGTACTGAGCTCTTTGTCTGAGTGTGTGAGTGGCTCTTAAAAGAGCCTTTGTGTTTTTTTTGTTGGGGAGTGTGTAACTTGGGCTGTTACTTGCTGGCTTTGCCCCCTGCCTTGTGGCCCTCGGTCTTCTTAGGCAGCAGCACGGCCTGGATGTTGGGCAGGACACCACCCTGGGCAATGGTAACTTTGCCCAGCAGCTTGTTGAGCTCCTCGTCGTTGCGGATGGCGAGCTGCAGGTGTCTGGGGATGATGCGGGTCTTCTTGTTGTCCCGGGCGGCATTGCCGGCCAGCTCGAGGATCTCAGCAGTCAGGTACTCGAGCACGGCAGCCATGTAGACGGGGGCTCCGGCTCCCACACGCTCGCCGTAGCTCCCCTTCCGCAGCAGCCTGTGCACACGGCCTACTGGGAACTGCAAGCCCGCCCGGGAGGAGCGAGTCTTGGCCTTAGCACGGGCCTTCCCTCCTTGCTTTCCTCGTCCAGACATGACGCGTTAAACAGGCGCTCGCTTGTTCAAAGAGGAAGTAATGCCCCGAGCATGGGAGGGCGGGCATATAAAGACACGGTGGAGCACTCTCATTGGACAAAACCTAGGCTCTGCATGAACATCCATTGGAGGGGGAGACTACTCCTGCCAACCAATCAGAGCTCTGTGCCGGGCACACAGACACGGAGGAGCGACAGAACCATACGGGCCAATAGCAAGCGGGGACTGGCAGCAGCTGATTAAGCACAGGCAGCCTATAAAAGAGAGGGGCCGGGGGGCGCAGTGTTTTACTCATTTCTCTCTCTCCTCACAGCGTGGACGTCAGCCGGAGACCATGCCTGAGCCAGCCAAGTCCGCCCCAGCGCCCAAGAAAGCGCTCTCCAAGCCGCCCAAGAAGGACGGGAAGAAGCGCAAGAGGAGCAGGAAGGAAAGCTATGCCATTTACATCTACAAGGTGATGAAGCAGGTGCACCCTGACACCGGCATCTCTTCCAAGGCCATGGGCATCATGAACTCGTTTGTCAATGACATCTTCGAGCGCATCGCTGCGGAAGCCTCCCGCCTGGCTCAATACAACAAGCGCAGGACCCTCACCTCCAGGGAGATCCAGACCGGAGTGCGACTCCTGCTGCCAGGCGAGCTGGCCAAGCACGCTGTGTCCGAGGGCACCAAAGCCGTCACCAAGTACACCAGTGCCAAGTGAGACCACAGTTCCCAGCACCAAAGAAACCCAAAGGCTCTTTTAAGAGCCGCTCACCACCTCCACTCAAGAGCTCACATGCTTTGCCTAGCTAGCCCTGCTTTATTCCATCCCCGCAAAACATAAGGCCAATGATATCAAATAAGGACTACGGTCTCGGGGGCGGCGTAAGCAAATTATTTCTCTGCGCTGTGGCAGGAGTCACGCACCCTACTTGACACATTTGCTGGGCTGGGAGGGAAATCTCTGGGAGCTCGGCTTAATGTACAGGACAGGCTATGTAAGGCAGCACTGCCAGGGAAGCGCTCGCAGCACACCCCTCTGTCCCCGAGCCCGACAGGGAGCAGGTACTTCACCATTCGGTCTGCCTGTGAGGAGGGGGACGGCGGGCGGAAAACCGACCATTAGCACACAGCGCTTAGAAGCGGTTGGAATCCAGCCTCAAGGCAGGCCTTATAGAAACGTGATGTGGGGTGGGGGGCTTCGAGTTCAGAGATCGCTCTGAGGGGGGGCGGGAGGGGGGGAGTGGAGGGCTCGGGTTACGAGCTGGCTGTGCTCCCGCTAAAAGGTACAAGCCATCACATCAAATCCGACCGCCACAAGCGCACAAATAACTGGTCGCCAAAGCTGCCCAGATGGGCATTTTTTGGGGAGGGGGTGTTGCCAAGACAGGTAGGAGCGTTTGCATGTTTGCCTTGGGTTTGAGAGACGGCCTAGCCGCCTGTGCAGTGAAGAGAGGCGCCTCGAGAGGCAGAGTTGAGCAGCTCTTGTGTGTGACAACGTGTCGGCTCTTAAAAGAGCCTTTGTGGTGGTGGGGTCTTGCTGCCGGTGCCCCTCGGGCCCTCTCGCCCCGGATGCGGCGGGCCAGCTGGATGTCCTTGGGCATAATGGTCACTCGCTTGGCGTGGATGGCGCAGAGGTTGGTGTCCTCAAAGGGCCTCGCTGGCCTCCTGCAGGGCCATGACTGCTGAGCTCTGGAAGCGCAGGTCGGTCTTGAAATCCTGTGCGATCTCCCGCACCAAGCGCTGGAAGGGCAGTTTCCGGATGAGCAGCTCAGTAGATTTCTGGTAGCGCCGGATCTCTCTGAGGGCCACGGTGCCCGGCCGATAGCGGTGCGGTTTCTTGACCCCACCAGTCGCAGGGGCGCTCTTGCGGGCAGCTTTGGTGGCCAGCTGCTTGCGGGGGTGCCTTGCCTCCGGTGGACTTGGGGCAGTCTGCTTCGTACGGGCCATGGCAACCTTGCGCGACTTGCTTCCTCTCTACTGACAACGTACAATGGTCTGTGACGGATGAAGACCCAACTACGCTCCGATTGGCTGGGACAATAGCAGGAAACGGGTTTGAAAAAGCCCGCCACTCTCAGTGACGAGCCCGAGGCAGAACGTCGGCCTGTTGAAAGGCTGGCAAGCATCGACACGCGCACGCAGGCACGCACATACCAGGAGGGCTATGATTGGACAGCCAATCTGAGGCTTGCCAGTTATTCACAGATTCCTCTTTTGATTGACAGTGTCTGTCTGTCTGTCTCTCTCTCTCTCTCTCTCTCTCTCTGGGATGGAGGGGGGATTTATTCATTTTATTTAGTTGGTCATTTTGTATGGCACGACAAGTGGCGGCGTGGGGCCACTTCAGAGGACATGTTTTTGAAGCACCTAGCCTGGCAAGCAAGTACAGAAAAGAAAGCGGCCAGCGCCCCGGAAAAGATATAAAAGGAGCCTCCATTGAGGTAGGTGGTTGCGGGAAAAGTTAAGAGCGGTTCTAACTAGCAACCGCCTTCTCTTGACTCCCCCACCTGACACCCGATGGCAAGGCTCTCGCGTTTTCCGGGTCCACGTTTGGGAAAGCCACCCAGTTCTGTTTTTGCTTGGAATTCTGGGACTTGTAGTGCTTCTGCATTTCAAACGGGGCAGAAAAATCAAAAGGACCCAAAATACAGAGGGGGGTTGAGGCAGGACTGGGTGGCCTTCTGACGCATTGGCCACTGGAAACTTGAGAGTTCCGCTCATGCACTGCTTACATCTCTCTGGCTCTCTCATATGTTCTCTGGGCAGGCAGGATACACAACCTCCTTTGCCATCATAGCGATCTGAGAAACACACGTGCAGCTGCCCCCAGTCAGAGGGCCAACCAACTACCGCATAGCAACCTTCTACAGCCATCCTCGAAAACGCAAACATCCCTCGGATAGGACTGCTTTCACCACGCGGTAGCTAGGCCGGACACTACCGGCTGCCTTTGGGCCAGCGTCATGGCTAAGGTGAGTCAACCGGTATCGCCAGCCCACGCTCTCCCCAGGCTCGGACCCGCTCGGTCGGTTTAACTTTGCGCTCAAGGACTTGCACTGCTGGCTACATGAGGGGGAAGGCCAGGACTACAAGCCCCAGAATGCAAAGTTAAAACCGGGACTGCACCAGCATCCCCGGAATGGAATTATTATTGTTATGGTATTCATTGAGCGCGGACCAAGCTTCGAGAAGCAACGGAGCGGGCTTTACAGAGGAATGCACCAACACAGATACACGACAGAGCGCTTTACCCAGATATGCAACAGTGCAGATGCATAACTGAGTGCTTTTCAGAGGGAAAAAAACGGAACAGATATACACCAGGGGGTAGGATACGCAGGGGCACAGCTGTAGAGGGTGGCGGGGAGGAGGGAGGCGGGCGTCGTCTAGCGAGCCAGGCGGTGCGGCGTGATGGCCTAGGTATTGAGGGGGA
Source organism: Ambystoma mexicanum (assembly GCF_040938575.1). NCBI lineage: Eukaryota > Metazoa > Chordata > Amphibia > Caudata > Ambystomatidae > Ambystoma > Ambystoma mexicanum. The sequence continues at coordinate 71,114,239 of NC_090933.1, forward strand.
GAGACTCCTTGAAGAGGTGCGTCTTGAGTTCTTTTCTGAATTGTAGGAGCGTGTGGGGCAAGTCTGATGCTGACGTGGAGGAGGTTCCATGGTCTCGGGGCGTAGACAGAGAAGGCTTGTTTTTTGGTCCTTTCCTTTTTGCAGTGGCGGATTTCAAGTCTGTGCGTGTCCAGGTTTCTGGTGGTGCGTTTGTCTGCTGGAGATGCTAAGTTTCTCTGCGAGGTAGCTGGGGGACTTGCGGGCGACCGCCTTATAGATGGTGCGGCAAGACTCTAAGGTGATTCGTGTGCGTAGTGGGAGCCAGTGAAGGTTGATGAGGAGAGGGGTGATGTGGTACCTGCGTAGAGCCCTGGTGAAGCGTGTGGCTGAGTGTAGGACACTTCTCTGGGGCACGAGGGAGGACGGCGGGCGGCCTTTTCGAGGAGGGGGTTGCCCCCGCCCAGGTGGCAAAGGACCAGTGCTTGAATGGTGGACCTAAAGCTGTCCGGAGGGATATTGTTGGCATGAGAAATAACTCCTGTCCTGCAACCTACCATCCTGCCTAGATCTACCCGGCAACCAAGGACCAGAAAAATCAGCTCGATGTGACTACATTGGTGCGAGAGAGCTCCTGCCCTATATCCAATATAAACCACAACCAGTGAAAACGGGCCCCTGAGATGCAGTGTGCTGAGCCCAAAATGAATGACCCTCTGCCTGAGCAAACATATCTTACTCGGCTCCTGGCTGTGAATCTACCTTTCCTCTGAGTGCAGCTACTGCGAAACACGAGAATGCAATCCTGGAACAGTGGGCGCATAAGAACAAAACACCCACTCCAGACACTCGGCTCTCCTATCACTATGCTCACTCTCTACTTTACACCAACACACAATCGAGCCCAGCTATACCCCTCGATCAATTTCGGCCTAGCTGCTCGCATAGGTACTAGACCCCATGAACACCTCAACATCCTGCTAGAACGCAGCTATACCCCACGAAAAAATCTGCCTAGCTGCACACATAAGCGTTCTACACAGGCCTAATGCCGCCAGAATGCAGTCTCGGAGACCAACCACCAGACCGCACACATTCAAATGATCTCTCAATAGCACCGCACCTAATGTTAGGATGCAGCTACCATCAGGCAATCGTATCAGCTGCTCACATATTGAGTGCACCCAAGCACCCTACGCTAGCCCACTCTCTCTCGACTGACCTTGACTACGGTCCCCAAGGGCGTTCAACCCACATGCGCTTTGAGATCATACCAATGATATACAGAGCGCTATTTAAATGCCGAACAAAAATAGCAACGTATGATGTTGGCCCGACTGACCTGGTGGCTGGAGGGAGAGAAAAGGAAGCTGGGTCGGCCTTTCCCAAAGAGAGAGGCCAGCAGCGAGTGGAGCAAATGCCATGCTCCTGGCTGTCTCAGGGGTGCTGGGCAAGGAGAGGGAGAGAGAGGAGCAAAGGCCCCGCTCCTGGCCCTCTCAGGGCCCAGCAGAGAGTGAAGCAAAGGCCATGCTCCTGGCTCTCTCAGGGCCCAGCAGAGAGTGGAGACCACGCTCTGGGCCCAGCAGAGAGTGGAGCAAAGACCACACTCCAGGCTGGCTGGCCCCTAGGAGCAAAGACCACACTCTGGGCTGGCTGGCTGGCCCCAAGGCCCCGAACGGCCAGGTTCTATAGGCAGGAAAACAGGGCTGACCTACAGGCACTTGTAACTCAGAGTGTGCTGTGACCCCCGGCTTCTTGGGACACAGTGGACCGGCCGGCCCAAGAGTTCTCGAGGCCTGCTCAGGGGCTTATGGGGATGGCTAGAGGGGGGCGTGCCTGTCCCCCGCTTTGTCTGCTGCTAGGTACTTCTGGGAGTTATCAGCATAATCCCGCCTTTCCCGGCCATCTCCACCTAGGCCGCAGTACCTTCTGCCGTTAAAAGAGGGCATCTGGGACCTCTTTGCTCTCACATGAGTGCCCGAGTCAGCTTACCAGAAGGGAAGAGAGATTTTGGGGACAGGGATGGAGGGGGCTTCCCATCTGTAATTGGGTATGTATTCTCATGTAGGTACAGTTTGAGCCGAAACAAAGAGTTATCAAGTGGAATTCTAAAGTGGGCTTGGTTTCTTTTGGCGCATTCCCCCCATTTACATTCAAATGGGCGCCCACACAACAGGGCTGTTGGTACTTCGGGCCACGGGACCTTCCTTGAGTGGCACTGCTGCACAGGCCCACTGCACTGGCCGGGGAAGCAGGAGGGTGGGTTGGGGAGGGGGGTTGTCAGCCTGCCAATAATGCACAGTTCCATGTGATAATATCCCCGCAAAAATGTCTCCACGCAAGAATGGCGCCATTATTATCCCATGGAACCTGCAGGGGAAACCTCCGCTCCCATTTACCCCATAAATAATGTCGCCTGTGCCGTATCCCGTCGACTATATGTATGGCGACATTATTTGGTATATCGGGTAAAAAGAATTGCAGCAAAAATGCTGTGGTTTCAGCCGGTACAGGTGTACCTCTTTATACCATTTAAGGGGAGCCGTGGTGTCCCCCAACCCCCTTAAATGGTATAACGGGTCTGGGGGTTGCGGGGGTGTACATACACACACACACACACACACACACACACCTCCCTCCCTCCCTCCCTCCCTCCAGTTAAGCCCTTTGCACTCACTCCCACCCTTTCCATCTGTGCCTCACAGTCCGGCGTGCCCCCCTACGTTGCCCATGCACCCAGAAAGCTGCATGGGCATCGGGAGCATGCGATCATCCTACAGGGGTTTCGCGCAACCCGTGATGCAGCCCCTCTTTTTGTGACACAAACACATACTCTGTTGCAGTGTAGAAAAGTGGTGGCGCTGCTGTCAAGGTACTGAGCTCTTTGTCTGAGTGTGTGAGTGGCTCTTAAAAGAGCCTTTGTGTTTTTTTTGTTGGGGAGTGTGTAACTTGGGCTGTTACTTGCTGGCTTTGCCCCCTGCCTTGTGGCCCTCGGTCTTCTTAGGCAGCAGCACGGCCTGGATGTTGGGCAGGACACCACCCTGGGCAATGGTAACTTTGCCCAGCAGCTTGTTGAGCTCCTCGTCGTTGCGGATGGCGAGCTGCAGGTGTCTGGGGATGATGCGGGTCTTCTTGTTGTCCCGGGCGGCATTGCCGGCCAGCTCGAGGATCTCAGCAGTCAGGTACTCGAGCACGGCAGCCATGTAGACGGGGGCTCCGGCTCCCACACGCTCGCCGTAGCTCCCCTTCCGCAGCAGCCTGTGCACACGGCCTACTGGGAACTGCAAGCCCGCCCGGGAGGAGCGAGTCTTGGCCTTAGCACGGGCCTTCCCTCCTTGCTTTCCTCGTCCAGACATGACGCGTTAAACAGGCGCTCGCTTGTTCAAAGAGGAAGTAATGCCCCGAGCATGGGAGGGCGGGCATATAAAGACACGGTGGAGCACTCTCATTGGACAAAACCTAGGCTCTGCATGAACATCCATTGGAGGGGGAGACTACTCCTGCCAACCAATCAGAGCTCTGTGCCGGGCACACAGACACGGAGGAGCGACAGAACCATACGGGCCAATAGCAAGCGGGGACTGGCAGCAGCTGATTAAGCACAGGCAGCCTATAAAAGAGAGGGGCCGGGGGGCGCAGTGTTTTACTCATTTCTCTCTCTCCTCACAGCGTGGACGTCAGCCGGAGACCATGCCTGAGCCAGCCAAGTCCGCCCCAGCGCCCAAGAAGGGCTCCAAGAAAGCGCTCTCCAAGCCGCCCAAGAAGGACGGGAAGAAGCGCAAGAGGAGCAGGAAGGAAAGCTATGCCATTTACATCTACAAGGTGATGAAGCAGGTGCACCCTGACACCGGCATCTCTTCCAAGGCCATGGGCATCATGAACTCGTTTGTCAATGACATCTTCGAGCGCATCGCTGCGGAAGCCTCCCGCCTGGCTCAATACAACAAGCGCAGGACCCTCACCTCCAGGGAGATCCAGACCGGAGTGCGACTCCTGCTGCCAGGCGAGCTGGCCAAGCACGCTGTGTCCGAGGGCACCAAAGCCGTCACCAAGTACACCAGTGCCAAGTGAGACCACAGTTCCCAGCACCAAAGAAACCCAAAGGCTCTTTTAAGAGCCGCTCACCACCTCCACTCAAGAGCTCACATGCTTTGCCTAGCTAGCCCTGCTTTATTCCATCCCCGCAAAACATAAGGCCAATGATATCAAATAAGGACTACGGTCTCGGGGGCGGCGTAAGCAAATTATTTCTCTGCGCTGTGGCAGGAGTCACGCACCCTACTTGACACATTTGCTGGGCTGGGAGGGAAATCTCTGGGAGCTCGGCTTAATGTACAGGACAGGCTATGTAAGGCAGCACTGCCAGGGAAGCGCTCGCAGCACACCCCTCTGTCCCCGAGCCCGACAGGGAGCAGGTACTTCACCATTCGGTCTGCCTGTGAGGAGGGGGACGGCGGGCGGAAAACCGACCATTAGCACACAGCGCTTAGAAGCGGTTGGAATCCAGCCTCAAGGCAGGCCTTATAGAAACGTGATGTGGGGTGGGGGGCTTCGAGTTCAGAGATCGCTCTGAGGGGGGGCGGGAGGGGGGGAGTGGAGGGCTCGGGTTACGAGCTGGCTGTGCTCCCGCTAAAAGGTACAAGCCATCACATCAAATCCGACCGCCACAAGCGCACAAATAACTGGTCGCCAAAGCTGCCCAGATGGGCATTTTTTGGGGAGGGGGTGTTGCCAAGACAGGTAGGAGCGTTTGCATGTTTGCCTTGGGTTTGAGAGACGGCCTAGCCGCCTGTGCAGTGAAGAGAGGCGCCTCGAGAGGCAGAGTTGAGCAGCTCTTGTGTGTGACAACGTGTCGGCTCTTAAAAGAGCCTTTGTGGTGGTGGGGTCTTGCTGCCGGTGCCCCTCGGGCCCTCTCGCCCCGGATGCGGCGGGCCAGCTGGATGTCCTTGGGCATAATGGTCACTCGCTTGGCGTGGATGGCGCAGAGGTTGGTGTCCTCAAAGGGCCTCGCTGGCCTCCTGCAGGGCCATGACTGCTGAGCTCTGGAAGCGCAGGTCGGTCTTGAAATCCTGTGCGATCTCCCGCACCAAGCGCTGGAAGGGCAGTTTCCGGATGAGCAGCTCAGTAGATTTCTGGTAGCGCCGGATCTCTCTGAGGGCCACGGTGCCCGGCCGATAGCGGTGCGGTTTCTTGACCCCACCAGTCGCAGGGGCGCTCTTGCGGGCAGCTTTGGTGGCCAGCTGCTTGCGGGGGTGCCTTGCCTCCGGTGGACTTGGGGCAGTCTGCTTCGTACGGGCCATGGCAACCTTGCGCGACTTGCTTCCTCTCTACTGACAACGTACAATGGTCTGTGACGGATGAAGACCCAACTACGCTCCGATTGGCTGGGACAATAGCAGGAAACGGGTTTGAAAAAGCCCGCCACTCTCAGTGACGAGCCCGAGGCAGAACGTCGGCCTGTTGAAAGGCTGGCAAGCATCGACACGCGCACGCAGGCACGCACATACCAGGAGGGCTATGATTGGACAGCCAATCTGAGGCTTGCCAGTTATTCACAGATTCCTCTTTTGATTGACAGTGTCTGTCTGTCTGTCTCTCTCTCTCTCTCTCTCTCTCTCTGGGATGGAGGGGGGATTTATTCATTTTATTTAGTTGGTCATTTTGTATGGCACGACAAGTGGCGGCGTGGGGCCACTTCAGAGGACATGTTTTTGAAGCACCTAGCCTGGCAAGCAAGTACAGAAAAGAAAGCGGCCAGCGCCCCGGAAAAGATATAAAAGGAGCCTCCATTGAGGTAGGTGGTTGCGGGAAAAGTTAAGAGCGGTTCTAACTAGCAACCGCCTTCTCTTGACTCCCCCACCTGACACCCGATGGCAAGGCTCTCGCGTTTTCCGGGTCCACGTTTGGGAAAGCCACCCAGTTCTGTTTTTGCTTGGAATTCTGGGACTTGTAGTGCTTCTGCATTTCAAACGGGGCAGAAAAATCAAAAGGACCCAAAATACAGAGGGGGGTTGAGGCAGGACTGGGTGGCCTTCTGACGCATTGGCCACTGGAAACTTGAGAGTTCCGCTCATGCACTGCTTACATCTCTCTGGCTCTCTCATATGTTCTCTGGGCAGGCAGGATACACAACCTCCTTTGCCATCATAGCGATCTGAGAAACACACGTGCAGCTGCCCCCAGTCAGAGGGCCAACCAACTACCGCATAGCAACCTTCTACAGCCATCCTCGAAAACGCAAACATCCCTCGGATAGGACTGCTTTCACCACGCGGTAGCTAGGCCGGACACTACCGGCTGCCTTTGGGCCAGCGTCATGGCTAAGGTGAGTCAACCGGTATCGCCAGCCCACGCTCTCCCCAGGCTCGGACCCGCTCGGTCGGTTTAACTTTGCGCTCAAGGACTTGCACTGCTGGCTACATGAGGGGGAAGGCCAGGACTACAAGCCCCAGAATGCAAAGTTAAAACCGGGACTGCACCAGCATCCCCGGAATGGAATTATTATTGTTATGGTATTCATTGAGCGCGGACCAAGCTTCGAGAAGCAACGGAGCGGGCTTTACAGAGGAATGCACCAACACAGATACACGACAGAGCGCTTTACCCAGATATGCAACAGTGCAGATGCATAACTGAGTGCTTTTCAGAGGGAAAAAAACGGAACAGATATACACCAGGGGGTAGGATACGCAGGGGCACAGCTGTAGAGGGTGGCGGGGAGGAGGGAGGCGGGCGTCGTCTAGCGAGCCAGGCGGTGCGGCGTGATGGCCTAGGTATTGAGGGGGAGAGACTCCTTGAAGAGGTGCGTCTTGAGTTCTTTTCTGAATTGTAGGAGCGTGTGGGGCAAGTCTGATGCTGACGTGGAGGAGGTTCCATGGTCTCGGGGCGTAGACAGAGAAGGCTTGTTTTTTGGTCCTTTCCTTTTTGCAGTGGCGGATTTCAAGTCTGTGCGTGTCCAGGTTTCTGGTGGTGCGTTTGTCTGCTGGAGATGCTAAGTTTCTCTGCGAGGTAGCTGGGGGACTTGCGGGCGACCGCCTTATAGATGGTGCGGCAAGACTCTAAGGTGATTCGTGTGCGTAGTGGGAGCCAGTGAAGGTCGATGAGGAGAGGGGTGATGTGGTACCTGCGTAGAGCCCTGGTGAAGCGTGTGGCTGAGTGTAGGACACTTCTCTGGGGCACGAGGGAGGACGGCGGGCGGCCTTTTCGAGGAGGGGGTTGCCCCCGCCCAGGTGGCAAAGGACCAGTGCTTGAATGGTGGACCTAAAGCTGTCCGGAGGGATATTGTTGGCATGAGAAATAACTCCTGTCCTGCAACCTACCATCCTGCCTAGATCTACCCTGCAACCCGCCATTAACGGCAACCAAGGACCAGAAAAATCAGCTCGATGTGACTACATTGGTGCGAGAGAGCTCCTGCCCTATATCCAATATAAACCACAACCAGTGAAAACGGGCCCCTGAGATGCAGTGTGCTGAGCCCAAAATGAATGACCCTCTGCCTGAGCAAACATATCTTACTCGGCTCCTGGCTGTGAATCTACCTTTCCTCTGAGTGCAGCTACTGCGAAACACGAGAATGCAATCCTGGAACAGTGGGCGCATAAGAACAAAACACCCACTCCAGACACTCGGCTCTCCTATCACTATGCTCACTCTCTACTTTACACCAACACACAATCGAGCCCAGCTATACCCCTCGATCAATTTCGGCCTAGCTGCTCGCATAGGTACTAGACCCCATGAACACCTCAACATCCTGCTAGAACGCAGCTATACCCCACGAAAAAATCTGCCTAGCTGCACACATAAGCGTTCTACACAGGCCTAATGCCGCCAGAATGCAGTCTCGGAGACCAACCACCAGACCGCACACATTCAAATGATCTCTCAATAGCACCGCACCTAATGTTAGGATGCAGCTACCATCAGGCAATCGTATCAGCTGCTCACATATTGAGTGCACCCAAGCACCCTACGCTAGCCCACTCTCTCTCGACTGACCTTGACTACGGTCCCCAAGGGCGTTCAACCCACATGCGCTTTGAGATCATACCAATGATATACAGAGCGCTATTTAAATGCCGAACAACAATAGCAACGTATGATGTTGGCCCGACTGACCTGGTGGCTGGAGGGAGAGAAAAGGAAGCTGGGTCGGCCTTTCCCAAAGAGAGAGGCCAGCAGCGAGTGGAGCAAATGCCATGCTCCTGGCTGTCTCAGGGGTGCTGGGCAAGGAGAGGGAGAGAGAGGAGCAAAGGCCCCGCTCCTGGCCCTCTCAGGGCCCAGCAGAGAGTGAAGCAAAGGCCATGCTCCTGGCTCTCTCAGGGCCCAGCAGAGAGTGGAGACCACGCTCTGGGCCCAGCAGAGAGTGGAGCAAAGACCACACTCCAGGCTGGCTGGCCCCTAGGAGCAAAGACCGAACGGCCAGGTTCTATAGGCAGGAAAACAGGGCTGACCTACAGGCACTTGTAACTCAGAGTGTGCTGTGACCCCCGGCTTCTTGGGACACAGTGGACCGGCCGGCCCAAGAGTTCTCGAGGCCTGCTCAGGGGCTTATGGGGATGGCTAGAGGGGGGCGTGCCTGTCCCCCGCTTTGTCTGCTGCTAGGTACTTCTGGGAGTTATCAGCATAATCCCGCCTTTCCCGGCCATCTCCACCTAGGCCGCAGTACCTTCTGCCGTTAAAAGAGGGCATCTGGGACCTCTTTGCTCTCACATGAGTGCCCGAGTCAGCTTACCAGAAGGGAAGAGAGATTTTGGGGACAGGGATGGAGGGGGCTTCCCATCTGTAATTGGGTATGTATTCTCATGTAGGTACAGTTTGAGCCGAAACAAAGAGTTATCAAGTGGAATTCTAAAGTGGGCTTGGTTTCTTTTGGCGCATTCCCCCCATTTACATTCAAATGGGCGCCCACACAACAGGGCTGTTGGTACTTCGGGCCACGGGACCTTCCTTGAGTGGCACTGCTGCACAGGCCCACTGCACTGGCCGGGGAAGCAGGAGGGTGGGTTGGGGAGGGGGGTTGTCAGCCTGCCAATAATGCACAGTTCCATGTGATAATATCCCCGCAAAAATGTCTCCACGCAAGAATGGCGCCATTATTATCCCATGGAACCTGCAGGGGAAACCTCCGCTCCCATTTACCCCATAAATAATGTCCCCTGTGCCGTATCCCGTCGACTATATGTATGGCGACATTATTTGGTATATCGGGTAAAAAGAATTGCAGCAAAAATGCTGTGGTTTCAGCCGGTACAGGTGTACCTCTTTATACCATTTAAGGGGAGCCGTGGTGTCCCCCAACCCCCTTAAATGGTATAACGGGTCTGGGGGTTGCGGGGGTGTACATACACACACACACACACACACACACACACACACACACACACACACACACACACACCTCCCTCCCTCCCTCCCTCCCCTTTGCACTCACTCCCACCCTTTCCATCTGTGCCTCACAGTCCGGCGTGCCCCCCTACGTTGCCCATGCACCCAGAAAGCTGCATGGGCATCGGGAGCATGCGATCATCCTACAGGGGTTTCGCGCAACCCGTGATGCAGCCCCTCTTTTTGTGACACAAACACATACTCTGTTGCAGTGTAGAAAAGTGGTGGCGCTGCTGTCAAGGTACTGAGCTCTTTGTCTGAGTGTGTGAGTGGCTCTTAAAAGAGCCTTTGTGTTTTTTTTGTTGGGGAGTGTGTAACTTGGGCTGTTACTTGCTGGCTTTGCCCCCTGCCTTGTGGCCCTCGGTCTTCTTAGGCAGCAGCACGGCCTGGATGTTGGGCAGGACACCACCCTGGGCAATGGTAACTTTGCCCAGCAGCTTGTTGAGCTCCTCGTCGTTGCGGATGGCGAGCTGCAGGTGTCTGGGGATGATGCGGGTCTTCTTGTTGTCCCGGGCGGCATTGCCGGCCAGCTCGAGGATCTCAGCAGTCAGGTACTCGAGCACGGCAGCCATGTAGACGGGGGCTCCGGCTCCCACACGCTCGCCGTAGCTCCCCTTCCGCAGCAGCCTGTGCACACGGCCTACTGGGAACTGCAAGCCCGCCCGGGAGGAGCGAGTCTTGGCCTTAGCACGGGCCTTCCCTCCTTGCTTTCCTCGTCCAGACATGACGCGTTAAACAGGCGCTCGCTTGTTCAAAGAGGAAGTAATGCCCCGAGCATGGGAGGGCGGGCATATAAAGACACGGTGGAGCACTCTCATTGGACAAAACCTAGGCTCTGCATGAACATCCATTGGAGGGGGAGACTACTCCTGCCAACCAATCAGAGCTCTGTGCCGGGCACACAGACACGGAGGAGCGACAGAACCATACGGGCCAATAGCAAGCGGGGACTGGCAGCAGCTGATTAAGCACAGGCAGCCTATAAAAGAGAGGGGCCGGGGGGCGCAGTGTTTTACTCATTTCTCTCTCTCCTCACAGCGTGGACGTCAGCCGGAGACCATGCCTGAGCCAGCCAAGTCCGCCCCAGCGCCCAAGAAGGGCTCCAAGAAAGCGCTCTCCAAGCCGCCCAAGAAGGACGGGAAGAAGCGCAAGAGGAGCAGGAAGGAAAGCTATGCCATTTACATCTACAAGGTGATGAAGCAGGTGCACCCTGACACCGGCATCTCTTCCAAGGCCATGGGCATCATGAACTCGTTTGTCAATGACATCTTCGAGCGCATCGCTGCGGAAGCCTCCCGCCTGGCTCAATACAACAAGCGCAGGACCCTCACCTCCAGGGAGATCCAGACCGGAGTGCGACTCCTGCTGCCAGGCGAGCTGGCCAAGCACGCTGTGTCCGAGGGCACCAAAGCCGTCACCAAGTACACCAGTGCCAAGTGAGACCACAGTTCCCAGCACCAAAGAAACCCAAAGGCTCTTTTAAGAGCCGCTCACCACCTCCACTCAAGAGCTCACATGCTTTGCCTAGCTAGCCCTGCTTTATTCCATCCCCGCAAAACATAAGGCCAATGATATCAAATAAGGACTACGGTCTCGGGGGCGGCGTAAGCAAATTATTTCTCTGCGCTGTGGCAGGAGTCACGCACCCTACTTGACACATTTGCTGGGCTGGGAGGGAAATCTCTGGGAGCTCGGCTTAATGTACAGGACAGGCTATGTAAGGCAGCACTGCCAGGGAAGCGCTCGCAGCACACCCCTCTGTCCCCGAGCCCGACAGGGAGCAGGTACTTCACCATTCGGTCTGCCTGTGAGGAGGGGGACGGCGGGCGGAAAACCGACCATTAGCACACAGCGCTTAGAAGCGGTTGGAATCCAGCCTCAAGGCAGGCCTTATAGAAACGTGATGTGGGGTGGGGGGCTTCGAGTTCAGAGATCGCTCTGAGGGGGGGCGGGAGGGGGGGAGTGGAGGGCTCGGGTTACGAGCTGGCTGTGCTCCCGCTAAAAGGTACAAGCCATCACATCAAATCCGACCGCCACAAGCGCACAAATAACTGGTCGCCAAAGCTGCCCAGATGGGCATTTTTTGGGGAGGGGGTGTTGCCAAGACAGGTAGGAGCGTTTGCATGTTTGCCTTGGGTTTGAGAGACGCCCTAGCCGCCTGTGCAGTGAAGAGAGGCGCCTCGAGAGGCAGAGTTGAGCAGCTCTTGTGTGTGACAACGTGTCGGCTCTTAAAAGAGCCTTTGTGGTGGTGGGGTCTTGCTGCCGGTGCCCCTCGGGCCCTCTCGCCCCGGATGCGGCGGGCCAGCTGGATGTCCTTGGGCATAATGGTCACTCGCTTGGCGTGGATGGCGCAGAGGTTGGTGTCCTCAAAGGGCCTCGCTGGCCTCCTGCAGGGCCATGACTGCTGAGCTCTGGAAGCGCAGGTCGGTCTTGAAATCCTGTGCGATCTCCCGCACCAAGCGCTGGAAGGGCAGTTTCCGGATGAGCAGCTCAGTAGATTTCTGGTAGCGCCGGATCTCTCTGAGGGCCACGGTGCCCGGCCGATAGCGGTGCGGTTTCTTGACCCCACCAGTCGCAGGGGAGCTCTTGCGGGCAGCTTTGGTGGCCAGCTGCTTGCGGGGGTGCCTTGCCTCCGGTGGACTTGGGGCAGTCTGCTTCGTACGGGCCATGGCAACCTTGCGCGACTTGCTTCCTCTCTACTGACAACGTACAATGGTCTGTGACGGATGAAGACCCAACTACGCTCCGATTGGCTGGGACAATAGCAGGAAACGGGTTTGAAAAAGCCCGCCACTCTCAGTGACGAGCCCGAGGCAGAACGTCGGCCTGTTGAAAGGCTGGCAAGCATCGACACGCGCACGCAGGCACGCACATACCAGGAGGGCTATGATTGGACAGCCAATCTGAGGCTTGCCAGTTATTCACAGATTCCTCTTTTGATTGACAGTGTCTGTCTGTCTGTCTCTCTCTCTCTCTCTCTCTCTCTCTCTCTGGGATGGAGGGGGGATTTATTCATTTTATTTAGTTGGTCATTTTGTATGGCACGACAAGTGGCGGCGTGGGGCCACTTCAGAGGACATGTTTTTGAAGCACCTAGCCTGGCAAGCAAGTACAGAAAAGAAAGCGGCCAGCGCCCCGGAAAAGATATAAAAGGAGCCTCCATTGAGGTAGGTGGTTGCGGGAAAAGTTAAGAGCGGTTCTAACTAGCAACCGCCTTCTCTTGACTCCCCCACCTGACACCCGATGGCAAGGCTCTCGCGTTTTCCGGGTCCACGTTTGGGAAAGCCACCCAGTTCTGTTTTTGCTTGGAATTCTGGGACTTGTAGTGCTTCTGCATTTCAAACGGGGCAGAAAAATCAAAAGGACCCAAAATACAGAGGGGGGTTGAGGCAGGACTGGGTGGCCTTCTGACGCATTGGCCACTGGAAACTTGAGAGTTCCGCTCATGCACTGCTTACATCTCTCTGGCTCTCTCATATGTTCTCTGGGCAGGCAGGATACACAACCTCCTTTGCCATCATAGCGATCTGAGAAACACACGTGCAGCTGCCCCCAGTCAGAGGGCCAACCAACTACCGCATAGCAACCTTCTACAGCCATCCTCGAAAACGCAAACATCCCTCGGATAGGACTGCTTTCACCACGCGGTAGCTAGGCCGGACACTACCGGCTGCCTTTGGGCCAGCGTCATGGCTAAGGTGAGTCAACCGGTATCGCCAGCCCACGCTCTCCCCAGGCTCGGACCCGCTCGGTCGGTTTAACTTTGCGCTCAAGGACTTGCACTGCTGGCCTCATGAGGGGGAAGGCCAGGACTACAAGCCCCAGAATGCAAAGTTAAAACCGGGACTGCACCAGCATCCCCGGAATGGAATTATTATTGTTATGGTATTCATTGAGCGCGGACCAAGCTTCGAGAAGCAACGGAGCGGGCTTTACAGAGGAATGCACCAACACAGATACACGACAGAGCGCTTTACCCAGATATGCAACAGTGCAGATGCATAACTGAGTGCTTTTCAGAGGGAAAAAAACGGAACAGATATACACCAGGGGGTAGGATACGCAGGGGCACAGCTGTAGAGGGTGGCGGGGAGGAGGGAGGCGGGCGTCGTCTAGCGAGCCAGGCGGTGCGGCGTGATGGCCTAGGTATTGAGGGGGAGAGACTCCTTGAAGAGGTGCGTCTTGAGTTCTTTTCTGAATTGTAGGAGCGTGTGGGGCAAGTCTGATGCTGACGTGGAGGAGGTTCCATGGTCTCGGGGCGTAGACAGAGAAGGCTTGTTTTTTGGTCCTTTCCTTTTTGCAGTGGCGGATTTCAAGTCTGTGCGTGTCCAGGTTTCTGGTGGTGCGTTTGTCTGCTGGAGATGCTAAGTTTCTCTGCGAGGTAGCTGGGGGACTTGCGGGCGACCGCCTTATAGATGGTGCGGCAAGACTCTAAGGTGATTCGTGTGCGTAGTGGGAGCCAGTGAAGGTCGATGAGGAGAGGGGTGATGTGGTACCTGCGTAGAGCCCTGGTGAAGCGTGTGGCTGAGTGTAGGACACTTCTCTGGGGCACGAGGGAGGACGGCGGGCGGCCTTTTCGAGGAGGGGGTTGCCCCCGCCCAGGTGGCAAAGGACCAGTGCTTGAATGGTGGACCTAAAGCTGTCCGGAGGGATATTGTTGGCATGAGAAATAACTCCTGTCCTGCAACCTACCATCCTGCCTAGATCTACCCTGCAACCCGCCATTAACGGCAACCAAGGACCAGAAAAATCAGCTCGATGTGACTACATTGGTGCGAGAGAGCTCCTGCCCTATATCCAATATAAACCACAACCAGTGAAAACGGGCCCCTGAGATGCAGTGTGCTGAGCCCAAAATGAATGACCCTCTGCCTGAGCAAACATATCTTACTCGGCTCCTGGCTGTGAATCTACCTTTCCTCTGAGTGCAGCTACTGCGAAACACGAGAATGCAATCCTGGAACAGTGGGCGCATAAGAACAAAACACCCACTCCAGACACTCGGCTCTCCTATCACTATGCTCACTCTCTACTTTACACCAACACACAATCGAGCCCAGCTATACCCCTCGATCAATTTCGGCCTAGCTGCTCGCATAGGTACTAGACCCCATGAACACCTCAACATCCTGCTAGAACGCAGCTATACCCCACGAAAAAATCTGCCTAGCTGCACACATAAGCGTTCTACACAGGCCTAATGCCGCCAGAATGCAGTCTCGGAGACCAACCACCAGACCGCACACATTCAAATGATCTCTCAATAGCACCGCACCTAATGTTAGGATGCAGCTACCATCAGGCAATCGTATCAGCTGCTCACATATTGAGTGCACCCAAGCACCCTACGCTAGCCCACTCTCTCTCGACTGACCTTGACTACGGTCCCCAAGGGCGTTCAACCCACATGCGCTTTGAGATCATACCAATGATATACAGAGCGCTATTTAAATGCCGAACAACAATAGCAACGTATGATGTTGGCCCGACTGACCTGGTGGCTGGAGGGAGAGAAAAGGAAGCTGGGTCGGCCTTTCCCAAAGAGAGAGGCCAGCAGCGAGTGGAGCAAATGCCATGCTCCTGGCTGTCTCAGGGGTGCTGGGCAAGGAGAGGGAGAGAGAGGAGCAAAGGCCCCGCTCCTGGCCCTCTCAGGGCCCAGCAGAGAGTGAAGCAAAGGCCATGCTCCTGGCTCTCTCAGGGCCCAGCAGAGAGTGGAGACCACGCTCTGGGCCCAGCAGAGAGTGGAGCAAAGACCACACTCCAGGCTGGCTGGCCCCTAGGAGCAAAGACCGAACGGCCAGGTTCTATAGGCAGGAAAACAGGGCTGACCTACAGGCACTTGTAACTCAGAGTGTGCTGTGACCCCCGGCTTCTTGGGACACAGTGGACCGGCCGGCCCAAGAGTTCTCGAGGCCTGCTCAGGGGCTTATGGGGATGGCTAGAGGGGGGCGTGCCTGTCCCCCGCTTTGTCTGCTGCTAGGTACTTCTGGGAGTTATCAGCATAATCCCGCCTTTCCCGGCCATCTCCACCTAGGCCGCAGTACCTTCTGCCGTTAAAAGAGGGCATCTGGGACCTCTTTGCTCTCACATGAGTGCCCGAGTCAGCTTACCAGAAGGGAAGAGAGATTTTGGGGACAGGGATGGAGGGGGCTTCCCATCTGTAATTGGGTATGTATTCTCATGTAGGTACAGTTTGAGCCGAAACAAAGAGTTATCAAGTGGAATTCTAAAGTGGGCTTGGTTTCTTTTGGCGCATTCCCCCCATTTACATTCAAATGGGCGCCCACACAACAGGGCTGTTGGTACTTCGGGCCACGGGACCTTCCTTGAGTGGCACTGCTGCACAGGCCCACTGCACTGGCCGGGGAAGCAGGAGGGTGGGTTGGGGAGGGGGGTTGTCAGCCTGCCAATAATGCACAGTTCCATGTGATAATATCCCCGCAAAAATGTCTCCACGCAAGAATGGCGCCATTATTATCCCATGGAACCTGCAGGGGAAACCTCCGCTCCCATTTACCCCATAAATAATGTCCCCTGTGCCGTATCCCGTCGACTATATGTATGGCGACATTATTTGGTATATCGGGTAAAAAGAATTGCAGCAAAAATGCTGTGGTTTCAGCCGGTACAGGTGTACCTCTTTATACCATTTAAGGGGAGCCGTGGTGTCCCCCAACCCCCTTAAATGGTATAACGGGTCTGGGGGTTGCGGGGGTGTACATACACACACACACACACACACACACACACACACCTCCCTCCCTCCCTCCCCTTTGCACTCACTCCCACCCTTTCCATCTGTGCCTCACAGTCCGGCGTGCCCCCCTACGTTGCCCATGCACCCAGAAAGCTGCATGGGCATCGGGAGCATGCGATCATCCTACAGGGGTTTCGCGCAACCCGTGATGCAGCCCCTCTTTTTGTGACACAAACACATACTCTGTTGCAGTGTAGAAAAGTGGTGGCGCTGCTGTCAAGGTACTGAGCTCTTTGTCTGAGTGTGTGAGTGGCTCTTAAAAGAGCCTTTGTGTTTTTTTTGTTGGGGAGTGTGTAACTTGGGCTGTTACTTGCTGGCTTTGCCCCCTGCCTTGTGGCCCTCGGTCTTCTTAGGCAGCAGCACGGCCTGGATGTTGGGCAGGACACCACCCTGGGCAATGGTAACTTTGCCCAGCAGCTTGTTGAGCTCCTCGTCGTTGCGGATGGCGAGCTGCAGGTGTCTGGGGATGATGCGGGTCTTCTTGTTGTCCCGGGCGGCATTGCCGGCCAGCTCGAGGATCTCAGCAGTCAGGTACTCGAGCACGGCAGCCATGTAGACGGGGGCTCCGGCTCCCACACGCTCGCCGTAGCTCCCCTTCCGCAGCAGCCTGTGCACACGGCCTACTGGGAACTGCAAGCCCGCCCGGGAGGAGCGAGTCTTGGCCTTAGCACGGGCCTTCCCTCCTTGCTTTCCTCGTCCAGACATGACGCGTTAAACAGGCGCTCGCTTGTTCAAAGAGGAAGTAATGCCCCGAGCATGGGAGGGCGGGCATATAAAGACACGGTGGAGCACTCTCATTGGACAAAACCTAGGCTCTGCATGAACATCCATTGGAGGGGGAGACTACTCCTGCCAACCAATCAGAGCTCTGTGCCGGGCACACAGACACGGAGGAGCGACAGAACCATACGGGCCAATAGCAAGCGGGGACTGGCAGCAGCTGATTAAGCACAGGCAGCCTATAAAAGAGAGGGTCCGGGGGGCGCAGTGTTTTACTCATTTCTCTCTCTCCTCACAGCGTGGACGTCAGCCGGAGACCATGCCTGAGCCAGCCAAGTCCGCCCCAGCGCCCAAGAAAGCGCTCTCCAAGCCGCCCAAGAAGGACGGGAAGAAGCGCAAGAGGAGCAGGAAGGAAAGCTATGCCATTTACATCTACAAGGTGATGAAGCAGGTGCACCCTGACACCGGCATCTCTTCCAAGGCCATGGGCATCATGAACTCGTTTGTCAATGACATCTTCGAGCGCATCGCTGCGGAAGCCTCCCGCCTGGCTCAATACAACAAGCGCAGGACCCTCACCTCCAGGGAGATCCAGACCGGAGTGCGACTCCTGCTGCCAGGCGAGCTGGCCAAGCACGCTGTGTCCGAGGGCACCAAAGCCGTCACCAAGTACACCAGTGCCAAGTGAGACCACAGTTCCCAGCACCAAAGAAACCCAAAGGCTCTTTTAAGAGCCGCTCACCACCTCCACTCAAGAGCTCACATGCTTTGCCTAGCTAGCCCTGCTTTATTCCATCCCCGCAAAACATAAGGCCAATGATATCAAATAAGGACTACGGTCTCGGGGGCGGCGTAAGCAAATTATTTCTCTGCGCTGTGGCAGGAGTCACGCACCCTACTTGACACATTTGCTGGGCTGGGAGGGAAATCTCTGGGAGCTCGGCTTAATGTACAGGACAGGCTATGTAAGGCAGCACTGCCAGGGAAGCGCTCGCAGCACACCCCTCTGTCCCCGAGCCCGACAGGGAGCAGGTACTTCACCATTCGGTCTGCCTGTGAGGAGGGGGACGGCGGGCGGAAAACCGACCATTAGCACACAGCGCTTAGAAGCGGTTGGAATCCAGCCTCAAGGCAGGCCTTATAGAAACGTGATGTGGGGTGGGGGGCTTCGAGTTCAGAGATCGCTCTGAGGGGGGGCGGGAGGGGGGGAGTGGAGGGCTCGGGTTACGAGCTGGCTGTGCTCCCGCTAAAAGGTACAAGCCATCACATCAAATCCGACCGCCACAAGCGCACAAATAACTGGTCGCCAAAGCTGCCCAGATGGGCATTTTTTGGGGAGGGGGTGTTGCCAAGACAGGTAGGAGCGTTTGCATGTTTGCCTTGGGTTTGAGAGACGGCCTAGCCGCCTGTGCAGTGAAGAGAGGCGCCTCGAGAGGCAGAGTTGAGCAGCTCTTGTGTGTGACAACGTGTCGGCTCTTAAAAGAGCCTTTGTGGTGGTGGGGTCTTGCTGCCGGTGCCCCTCGGGCCCTCTCGCCCCGGATGCGGCGGGCCAGCTGGATGTCCTTGGGCATAATGGTCACTCGCTTGGCGTGGATGGCGCAGAGGTTGGTGTCCTCAAAGGGCCTCGCTGGCCTCCTGCAGGGCCATGACTGCTGAGCTCTGGAAGCGCAGGTCGGTCTTGAAATCCTGTGCGATCTCCCGCACCAAGCGCTGGAAGGGCAGTTTCCGGATGAGCAGCTCAGTAGATTTCTGGTAGCGCCGGATCTCTCTGAGGGCCACGGTGCCCGGCCGATAGCGGTGCGGTTTCTTGACCCCACCAGTCGCAGGGGCGCTCTTGCGGGCAGCTTTGGTGGCCAGCTGCTTGCGGGGGTGCCTTGCCTCCGGTGGACTTGGGGCAGTCTGCTTCGTACGGGCCATGGCAACCTTGCGCGACTTGCTTCCTCTCTACTGACAACGTACAATGGTCTGTGACGGATGAAGACCCAACTACGCTCCGATTGGCTGGGACAATAGCAGGAAACGGGTTTGAAAAAGCCCGCCACTCTCAGTGACGAGCCCGAGGCAGAACGTCGGCCTGTTGAAAGGCTGGCAAGCATCGACACGCGCACGCAGGCACGCACATACCAGGAGGGCTATGATTGGACAGCCAATCTGAGGCTTGCCAGTTATTCACAGATTCCTCTTTTGATTGACAGTGTCTGTCTGTCTGTCTCTCTCTCTCTCTCTCTCTCTCTCTCTCTCTGGGATGGAGGGGGGATTTATTCATTTTATTTAGTTGGTCATTTTGTATGGCACGACAAGTGGCGGCGTGGGGCCACTTCAGAGGACATGTTTTTGAAGCACCTAGCCTGGCAAGCAAGTACAGAAAAGAAAGCGGCCAGCGCCCCGGAAAAGATATAAAAGGAGCCTCCATTGAGGTAGGTGGTTGCGGGAAAAGTTAAGAGCGGTTCTAACTAGCAACCGCCTTCTCTTGACTCCCCCACCTGACACCCGATGGCAAGGCTCTCGCGTTTTCCGGGTCCACGTTTGGGAAAGCCACCCAGTTCTGTTTTTGCTTGGAATTCTGGGACTTGTAGTGCTTCTGCATTTCAAACGGGGCAGAAAAATCAAAAGGACCCAAAATACAGAGGGGGGTTGAGGCAGGACTGGGTGGCCTTCTGACGCATTGGCCACTGGAAACTTGAGAGTTCCGCTCATGCACTGCTTACATCTCTCTGGCTCTCTCATATGTTCTCTGGGCAGGCAGGATACACAACCTCCTTTGCCATCATAGCGATCTGAGAAACACACGTGCAGCTGCCCCCAGTCAGAGGGCCAACCAACTACCGCATAGCAACCTTCTACAGCCATCCTCGAAAACGCAAACATCCCTCGGATAGGACTGCTTTCACCACGCGGTAGCTAGGCCGGACACTACCGGCTGCCTTTGGGCCAGCGTCATGGCTAAGGTGAGTCAACCGGTATCGCCAGCCCACGCTCTCCCCAGGCTCGGACCCGCTCGGTCGGTTTAACTTTGCGCTCAAGGACTTGCACTGCTGGCCTCATGAGGGGGAAGGCCAGGACTACAAGCCCCAGAATGCAAAGTTAAAACCGGGACTGCACCAGCATCCCCGGAATGGAATTATTATTGTTATGGTATTCATTGAGCGCGGACCAAGCTTCGAGAAGCAACGGAGCGGGCTTTACAGAGGAATGCACCAACACAGATACACGACAGAGCGCTTTACCCAGATATGCAACAGTGCAGATGCATAACTGAGTGCTTTTCAGAGGGAAAAAAACGGAACAGATATACACCAGGGGGTAGGATACGCAGGGGCACAGCTGTAGAGGGTGGCGGGGAGGAGGGAGGCGGGCGTCGTCTAGCGAGCCAGGCGGTGCGGCGTGATGGCCTAGGTATTGAGGGGGAGAGACTCCTTGAAGAGGTGCGTCTTGAGTTCTTTTCTGAATTGTAGGAGCGTGTGGGGCAAGTCTGATGCTGACGTGGAGGAGGTTCCATGGTCTCGGGGCGTAGACAGAGAAGGCTTGTTTTTTGGTCCTTTCCTTTTTGCAGTGGCGGATTTCAAGTCTGTGCGTGTCCAGGTTTCTGGTGGTGCGTTTGTCTGCTGGAGATGCTAAGTTTCTCTGCGAGGTAGCTGGGGGACTTGCGGGCGACCGCCTTATAGATGGTGCGGCAAGACTCTAAGGTGATTCGTGTGCGTAGTGGGAGCCAGTGAAGGTCGATGAGGAGAGGGGTGATGTGGTACCTGCGTAGAGCCCTGGTGAAGCGTGTGGCTGAGTGTAGGACACTTCTCTGGGGCACGAGGGAGGACGGCGGGCGGCCTTTTCGAGGAGGGGGTTGCCCCCGCCCAGGTGGCAAAGGACCAGTGCTTGAATGGTGGACCTAAAGCTGTCCGGAGGGATATTGTTGGCATGAGAAATAACTCCTGTCCTGCAACCTACCATCCTGCCTAGATCTACCCTGCAACCCGCCATTAACGGCAACCAAGGACCAGAAAAATCAGCTCGATGTGACTACATTGGTGCGAGAGAGCTCCTGCCCTATATCCAATATAAACCACAACCAGTGAAAACGGGCCCCTGAGATGCAGTGTGCTGAGCCCAAAATGAATGACCCTCTGCCTGAGCAAACATATCTTACTCGGCTCCTGGCTGTGAATCTACCTTTCCTCTGAGTGCAGCTACTGCGAAACACGAGAATGCAATCCTGGAACAGTGGGCGCATAAGAACAAAACACCCACTCCAGACACTCGGCTCTCCTATCACTATGCTCACTCTCTACTTTACACCAACACACAATCGAGCCCAGCTATACCCCTCGATCAATTTCGGCCTAGCTGCTCGCATAGGTACTAGACCCCATGAACACCTCAACATCCTGCTAGAACGCAGCTATACCCCACGAAAAAATCTGCCTAGCTGCACACATAAGCGTTCTACACAGGCCTAATGCCGCCAGAATGCAGTCTCGGAGACCAACCACCAGACCGCACACATTCAAATGATCTCTCAATAGCACCGCACCTAATGTTAGGATGCAGCTACCATCAGGCAATCGTATCAGCTGCTCACATATTGAGTGCACCCAAGCACCCTACGCTAGCCCACTCTCTCTCGACTGACCTTGACTACGGTCCCCAAGGGCGTTCAACCCACATGCGCTTTGAGATCATACCAATGATATACAGAGCGCTATTTAAATGCCGAACAACAATAGCAACGTATGATGTTGGCCCGACTGACCTGGTGGCTGGAGGGAGAGAAAAGGAAGCTGGGTCGGCCTTTCCCAAAGAGAGAGGCCAGCAGCGAGTGGAGCAAATGCCATGCTCCTGGCTGTCTCAGGGGTGCTGGGCAAGGAGAGGGAGAGAGAGGAGCAAAGGCCCCGCTCCTGGCCCTCTCAGGGCCCAGCAGAGAGTGAAGCAAAGGCCATGCTCCTGGCTCTCTCAGGGCCCAGCAGAGAGTGGAGACCACGCTCTGGGCCCAGCAGAGAGTGGAGCAAAGACCACACTCCAGGCTGGCTGGCCCCTAGGAGCAAAGACCGAACGGCCAGGTTCTATAGGCAGGAAAACAGGGCTGACCTACAGGCACTTGTAACTCAGAGTGTGCTGTGACCCCCGGCTTCTTGGGACACAGTGGACCGGCCGGCCCAAGAGTTCTCGAGGCCTGCTCAGGGGCTTATGGGGATGGCTAGAGGGGGGCGTGCCTGTCCCCCGCTTTGTCTGCTGCTAGGTACTTCTGGGAGTTATCAGCATAATCCCGCCTTTCCCGGCCATCTCCACCTAGGCCGCAGTACCTTCTGCCGTTAAAAGAGGGCATCTGGGACCTCTTTGCTCTCACATGAGTGCCCGAGTCAGCTTACCAGAAGGGAAGAGAGATTTTGGGGACAGGGATGGAGGGGGCTTCCCATCTGTAATTGGGTATGTATTCTCATGTAGGTACAGTTTGAGCCGAAACAAAGAGTTATCAAGTGGAATTCTAAAGTGGGCTTGGTTTCTTTTGGCGCATTCCCCCCATTTACATTCAAATGGGCGCCCACACAACAGGGCTGTTGGTACTTCGGGCCACGGGACCTTCCTTGAGTGGCACTGCTGCACAGGCCCACTGCACTGGCCGGGGAAGCAGGAGGGTGGGTTGGGGAGGGGGGTTGTCAGCCTGCCAATAATGCACAGTTCCATGTGATAATATCCCCGCAAAAATGTCTCCACGCAAGAATGGCGCCATTATTATCCCATGGAACCTGCAGGGGAAACCTCCGCTCCCATTTACCCCATAAATAATGTCCCCTGTGCCGTATCCCGTCGACTATATGTATGGCGACATTATTTGGTATATCGGGTAAAAAGAATTGCAGCAAAAATGCTGTGGTTTCAGCCGGTACAGGTGTACCTCTTTATACCATTTAAGGGGAGCCGTGGTGTCCCCCAACCCCCTTAAATGGTATAACGGGTCTGGGGGTTGCGGGGGTGTACATACACACACACACACACACACACACACACACACCTCCCTCCCTCCCTCCCCTTTGCACTCACTCCCACCCTTTCCATCTGTGCCTCACAGTCCGGCGTGCCCCCCTACGTTGCCCATGCACCCAGAAAGCTGCATGGGCATCGGGAGCATGCGATCATCCTACAGGGGTTTCGCGCAACCCGTGATGCAGCCCCTCTTTTTGTGACACAAACACATACTCTGTTGCAGTGTAGAAAAGTGGTGGCGCTGCTGTCAAGGTACTGAGCTCTTTGTCTGAGTGTGTGAGTGGCTCTTAAAAGAGCCTTTGTGTTTTTTTTGTTGGGGAGTGTGTAACTTGGGCTGTTACTTGCTGGCTTTGCCCCCTGCCTTGTGGCCCTCGGTCTTCTTAGGCAGCAGCACGGCCTGGATGTTGGGCAGGACACCACCCTGGGCAATGGTAACTTTGCCCAGCAGCTTGTTGAGCTCCTCGTCGTTGCGGATGGCGAGCTGCAGGTGTCTGGGGATGATGCGGGTCTTCTTGTTGTCCCGGGCGGCATTGCCGGCCAGCTCGAGGATCTCAGCAGTCAGGTACTCGAGCACGGCAGCCATGTAGACGGGGGCTCCGGCTCCCACACGCTCGCCGTAGCTCCCCTTCCGCAGCAGCCTGTGCACACGGCCTACTGGGAACTGCAAGCCCGCCCGGGAGGAGCGAGTCTTGGCCTTAGCACGGGCCTTCCCTCCTTGCTTTCCTCGTCCAGACATGACGCGTTAAACAGGCGCTCGCTTGTTCAAAGAGGAAGTAATGCCCCGAGCATGGGAGGGCGGGCATATAAAGACACGGTGGAGCACTCTCATTGGACAAAACCTAGGCTCTGCATGAACATCCATTGGAGGGGGAGACTACTCCTGCCAACCAATCAGAGCTCTGTGCCGGGCACACAGACACGGAGGAGCGACAGAACCATACGGGCCAATAGCAAGCGGGGACTGGCAGCAGCTGATTAAGCACAGGCAGCCTATAAAAGAGAGGGTCCGGGGGGCGCAGTGTTTTACTCATTTCTCTCTCTCCTCACAGCGTGGACGTCAGCCGGAGACCATGCCTGAGCCAGCCAAGTCCGCCCCAGCGCCCAAGAAAGCGCTCTCCAAGCCGCCCAAGAAGGACGGGAAGAAGCGCAAGAGGAGCAGGAAGGAAAGCTATGCCATTTACATCTACAAGGTGATGAAGCAGGTGCACCCTGACACCGGCATCTCTTCCAAGGCCATGGGCATCATGAACTCGTTTGTCAATGACATCTTCGAGCGCATCGCTGCGGAAGCCTCCCGCCTGGCTCAATACAACAAGCGCAGGACCCTCACCTCCAGGGAGATCCAGACCGGAGTGCGACTCCTGCTGCCAGGCGAGCTGGCCAAGCACGCTGTGTCCGAGGGCACCAAAGCCGTCACCAAGTACACCAGTGCCAAGTGAGACCACAGTTCCCAGCACCAAAGAAACCCAAAGGCTCTTTTAAGAGCCGCTCACCACCTCCACTCAAGAGCTCACATGCTTTGCCTAGCTAGCCCTGCTTTATTCCATCCCCGCAAAACATAAGGCCAATGATATCAAATAAGGACTACGGTCTCGGGGGCGGCGTAAGCAAATTATTTCTCTGCGCTGTGGCAGGAGTCACGCACCCTACTTGACACATTTGCTGGGCTGGGAGGGAAATCTCTGGGAGCTCGGCTTAATGTACAGGACAGGCTATGTAAGGCAGCACTGCCAGGGAAGCGCTCGCAGCACACCCCTCTGTCCCCGAGCCCGACAGGGAGCAGGTACTTCACCATTCGGTCTGCCTGTGAGGAGGGGGACGGCGGGCGGAAAACCGACCATTAGCACACAGCGCTTAGAAGCGGTTGGAATCCAGCCTCAAGGCAGGCCTTATAGAAACGTGATGTGGGGTGGGGGGCTTCGAGTTCAGAGATCGCTCTGAGGGGGGGCGGGAGGGGGGGAGTGGAGGGCTCGGGTTACGAGCTGGCTGTGCTCCCGCTAAAAGGTACAAGCCATCACATCAAATCCGACCGCCACAAGCGCACAAATAACTGGTCGCCAAAGCTGCCCAGATGGGCATTTTTTGGGGAGGGGGTGTTGCCAAGACAGGTAGGAGCGTTTGCATGTTTGCCTTGGGTTTGAGAGACGGCCTAGCCGCCTGTGCAGTGAAGAGAGGCGCCTCGAGAGGCAGAGTTGAGCAGCTCTTGTGTGTGACAACGTGTCGGCTCTTAAAAGAGCCTTTGTGGTGGTGGGGTCTTGCTGCCGGTGCCCCTCGGGCCCTCTCGCCCCGGATGCGGCGGGCCAGCTGGATGTCCTTGGGCATAATGGTCACTCGCTTGGCGTGGATGGCGCAGAGGTTGGTGTCCTCAAAGGGCCTCGCTGGCCTCCTGCAGGGCCATGACTGCTGAGCTCTGGAAGCGCAGGTCGGTCTTGAAATCCTGTGCGATCTCCCGCACCAAGCGCTGGAAGGGCAGTTTCCGGATGAGCAGCTCAGTAGATTTCTGGTAGCGCCGGATCTCTCTGAGGGCCACGGTGCCCGGCCGATAGCGGTGCGGTTTCTTGACCCCACCAGTCGCAGGGGCGCTCTTGCGGGCAGCTTTGGTGGCCAGCTGCTTGCGGGGGTGCCTTGCCTCCGGTGGACTTGGGGCAGTCTGCTTCGTACGGGCCATGGCAACCTTGCGCGACTTGCTTCCTCTCTACTGACAACGTACAATGGTCTGTGACGGATGAAGACCCAACTACGCTCCGATTGGCTGGGACAATAGCAGGAAACGGGTTTGAAAAAGCCCGCCACTCTCAGTGACGAGCCCGAGGCAGAACGTCGGCCTGTTGAAAGGCTGGCAAGCATCGACACGCGCACGCAGGCACGCACATACCAGGAGGGCTATGATTGGACAGCCAATCTGAGGCTTGCCAGTTATTCACAGATTCCTCTTTTGATTGACAGTGTCTGTCTGTCTGTCTCTCTCTCTCTCTCTCTCTCTCTCTCTCTCTGGGATGGAGGGGGGATTTATTCATTTTATTTAGTTGGTCATTTTGTATGGCACGACAAGTGGCGGCGTGGGGCCACTTCAGAGGACATGTTTTTGAAGCACCTAGCCTGGCAAGCAAGTACAGAAAAGAAAGCGGCCAGCGCCCCGGAAAAGATATAAAAGGAGCCTCCATTGAGGTAGGTGGTTGCGGGAAAAGTTAAGAGCGGTTCTAACTAGCAACCGCCTTCTCTTGACTCCCCCACCTGACACCCGATGGCAAGGCTCTCGCGTTTTCCGGGTCCACGTTTGGGAAAGCCACCCAGTTCTGTTTTTGCTTGGAATTCTGGGACTTGTAGTGCTTCTGCATTTCAAACGGGGCAGAAAAATCAAAAGGACCCAAAATACAGAGGGGGGTTGAGGCAGGACTGGGTGGCCTTCTGACGCATTGGCCACTGGAAACTTGAGAGTTCCGCTCATGCACTGCTTACATCTCTCTGGCTCTCTCATATGTTCTCTGGGCAGGCAGGATACACAACCTCCTTTGCCATCATAGCGATCTGAGAAACACACGTGCAGCTGCCCCCAGTCAGAGGGCCAACCAACTACCGCATAGCAACCTTCTACAGCCATCCTCGAAAACGCAAACATCCCTCGGATAGGACTGCTTTCACCACGCGGTAGCTAGGCCGGACACTACCGGCTGCCTTTGGGCCAGCGTCATGGCTAAGGTGAGTCAACCGGTATCGCCAGCCCACGCTCTCCCCAGGCTCGGACCCGCTCGGTCGGTTTAACTTTGCGCTCAAGGACTTGCACTGCTGGCTACATGAGGGGGAAGGCCAGGACTACAAGCCCCAGAATGCAAAGTTAAAACCGGGACTGCACCAGCATCCCCGGAATGGAATTATTATTGTTATGGTATTCATTGAGCGCGGACCAAGCTTCGAGAAGCAACGGAGCGGGCTTTACAGAGGAATGCACCAACACAGATACACGACAGAGCGCTTTACCCAGATATGCAACAGTGCAGATGCATAACTGAGTGCTTTTCAGAGGGAAAAAAACGGAACAGATATACACCAGGGGGTAGGATACGCAGGGGCACAGCTGTAGAGGGTGGCGGGGAGGAGGGAGGCGGGCGTCGTCTAGCGAGCCAGGCGGTGCGGCGTGATGGCCTAGGTATTGAGGGGGAGAGACTCCTTGAAGAGGTGCGTCTTGAGTTCTTTTCTGAATTGTAGGAGCGTGTGGGGCAAGTCTGATGCTGACGTGGAGGAGGTTCCATGGTCTCGGGGCGTAGACAGAGAAGGCTTGTTTTTTGGTCCTTTCCTTTTTGCAGTGGCGGATTTCAAGTCTGTGCGTGTCCAGGTTTCTGGTGGTGCGTTTGTCTGCTGGAGATGCTAAGTTTCTCTGCGAGGTAGCTGGGGGACTTGCGGGCGACCGCCTTATAGATGGTGCGGCAAGACTCTAAGGTGATTCGTGTGCGTAGTGGGAGCCAGTGAAGGTCGATGAGGAGAGGGGTGATGTGGTACCTGCGTAGAGCCCTGGTGAAGCGTGTGGCTGAGTGTAGGACACTTCTCTGGGGCACGAGGGAGGACGGCGGGCGGCCTTTTCGAGGAGGGGGTTGCCCCCGCCCAGGTGGCAAAGGACCAGTGCTTGAATGGTGGACCTAAAGCTGTCCGGAGGGATATTGTTGGCATGAGAAATAACTCCTGTCCTGCAACCTACCATCCTGCCTAGATCTACCCTGCAACCCGCCATTAACGGCAACCAAGGACCAGAAAAATCAGCTCGATGTGACTACATTGGTGCGAGAGAGCTCCTGCCCTATATCCAATATAAACCACAACCAGTGAAAACGGGCCCCTGAGATGCAGTGTGCTGAGCCCAAAATGAATGACCCTCTGCCTGAGCAAACATATCTTACTCGGCTCCTGGCTGTGAATCTACCTTTCCTCTGAGTGCAGCTACTGCGAAACACGAGAATGCAATCCTGGAACAGTGGGCGCATAAGAACAAAACACCCACTCCAGACACTCGGCTCTCCTATCACTATGCTCACTCTCTACTTTACACCAACACACAATCGAGCCCAGCTATACCCCTCGATCAATTTCGGCCTAGCTGCTCGCATAGGTACTAGACCCCATGAACACCTCAACATCCTGCTAGAACGCAGCTATACCCCACGAAAAAATCTGCCTAGCTGCACACATAAGCGTTCTACACAGGCCTAATGCCGCCAGAATGCAGTCTCGGAGACCAACCACCAGACCGCACACATTCAAATGATCTCTCAATAGCACCGCACCTAATGTTAGGATGCAGCTACCATCAGGCAATCGTATCAGCTGCTCACATATTGAGTGCACCCAAGCACCCTACGCTAGCCCACTCTCTCTCGACTGACCTTGACTACGGTCCCCAAGGGCGTTCAACCCACATGCGCTTTGAGATCATACCAATGATATACAGAGCGCTATTTAAATGCCGAACAACAATAGCAACGTATGATGTTGGCCCGACTGACCTGGTGGCTGGAGGGAGAGAAAAGGAAGCTGGGTCGGCCTTTCCCAAAGAGAGAGGCCAGCAGCGAGTGGAGCAAATGCCATGCTCCTGGCTGTCTCAGGGGTGCTGGGCAAGGAGAGGGAGAGAGAGGAGCAAAGGCCCCGCTCCTGGCCCTCTCAGGGCCCAGCAGAGAGTGAAGCAAAGGCCATGCTCCTGGCTCTCTCAGGGCCCAGCAGAGAGTGGAGACCACGCTCTGGGCCCAGCAGAGAGTGGAGCAAAGACCACACTCCAGGCTGGCTGGCCCCTAGGAGCAAAGACCACACTCTGGGCTGGCTGGCTGGCCCCAAGGCCCCGAACGGCCACGAACGGCCAGGTTCTATAGGCAGGAAAACAGGGCTGACCTACAGGCACTTGTAACTCAGAGTGTGCTGTGACCCCCGGCTTCTTGGGACACAGTGGACCGGCCGGCCCAAGAGTTCTCGAGGCCTGCTCAGGGGCTTATGGGGATGGCTAGAGGGGGGCGTGCCTGTCCCCCGCTTTGTCTGCTGCTAGGTACTTCTGGGAGTTATCAGCATAATCCCGCCTTTCCCGGCCATCTCCACCTAGGCCGCAGTACCTTCTGCCGTTAAAAGAGGGCATCTGGGACCTCTTTGCTCTCACATGAGTGCCCGAGTCAGCTTACCAGAAGGGAAGAGAGATTTTGGGGACAGGGATGGAGGGGGCTTCCCATCTGTAATTGGGTATGTATTCTCATGTAGGTACAGTTTGAGCCGAAACAAAGAGTTATCAAGTGGAATTCTAAAGTGGGCTTGGTTTCTTTTGGCGCATTCCCCCCATTTACATTCAAATGGGCGCCCACACAACAGGGCTGTTGGTACTTCGGGCCACGGGACCTTCCTTGAGTGGCACTGCTGCACAGGCCCACTGCACTGGCCGGGGAAGCAGGAGGGTGGGTTGGGGAGGGGGGTTGTCAGCCTGCCAATAATGCACAGTTCCATGTGATAATATCCCCGCAAAAATGTCTCCACGCAAGAATGGCGCCATTATTATCCCATGGAACCTGCAGGGGAAACCTCCGCTCCCATTTACCCCATAAATAATGTCGCCTGTGCCGTATCCCGTCGACTATATGTATGGCGACATTATTTGGTATATCGGGTAAAAAGAATTGCAGCAAAAATGCTGTGGTTTCAGCCGGTACAGGTGTACCTCTTTATACCATTTAAGGGGAGCCGTGGTGTCCCCCAACCCCCTTAAATGGTATAACGGGTCTGGGGGTTGCGGGGGTGTACATACACACACACACACACACACACACCTCCCTCCCTCCCCTTTGCACTCACTCCCACCCTTTCCATCTGTGCCTCACAGTCCGGCGTGCCCCCCTACGTTGCCCATGCACCCAGAAAGCTGCATGGGCATCGGGAGCATGCGATCATCCTACAGGGGTTTCGCGCAACCCGTGATGCAGCCCCTCTTTTTGTGACACAAACACATACTCTGTTGCAGTGTAGAAAAGTGGTGGCGCTGCTGTCAAGGTACTGAGCTCTTTGTCTGAGTGTGTGAGTGGCTCTTAAAAGAGCCTTTGTGTTTTTTTTGTTGGGGAGTGTGTAACTTGGGCTGTTACTTGCTGGCTTTGCCCCCTGCCTTGTGGCCCTCGGTCTTCTTAGGCAGCAGCACGGCCTGGATGTTGGGCAGGACACCACCCTGGGCAATGGTAACTTTGCCCAGCAGCTTGTTGAGCTCCTCGTCGTTGCGGATGGCGAGCTGCAGGTGTCTGGGGATGATGCGGGTCTTCTTGTTGTCCCGGGCGGCATTGCCGGCCAGCTCGAGGATCTCAGCAGTCAGGTACTCGAGCACGGCAGCCATGTAGACGGGGGCTCCGGCTCCCACACGCTCGCCGTAGCTCCCCTTCCGCAGCAGCCTGTGCACACGGCCTACTGGGAACTGCAAGCCCGCCCGGGAGGAGCGAGTCTTGGCCTTAGCACGGGCCTTCCCTCCTTGCTTTCCTCGTCCAGACATGACGCGTTAAACAGGCGCTCGCTTGTTCAAAGAGGAAGTAATGCCCCGAGCATGGGAGGGCGGGCATATAAAGACACGGTGGAGCACTCTCATTGGACAAAACCTAGGCTCTGCATGAACATCCATTGGAGGGGGAGACTACTCCTGCCAACCAATCAGAGCTCTGTGCCGGGCACACAGACACGGAGGAGCGACAGAACCATACGGGCCAATAGCAAGCGGGGACTGGCAGCAGCTGATTAAGCACAGGCAGCCTATAAAAGAGAGGGGCCGGGGGGCGCAGTGTTTTACTCATTTCTCTCTCTCCTCACAGCGTGGACGTCAGCCGGAGACCATGCCTGAGCCAGCCAAGTCCGCCCCAGCGCCCAAGAAGGGCTCCAAGAAAGCGCTCTCCAAGCCGCCCAAGAAGGACGGGAAGAAGCGCAAGAGGAGCAGGAAGGAAAGCTATGCCATTTACATCTACAAGGTGATGAAGCAGGTGCACCCTGACACCGGCATCTCTTCCAAGGCCATGGGCATCATGAACTCGTTTGTCAATGACATCTTCGAGCGCATCGCTGCGGAAGCCTCCCGCCTGGCTCAATACAACAAGCGCAGGACCCTCACCTCCAGGGAGATCCAGACCGGAGTGCGACTCCTGCTGCCAGGCGAGCTGGCCAAGCACGCTGTGTCCGAGGGCACCAAAGCCGTCACCAAGTACACCAGCGCCAAGTGAGACCACAGTTCCCAGCACCAAAGAAACCCAAAGGCTCTTTTAAGAGCCGCTCACCACCTCCACTCAAGAGCTCACATGCTTTGCCTAGCTAGCCCTGCTTTATTCCATCCCCGCAAAACATAAGGCCAATGATATCAAATAAGGACTACGGTCTCGGGGGCGGCGTAAGCAAATTATTTCTCTGCGCTGTGGCAGGAGTCACGCACCCTACTTGACACATTTGCTGGGCTGGGAGGGAAATCTCTGGGAGCTCGGCTTAATGTACAGGACAGGCTATGTAAGGCAGCACTGCCAGGGAAGCGCTCGCAGCACACCCCTCTGTCCCCGAGCCCGACAGGGAGCAGGTACTTCACCATTCGGTCTGCCTGTGAGGAGGGGGACGGCGGGCGGAAAACCGACCATTAGCACACAGCGCTTAGAAGCGGTTGGAATCCAGCCTCAAGGCAGGCCTTATAGAAACGTGATGTGGGGTGGGGGGCTTCGAGTTCAGAGATCGCTCTGAGGGGGGGCGGGAGGGGGGGAGTGGAGGGCTCGGGTTACGAGCTGGCTGTGCTCCCGCTAAAAGGTACAAGCCATCACATCAAATCCGACCGCCACAAGCGCACAAATAACTGGTCGCCAAAGCTGCCCAGATGGGCATTTTTTGGGGAGGGGGTGTTGCCAAGACAGGTAGGAGCGTTTGCATGTTTGCCTTGGGTTTGAGAGACGGCCTAGCCGCCTGTGCAGTGAAGAGAGGCGCCTCGAGAGGCAGAGTTGAGCAGCTCTTGTGTGTGACAACGTGTCGGCTCTTAAAAGAGCCTTTGTGGTGGTGGGGTCTTGCTGCCGGTGCCCCTCGGGCCCTCTCGCCCCGGATGCGGCGGGCCAGCTGGATGTCCTTGGGCATAATGGTCACTCGCTTGGCGTGGATGGCGCAGAGGTTGGTGTCCTCAAAGGGCCTCGCTGGCCTCCTGCAGGGCCATGACTGCTGAGCTCTGGAAGCGCAGGTCGGTCTTGAAATCCTGTGCGATCTCCCGCACCAAGCGCTGGAAGGGCAGTTTCCGGATGAGCAGCTCAGTAGATTTCTGGTAGCGCCGGATCTCTCTGAGGGCCACGGTGCCCGGCCGATAGCGGTGCGGTTTCTTGACCCCACCAGTCGCAGGGGAGCTCTTGCGGGCAGCTTTGGTGGCCAGCTGCTTGCGGGGGTGCCTTGCCTCCGGTGGACTTGGGGCAGTCTGCTTCGTACGGGCCATGGCAACCTTGCGCGACTTGCTTCCTCTCTACTGACAACGTACAATGGTCTGTGACGGATGAAGACCCAACTACGCTCCGATTGGCTGGGACAATAGCAGGAAACGGGTTTGAAAAAGCCCGCCACTCTCAGTGACGAGCCCGAGGCAGAACGTCGGCCTGTTGAAAGGCTGGCAAGCATCGACACGCGCACGCAGGCACGCACATACCAGGAGGGCTATGATTGGACAGCCAATCTGAGGCTTGCCAGTTATTCACAGATTCCTCTTTTGATTGACAGTGTCTGTCTGTCTGTCTCTCTCTCTCTCTCTCTCTCTCTCTCTCTGGGATGGAGGGGGGATTTATTCATTTTATTTAGTTGGTCATTTTGTATGGCACGACAAGTGGCGGCGTGGGGCCACTTCAGAGGACATGTTTTTGAAGCACCTAGCCTGGCAAGCAAGTACAGAAAAGAAAGCGGCCAGCGCCCCGGAAAAGATATAAAAGGAGCCTCCATTGAGGTAGGTGGTTGCGGGAAAAGTTAAGAGCGGTTCTAACTAGCAACCGCCTTCTCTTGACTCCCCCACCTGACACCCGATGGCAAGGCTCTCGCGTTTTCCGGGTCCACGTTTGGGAAAGCCACCCAGTTCTGTTTTTGCTTGGAATTCTGGGACTTGTAGTGCTTCTGCATTTCAAACGGGGCAGAAAAATCAAAAGGACCCAAAATACAGAGGGGGGTTGAGGCAGGACTGGGTGGCCTTCTGACGCATTGGCCACTGGAAACTTGAGAGTTCCGCTCATGCACTGCTTACATCTCTCTGGCTCTCTCATATGTTCTCTGGGCAGGCAGGATACACAACCTCCTTTGCCATCATAGCGATCTGAGAAACACACGTGCAGCTGCCCCCAGTCAGAGGGCCAACCAACTACCGCATAGCAACCTTCTACAGCCATCCTCGAAAACGCAAACATCCCTCGGATAGGACTGCTTTCACCACGCGGTAGCTAGGCCGGACACTACCGGCTGCCTTTGGGCCAGCGTCATGGCTAAGGTGAGTCAACCGGTATCGCCAGCCCACGCTCTCCCCAGGCTCGGACCCGCTCGGTCGGTTTAACTTTGCGCTCAAGGACTTGCACTGCTGGCTACATGAGGGGGAAGGCCAGGACTACAAGCCCCAGAATGCAAAGTTAAAACCGGGACTGCACCAGCATCCCCGGAATGGAATTATTATT
This sequence comes from Ambystoma mexicanum, assembly GCF_040938575.1. Lineage (NCBI taxonomy): Eukaryota > Metazoa > Chordata > Amphibia > Caudata > Ambystomatidae > Ambystoma > Ambystoma mexicanum. The sequence goes on from NC_090933.1 coordinate 71,147,707, forward strand.
GTTATGGTATTCATTGAGCGCGGACCAAGCTTCGAGAAGCAACGGAGCGGGCTTTACAGAGGAATGCACCAACACAGATACACGACAGAGCGCTTTACCCAGATATGCAACAGTGCAGATGCATAACTGAGTGCTTTTCAGAGGGAAAAAAACGGAACAGATATACACCAGGGGGTAGGATACGCAGGGGCACAGCTGTAGAGGGTGGCGGGGAGGAGGGAGGCGGGCGTCGTCTAGCGAGCCAGGCGGTGCGGCGTGATGGCCTAGGTATTGAGGGGGAGAGACTCCTTGAAGAGGTGCGTCTTGAGTTCTTTTCTGAATTGTAGGAGCGTGTGGGGCAAGTCTGATGCTGACGTGGAGGAGGTTCCATGGTCTCGGGGCGTAGACAGAGAAGGCTTGTTTTTTGGTCCTTTCCTTTTTGCAGTGGCGGATTTCAAGTCTGTGCGTGTCCAGGTTTCTGGTGGTGCGTTTGTCTGCTGGAGATGCTAAGTTTCTCTGCGAGGTAGCTGGGGGACTTGCGGGCGACCGCCTTATAGATGGTGCGGCAAGACTCTAAGGTGATTCGTGTGCGTAGTGGGAGCCAGTGAAGGTCGATGAGGAGAGGGGTGATGTGGTACCTGCGTAGAGCCCTGGTGAAGCGTGTGGCTGAGTGTGGGGCACGAGGGAGGACGGCGGGCGGCCTTTTCGAGGAGGGGGTTGCCCCCGCCCAGGTGGCAAAGGACCAGTGCTTGAATGGTGGACCTAAAGCTGTCCGGAGGGATATTGTTGGCATGAGAAATAACTCCTGTCCTGCAACCTACCATCCTGCCTAGATCTACCCTGCAACCCGCCATTAACGGCAACCAAGGACCAGAAAAATCAGCTCGATGTGACTACATTGGTGCGAGAGAGCTCCTGCCCTATATCCAATATAAACCACAACCAGTGAAAACGGGCCCCTGAGATGCAGTGTGCTGAGCCCAAAATGAATGACCCTCTGCCTGAGCAAACATATCTTACTCGGCTCCTGGCTGTGAATCTACCTTTCCTCTGAGTGCAGCTACTGCGAAACACGAGAATGCAATCCTGGAACAGTGGGCGCATAAGAACAAAACACCCACTCCAGACACTCGGCTCTCCTATCACTATGCTCACTCTCTACTTTACACCAACACACAATCGAGCCCAGCTATACCCCTCGATCAATTTCGGCCTAGCTGCTCGCATAGGTACTAGACCCCATGAACACCTCAACATCCTGCTAGAACGCAGCTATACCCCACGAAAAAATCTGCCTAGCTGCACACATAAGCGTTCTACACAGGCCTAATGCCGCCAGAATGCAGTCTCGGAGACCAACCACCAGACCGCACACATTCAAATGATCTCTCAATAGCACCGCACCTAATGTTAGGATGCAGCTACCATCAGGCAATCGTATCAGCTGCTCACATATTGAGTGCACCCAAGCACCCTACGCTAGCCCACTCTCTCTCGACTGACCTTGACTACGGTCCCCAAGGGCGTTCAACCCACATGCGCTTTGAGATCATACCAATGATATACAGAGCGCTATTTAAATGCCGAACAACAATAGCAACGTATGATGTTGGCCCGACTGACCTGGTGGCTGGAGGGAGAGAAAAGGAAGCTGGGTCGGCCTTTCCCAAAGAGAGAGGCCAGCAGCGAGTGGAGCAAATGCCATGCTCCTGGCTGTCTCAGGGGTGCTGGGCAAGGAGAGGGAGAGAGAGGAGCAAAGGCCCCGCTCCTGGCCCTCTCAGGGCCCAGCAGAGAGTGAAGCAAAGGCCATGCTCCTGGCTCTCTCAGGGCCCAGCAGAGAGTGGAGACCACGCTCTGGGCCCAGCAGAGAGTGGAGCAAAGACCACACTCCAGGCTGGCTGGCCCCTAGGAGCAAAGACCGAACGGCCAGGTTCTATAGGCAGGAAAACAGGGCTGACCTACAGGCACTTGTAACTCAGAGTGTGCTGTGACCCCCGGCTTCTTGGGACACAGTGGACCGGCCGGCCCAAGAGTTCTCGAGGCCTGCTCAGGGGCTTATGGGGATGGCTAGAGGGGGGCGTGCCTGTCCCCCGCTTTGTCTGCTGCTAGGTACTTCTGGGAGTTATCAGCATAATCCCGCCTTTCCCGGCCATCTCCACCTAGGCCGCAGTACCTTCTGCCGTTAAAAGAGGGCATCTGGGACCTCTTTGCTCTCACATGAGTGCCCGAGTCAGCTTACCAGAAGGGAAGAGAGATTTTGGGGACAGGGATGGAGGGGGCTTCCCATCTGTAATTGGGTATGTATTCTCATGTAGGTACAGTTTGAGCCGAAACAAAGAGTTATCAAGTGGAATTCTAAAGTGGGCTTGGTTTCTTTTGGCGCATTCCCCCCATTTACATTCAAATGGGCGCCCACACAACAGGGCTGTTGGTACTTCGGGCCACGGGACCTTCCTTGAGTGGCACTGCTGCACAGGCCCACTGCACTGGCCGGGGAAGCAGGAGGGTGGGTTGGGGAGGGGGGTTGTCAGCCTGCCAATAATGCACAGTTCCATGTGATAATATCCCCGCAAAAATGTCTCCACGCAAGAATGGCGCCATTATTATCCCATGGAACCTGCAGGGGAAACCTCCGCTCCCATTTACCCCATAAATAATGTCCCCTGTGCCGTATCCCGTCGACTATATGTATGGCGACATTATTTGGTATATCGGGTAAAAAGAATTGCAGCAAAAATGCTGTGGTTTCAGCCGGTACAGGTGTACCTCTTTATACCATTTAAGGGGAGCCGTGGTGTCCCCCAACCCCCTTAAATGGTATAACGGGTCTGGGGGTTGCGGGGGTGTACATACACACACACACACACACACACACACACACACCTCCCTCCCTCCCTCCCCTTTGCACTCACTCCCACCCTTTCCATCTGTGCCTCACAGTCCGGCGTGCCCCCCTACGTTGCCCATGCACCCAGAAAGCTGCATGGGCATCGGGAGCATGCGATCATCCTACAGGGGTTTCGCGCAACCCGTGATGCAGCCCCTCTTTTTGTGACACAAACACATACTCTGTTGCAGTGTAGAAAAGTGGTGGCGCTGCTGTCAAGGTACTGAGCTCTTTGTCTGAGTGTGTGAGTGGCTCTTAAAAGAGCCTTTGTGTTTTTTTTGTTGGGGAGTGTGTAACTTGGGCTGTTACTTGCTGGCTTTGCCCCCTGCCTTGTGGCCCTCGGTCTTCTTAGGCAGCAGCACGGCCTGGATGTTGGGCAGGACACCACCCTGGGCAATGGTAACTTTGCCCAGCAGCTTGTTGAGCTCCTCGTCGTTGCGGATGGCGAGCTGCAGGTGTCTGGGGATGATGCGGGTCTTCTTGTTGTCCCGGGCGGCATTGCCGGCCAGCTCGAGGATCTCAGCAGTCAGGTACTCGAGCACGGCAGCCATGTAGACGGGGGCTCCGGCTCCCACACGCTCGCCGTAGCTCCCCTTCCGCAGCAGCCTGTGCACACGGCCTACTGGGAACTGCAAGCCCGCCCGGGAGGAGCGAGTCTTGGCCTTAGCACGGGCCTTCCCTCCTTGCTTTCCTCGTCCAGACATGACGCGTTAAACAGGCGCTCGCTTGTTCAAAGAGGAAGTAATGCCCCGAGCATGGGAGGGCGGGCATATAAAGACACGGTGGAGCACTCTCATTGGACAAAACCTAGGCTCTGCATGAACATCCATTGGAGGGGGAGACTACTCCTGCCAACCAATCAGAGCTCTGTGCCGGGCACACAGACACGGAGGAGCGACAGAACCATACGGGCCAATAGCAAGCGGGGACTGGCAGCAGCTGATTAAGCACAGGCAGCCTATAAAAGAGAGGGGCCGGGGGGCGCAGTGTTTTACTCATTTCTCTCTCTCCTCACAGCGTGGACGTCAGCCGGAGACCATGCCTGAGCCAGCCAAGTCCGCCCCAGCGCCCAAGAAAGCGCTCTCCAAGCCGCCCAAGAAGGACGGGAAGAAGCGCAAGAGGAGCAGGAAGGAAAGCTATGCCATTTACATCTACAAGGTGATGAAGCAGGTGCACCCTGACACCGGCATCTCTTCCAAGGCCATGGGCATCATGAACTCGTTTGTCAATGACATCTTCGAGCGCATCGCTGCGGAAGCCTCCCGCCTGGCTCAATACAACAAGCGCAGGACCCTCACCTCCAGGGAGATCCAGACCGGAGTGCGACTCCTGCTGCCAGGCGAGCTGGCCAAGCACGCTGTGTCCGAGGGCACCAAAGCCGTCACCAAGTACACCAGTGCCAAGTGAGACCACAGTTCCCAGCACCAAAGAAACCCAAAGGCTCTTTTAAGAGCCGCTCACCACCTCCACTCAAGAGCTCACATGCTTTGCCTAGCTAGCCCTGCTTTATTCCATCCCCGCAAAACATAAGGCCAATGATATCAAATAAGGACTACGGTCTCGGGGGCGGCGTAAGCAAATTATTTCTCTGCGCTGTGGCAGGAGTCACGCACCCTACTTGACACATTTGCTGGGCTGGGAGGGAAATCTCTGGGAGCTCGGCTTAATGTACAGGACAGGCTATGTAAGGCAGCACTGCCAGGGAAGCGCTCGCAGCACACCCCTCTGTCCCCGAGCCCGACAGGGAGCAGGTACTTCACCATTCGGTCTGCCTGTGAGGAGGGGGACGGCGGGCGGAAAACCGACCATTAGCACACAGCGCTTAGAAGCGGTTGGAATCCAGCCTCAAGGCAGGCCTTATAGAAACGTGATGTGGGGTGGGGGGCTTCGAGTTCAGAGATCGCTCTGAGGGGGGGCGGGAGGGGGGGAGTGGAGGGCTCGGGTTACGAGCTGGCTGTGCTCCCGCTAAAAGGTACAAGCCATCACATCAAATCCGACCGCCACAAGCGCACAAATAACTGGTCGCCAAAGCTGCCCAGATGGGCATTTTTTGGGGAGGGGGTGTTGCCAAGACAGGTAGGAGCGTTTGCATGTTTGCCTTGGGTTTGAGAGACGGCCTAGCCGCCTGTGCAGTGAAGAGAGGCGCCTCGAGAGGCAGAGTTGAGCAGCTCTTGTGTGTGACAACGTGTCGGCTCTTAAAAGAGCCTTTGTGGTGGTGGGGTCTTGCTGCCGGTGCCCCTCGGGCCCTCTCGCCCCGGATGCGGCGGGCCAGCTGGATGTCCTTGGGCATAATGGTCACTCGCTTGGCGTGGATGGCGCAGAGGTTGGTGTCCTCAAAGGGCCTCGCTGGCCTCCTGCAGGGCCATGACTGCTGAGCTCTGGAAGCGCAGGTCGGTCTTGAAATCCTGTGCGATCTCCCGCACCAAGCGCTGGAAGGGCAGTTTCCGGATGAGCAGCTCAGTAGATTTCTGGTAGCGCCGGATCTCTCTGAGGGCCACGGTGCCCGGCCGATAGCGGTGCGGTTTCTTGACCCCACCAGTCGCAGGGGCGCTCTTGCGGGCAGCTTTGGTGGCCAGCTGCTTGCGGGGGTGCCTTGCCTCCGGTGGACTTGGGGCAGTCTGCTTCGTACGGGCCATGGCAACCTTGCGCGACTTGCTTCCTCTCTACTGACAACGTACAATGGTCTGTGACGGATGAAGACCCAACTACGCTCCGATTGGCTGGGACAATAGCAGGAAACGGGTTTGAAAAAGCCCGCCACTCTCAGTGACGAGCCCGAGGCAGAACGTCGGCCTGTTGAAAGGCTGGCAAGCATCGACACGCGCACGCAGGCACGCACATACCAGGAGGGCTATGATTGGACAGCCAATCTGAGGCTTGCCAGTTATTCACAGATTCCTCTTTTGATTGACAGTGTCTGTCTGTCTGTCTCTCTCTCTCTCTCTCTCTCTCTCTGGGATGGAGGGGGGATTTATTCATTTTATTTAGTTGGTCATTTTGTATGGCACGACAAGTGGCGGCGTGGGGCCACTTCAGAGGACATGTTTTTGAAGCACCTAGCCTGGCAAGCAAGTACAGAAAAGAAAGCGGCCAGCGCCCCGGAAAAGATATAAAAGAGCCTCCATTGAGGTAGGTGGTTGCGGGAAAAGTTAAGAGCGGTTCTAACTAGCAACCGCCTTCTCTTGACTCCCCCACCTGACACCCGATGGCAAGGCTCTCGCGTTTTCCGGGTCCACGTTTGGGAAAGCCACCCAGTTCTGTTTTTGCTTGGAATTCTGGGACTTGTAGTGCTTCTGCATTTCAAACGGGGCAGAAAAATCAAAAGGACCCAAAATACAGAGGGGGGTTGAGGCAGGACTGGGTGGCCTTCTGACGCATTGGCCACTGGAAACTTGAGAGTTCCGCTCATGCACTGCTTACATCTCTCTGGCTCTCTCATATGTTCTCTGGGCAGGCAGGATACACAACCTCCTTTGCCATCATAGCGATCTGAGAAACACACGTGCAGCTGCCCCCAGTCAGAGGGCCAACCAACTACCGCATAGCAACCTTCTACAGCCATCCTCGAAAACGCAAACATCCCTCGGATAGGACTGCTTTCACCACGCGGTAGCTAGGCCGGACACTACCGGCTGCCTTTGGGCCAGCGTCATGGCTAAGGTGAGTCAACCGGTATCGCCAGCCCACGCTCTCCCCAGGCTCGGACCCGCTCGGTCGGTTTAACTTTGCGCTCAAGGACTTGCACTGCTGGCTACATGAGGGGGAAGGCCAGGACTACAAGCCCCAGAATGCAAAGTTAAAACCGGGACTGCACCAGCATCCCCGGAATGGAATTATTATTGTTATGGTATTCATTGAGCGCGGACCAAGCTTCGAGAAGCAACGGAGCGGGCTTTACAGAGGAATGCACCAACACAGATACACGACAGAGCGCTTTACCCAGATATGCAACAGTGCAGATGCATAACTGAGTGCTTTTCAGAGGGAAAAAAACGGAACAGATATACACCAGGGGGTAGGATACGCAGGGGCACAGCTGTAGAGGGTGGCGGGGAGGAGGGAGGCGGGCGTCGTCTAGCGAGCCAGGCGGTGCGGCGTGATGGCCTAGGTATTGAGGGGGAGAGACTCCTTGAAGAGGTGCGTCTTGAGTTCTTTTCTGAATTGTAGGAGCGTGTGGGGCAAGTCTGATGCTGACGTGGAGGAGGTTCCATGGTCTCGGGGCGTAGACAGAGAAGGCTTGTTTTTTGGTCCTTTCCTTTTTGCAGTGGCGGATTTCAAGTCTGTGCGTGTCCAGGTTTCTGGTGGTGCGTTTGTCTGCTGGAGATGCTAAGTTTCTCTGCGAGGTAGCTGGGGGACTTGCGGGCGACCGCCTTATAGATGGTGCGGCAAGACTCTAAGGTGATTCGTGTGCGTAGTGGGAGCCAGTGAAGGTCGATGAGGAGAGGGGTGATGTGGTACCTGCGTAGAGCCCTGGTGAAGCGTGTGGCTGAGTGTGGGGCACGAGGGAGGACGGCGGGCGGCCTTTTCGAGGAGGGGGTTGCCCCCGCCCAGGTGGCAAAGGACCAGTGCTTGAATGGTGGACCTAAAGCTGTCCGGAGGGATATTGTTGGCATGAGAAATAACTCCTGTCCTGCAACCTACCATCCTGCCTAGATCTACCCTGCAACCCGCCATTAACGGCAACCAAGGACCAGAAAAATCAGCTCGATGTGACTACATTGGTGCGAGAGAGCTCCTGCCCTATATCCAATATAAACCACAACCAGTGAAAACGGGCCCCTGAGATGCAGTGTGCTGAGCCCAAAATGAATGACCCTCTGCCTGAGCAAACATATCTTACTCGGCTCCTGGCTGTGAATCTACCTTTCCTCTGAGTGCAGCTACTGCGAAACACGAGAATGCAATCCTGGAACAGTGGGCGCATAAGAACAAAACACCCACTCCAGACACTCGGCTCTCCTATCACTATGCTCACTCTCTACTTTACACCAACACACAATCGAGCCCAGCTATACCCCTCGATCAATTTCGGCCTAGCTGCTCGCATAGGTACTAGACCCCATGAACACCTCAACATCCTGCTAGAACGCAGCTATACCCCACGAAAAAATCTGCCTAGCTGCACACATAAGCGTTCTACACAGGCCTAATGCCGCCAGAATGCAGTCTCGGAGACCAACCACCAGACCGCACACATTCAAATGATCTCTCAATAGCACCGCACCTAATGTTAGGATGCAGCTACCATCAGGCAATCGTATCAGCTGCTCACATATTGAGTGCACCCAAGCACCCTACGCTAGCCCACTCTCTCTCGACTGACCTTGACTACGGTCCCCAAGGGCGTTCAACCCACATGCGCTTTGAGATCATACCAATGATATACAGAGCGCTATTTAAATGCCGAACAACAATAGCAACGTATGATGTTGGCCCGACTGACCTGGTGGCTGGAGGGAGAGAAAAGGAAGCTGGGTCGGCCTTTCCCAAAGAGAGAGGCCAGCAGCGAGTGGAGCAAATGCCATGCTCCTGGCTGTCTCAGGGGTGCTGGGCAAGGAGAGGGAGAGAGAGGAGCAAAGGCCCCGCTCCTGGCCCTCTCAGGGCCCAGCAGAGAGTGAAGCAAAGGCCATGCTCCTGGCTCTCTCAGGGCCCAGCAGAGAGTGGAGACCACGCTCTGGGCCCAGCAGAGAGTGGAGCAAAGACCACACTCCAGGCTGGCTGGCCCCTAGGAGCAAAGACCGAACGGCCAGGTTCTATAGGCAGGAAAACAGGGCTGACCTACAGGCACTTGTAACTCAGAGTGTGCTGTGACCCCCGGCTTCTTGGGACACAGTGGACCGGCCGGCCCAAGAGTTCTCGAGGCCTGCTCAGGGGCTTATGGGGATGGCTAGAGGGGGGCGTGCCTGTCCCCCGCTTTGTCTGCTGCTAGGTACTTCTGGGAGTTATCAGCATAATCCCGCCTTTCCCGGCCATCTCCACCTAGGCCGCAGTACCTTCTGCCGTTAAAAGAGGGCATCTGGGACCTCTTTGCTCTCACATGAGTGCCCGAGTCAGCTTACCAGAAGGGAAGAGAGATTTTGGGGACAGGGATGGAGGGGGCTTCCCATCTGTAATTGGGTATGTATTCTCATGTAGGTACAGTTTGAGCCGAAACAAAGAGTTATCAAGTGGAATTCTAAAGTGGGCTTGGTTTCTTTTGGCGCATTCCCCCCATTTACATTCAAATGGGCGCCCACACAACAGGGCTGTTGGTACTTCGGGCCACGGGACCTTCCTTGAGTGGCACTGCTGCACAGGCCCACTGCACTGGCCGGGGAAGCAGGAGGGTGGGTTGGGGAGGGGGGTTGTCAGCCTGCCAATAATGCACAGTTCCATGTGATAATATCCCCGCAAAAATGTCTCCACGCAAGAATGGCGCCATTATTATCCCATGGAACCTGCAGGGGAAACCTCCGCTCCCATTTACCCCATAAATAATGTCCCCTGTGCCGTATCCCGTCGACTATATGTATGGCGACATTATTTGGTATATCGGGTAAAAAGAATTGCAGCAAAAATGCTGTGGTTTCAGCCGGTACAGGTGTACCTCTTTATACCATTTAAGGGGAGCCGTGGTGTCCCCCAACCCCCTTAAATGGTATAACGGGTCTGGGGGTTGCGGGGGTGTACATACACACACACACACACACACACACACACACACCTCCCTCCCTCCCTCCCCTTTGCACTCACTCCCACCCTTTCCATCTGTGCCTCACAGTCCGGCGTGCCCCCCTACGTTGCCCATGCACCCAGAAAGCTGCATGGGCATCGGGAGCATGCGATCATCCTACAGGGGTTTCGCGCAACCCGTGATGCAGCCCCTCTTTTTGTGACACAAACACATACTCTGTTGCAGTGTAGAAAAGTGGTGGCGCTGCTGTCAAGGTACTGAGCTCTTTGTCTGAGTGTGTGAGTGGCTCTTAAAAGAGCCTTTGTGTTTTTTTTGTTGGGGAGTGTGTAACTTGGGCTGTTACTTGCTGGCTTTGCCCCCTGCCTTGTGGCCCTCGGTCTTCTTAGGCAGCAGCACGGCCTGGATGTTGGGCAGGACACCACCCTGGGCAATGGTAACTTTGCCCAGCAGCTTGTTGAGCTCCTCGTCGTTGCGGATGGCGAGCTGCAGGTGTCTGGGGATGATGCGGGTCTTCTTGTTGTCCCGGGCGGCATTGCCGGCCAGCTCGAGGATCTCAGCAGTCAGGTACTCGAGCACGGCAGCCATGTAGACGGGGGCTCCGGCTCCCACACGCTCGCCGTAGCTCCCCTTCCGCAGCAGCCTGTGCACACGGCCTACTGGGAACTGCAAGCCCGCCCGGGAGGAGCGAGTCTTGGCCTTAGCACGGGCCTTCCCTCCTTGCTTTCCTCGTCCAGACATGACGCGTTAAACAGGCGCTCGCTTGTTCAAAGAGGAAGTAATGCCCCGAGCATGGGAGGGCGGGCATATAAAGACACGGTGGAGCACTCTCATTGGACAAAACCTAGGCTCTGCATGAACATCCATTGGAGGGGGAGACTACTCCTGCCAACCAATCAGAGCTCTGTGCCGGGCACACAGACACGGAGGAGCGACAGAACCATACGGGCCAATAGCAAGCGGGGACTGGCAGCAGCTGATTAAGCACAGGCAGCCTATAAAAGAGAGGGGCCGGGGGGCGCAGTGTTTTACTCATTTCTCTCTCTCCTCACAGCGTGGACGTCAGCCGGAGACCATGCCTGAGCCAGCCAAGTCCGCCCCAGCGCCCAAGAAAGCGCTCTCCAAGCCGCCCAAGAAGGACGGGAAGAAGCGCAAGAGGAGCAGGAAGGAAAGCTATGCCATTTACATCTACAAGGTGATGAAGCAGGTGCACCCTGACACCGGCATCTCTTCCAAGGCCATGGGCATCATGAACTCGTTTGTCAATGACATCTTCGAGCGCATCGCTGCGGAAGCCTCCCGCCTGGCTCAATACAACAAGCGCAGGACCCTCACCTCCAGGGAGATCCAGACCGGAGTGCGACTCCTGCTGCCAGGCGAGCTGGCCAAGCACGCTGTGTCCGAGGGCACCAAAGCCGTCACCAAGTACACCAGTGCCAAGTGAGACCACAGTTCCCAGCACCAAAGAAACCCAAAGGCTCTTTTAAGAGCCGCTCACCACCTCCACTCAAGAGCTCACATGCTTTGCCTAGCTAGCCCTGCTTTATTCCATCCCCGCAAAACATAAGGCCAATGATATCAAATAAGGACTACGGTCTCGGGGGCGGCGTAAGCAAATTATTTCTCTGCGCTGTGGCAGGAGTCACGCACCCTACTTGACACATTTGCTGGGCTGGGAGGGAAATCTCTGGGAGCTCGGCTTAATGTACAGGACAGGCTATGTAAGGCAGCACTGCCAGGGAAGCGCTCGCAGCACACCCCTCTGTCCCCGAGCCCGACAGGGAGCAGGTACTTCACCATTCGGTCTGCCTGTGAGGAGGGGGACGGCGGGCGGAAAACCGACCATTAGCACACAGCGCTTAGAAGCGGTTGGAATCCAGCCTCAAGGCAGGCCTTATAGAAACGTGATGTGGGGTGGGGGGCTTCGAGTTCAGAGATCGCTCTGAGGGGGGGCGGGAGGGGGGGAGTGGAGGGCTCGGGTTACGAGCTGGCTGTGCTCCCGCTAAAAGGTACAAGCCATCACATCAAATCCGACCGCCACAAGCGCACAAATAACTGGTCGCCAAAGCTGCCCAGATGGGCATTTTTTGGGGAGGGGGTGTTGCCAAGACAGGTAGGAGCGTTTGCATGTTTGCCTTGGGTTTGAGAGACGGCCTAGCCGCCTGTGCAGTGAAGAGAGGCGCCTCGAGAGGCAGAGTTGAGCAGCTCTTGTGTGTGACAACGTGTCGGCTCTTAAAAGAGCCTTTGTGGTGGTGGGGTCTTGCTGCCGGTGCCCCTCGGGCCCTCTCGCCCCGGATGCGGCGGGCCAGCTGGATGTCCTTGGGCATAATGGTCACTCGCTTGGCGTGGATGGCGCAGAGGTTGGTGTCCTCAAAGGGCCTCGCTGGCCTCCTGCAGGGCCATGACTGCTGAGCTCTGGAAGCGCAGGTCGGTCTTGAAATCCTGTGCGATCTCCCGCACCAAGCGCTGGAAGGGCAGTTTCCGGATGAGCAGCTCAGTAGATTTCTGGTAGCGCCGGATCTCTCTGAGGGCCACGGTGCCCGGCCGATAGCGGTGCGGTTTCTTGACCCCACCAGTCGCAGGGGCGCTCTTGCGGGCAGCTTTGGTGGCCAGCTGCTTGCGGGGGTGCCTTGCCTCCGGTGGACTTGGGGCAGTCTGCTTCGTACGGGCCATGGCAACCTTGCGCGACTTGCTTCCTCTCTACTGACAACGTACAATGGTCTGTGACGGATGAAGACCCAACTACGCTCCGATTGGCTGGGACAATAGCAGGAAACGGGTTTGAAAAAGCCCGCCACTCTCAGTGACGAGCCCGAGGCAGAACGTCGGCCTGTTGAAAGGCTGGCAAGCATCGACACGCGCACGCAGGCACGCACATACCAGGAGGGCTATGATTGGACAGCCAATCTGAGGCTTGCCAGTTATTCACAGATTCCTCTTTTGATTGACAGTGTCTGTCTGTCTGTCTCTCTCTCTCTCTCTCTCTCTCTCTCTCTCTGGGATGGAGGGGGGATTTATTCATTTTATTTAGTTGGTCATTTTGTATGGCACGACAAGTGGCGGCGTGGGGCCACTTCAGAGGACATGTTTTTGAAGCACCTAGCCTGGCAAGCAAGTACAGAAAAGAAAGCGGCCAGCGCCCCGGAAAAGATATAAAAGGAGCCTCCATTGAGGTAGGTGGTTGCGGGAAAAGTTAAGAGCGGTTCTAACTAGCAACCGCCTTCTCTTGACTCCCCCACCTGACACCCGATGGCAAGGCTCTCGCGTTTTCCGGGTCCACGTTTGGGAAAGCCACCCAGTTCTGTTTTTGCTTGGAATTCTGGGACTTGTAGTGCTTCTGCATTTCAAACGGGGCAGAAAAATCAAAAGGACCCAAAATACAGAGGGGGGTTGAGGCAGGACTGGGTGGCCTTCTGACGCATTGGCCACTGGAAACTTGAGAGTTCCGCTCATGCACTGCTTACATCTCTCTGGCTCTCTCATATGTTCTCTGGGCAGGCAGGATACACAACCTCCTTTGCCATCATAGCGATCTGAGAAACACACGTGCAGCTGCCCCCAGTCAGAGGGCCAACCAACTACCGCATAGCAACCTTCTACAGCCATCCTCGAAAACGCAAACATCCCTCGGATAGGACTGCTTTCACCACGCGGTAGCTAGGCCGGACACTACCGGCTGCCTTTGGGCCAGCGTCATGGCTAAGGTGAGTCAACCGGTATCGCCAGCCCACGCTCTCCCCAGGCTCGGACCCGCTCGGTCGGTTTAACTTTGCGCTCAAGGACTTGCACTGCTGGCTACATGAGGGGGAAGGCCAGGACTACAAGCCCCAGAATGCAAAGTTAAAACCGGGACTGCACCAGCATCCCCGGAATGGAATTATTATTGTTATGGTATTCATTGAGCGCGGACCAAGCTTCGAGAAGCAACGGAGCGGGCTTTACAGAGGAATGCACCAACACAGATACACGACAGAGCGCTTTACCCAGATATGCAACAGTGCAGATGCATAACTGAGTGCTTTTCAGAGGGAAAAAAACGGAACAGATATACACCAGGGGGTAGGATACGCAGGGGCACAGCTGTAGAGGGTGGCGGGGAGGAGGGAGGCGGGCGTCGTCTAGCGAGCCAGGCGGTGCGGCGTGATGGCCTAGGTATTGAGGGGGAGAGACTCCTTGAAGAGGTGCGTCTTGAGTTCTTTTCTGAATTGTAGGAGCGTGTGGGGCAAGTCTGATGCTGACGTGGAGGAGGTTCCATGGTCTCGGGGCGTAGACAGAGAAGGCTTGTTTTTTGGTCCTTTCCTTTTTGCAGTGGCGGATTTCAAGTCTGTGCGTGTCCAGGTTTCTGGTGGTGCGTTTGTCTGCTGGAGATGCTAAGTTTCTCTGCGAGGTAGCTGGGGGACTTGCGGGCGACCGCCTTATAGATGGTGCGGCAAGACTCTAAGGTGATTCGTGTGCGTAGTGGGAGCCAGTGAAGGTCGATGAGGAGAGGGGTGATGTGGTACCTGCGTAGAGCCCTGGTGAAGCGTGTGGCTGAGTGTGGGGCACGAGGGAGGACGGCGGGCGGCCTTTTCGAGGAGGGGGTTGCCCCCGCCCAGGTGGCAAAGGACCAGTGCTTGAATGGTGGACCTAAAGCTGTCCGGAGGGATATTGTTGGCATGAGAAATAACTCCTGTCCTGCAACCTACCATCCTGCCTAGATCTACCCTGCAACCCGCCATTAACGGCAACCAAGGACCAGAAAAATCAGCTCGATGTGACTACATTGGTGCGAGAGAGCTCCTGCCCTATATCCAATATAAACCACAACCAGTGAAAACGGGCCCCTGAGATGCAGTGTGCTGAGCCCAAAATGAATGACCCTCTGCCTGAGCAAACATATCTTACTCGGCTCCTGGCTGTGAATCTACCTTTCCTCTGAGTGCAGCTACTGCGAAACACGAGAATGCAATCCTGGAACAGTGGGCGCATAAGAACAAAACACCCACTCCAGACACTCGGCTCTCCTATCACTATGCTCACTCTCTACTTTACACCAACACACAATCGAGCCCAGCTATACCCCTCGATCAATTTCGGCCTAGCTGCTCGCATAGGTACTAGACCCCATGAACACCTCAACATCCTGCTAGAACGCAGCTATACCCCACGAAAAAATCTGCCTAGCTGCACACATAAGCGTTCTACACAGGCCTAATGCCGCCAGAATGCAGTCTCGGAGACCAACCACCAGACCGCACACATTCAAATGATCTCTCAATAGCACCGCACCTAATGTTAGGATGCAGCTACCATCAGGCAATCGTATCAGCTGCTCACATATTGAGTGCACCCAAGCACCCTACGCTAGCCCACTCTCTCTCGACTGACCTTGACTACGGTCCCCAAGGGCGTTCAACCCACATGCGCTTTGAGATCATACCAATGATATACAGAGCGCTATTTAAATGCCGAACAACAATAGCAACGTATGATGTTGGCCCGACTGACCTGGTGGCTGGAGGGAGAGAAAAGGAAGCTGGGTCGGCCTTTCCCAAAGAGAGAGGCCAGCAGCGAGTGGAGCAAATGCCATGCTCCTGGCTGTCTCAGGGGTGCTGGGCAAGGAGAGGGAGAGAGAGGAGCAAAGGCCCCGCTCCTGGCCCTCTCAGGGCCCAGCAGAGAGTGAAGCAAAGGCCATGCTCCTGGCTCTCTCAGGGCCCAGCAGAGAGTGGAGACCACGCTCTGGGCCCAGCAGAGAGTGGAGCAAAGACCACACTCCAGGCTGGCTGGCCCCTAGGAGCAAAGACCGAACGGCCAGGTTCTATAGGCAGGAAAACAGGGCTGACCTACAGGCACTTGTAACTCAGAGTGTGCTGTGACCCCCGGCTTCTTGGGACACAGTGGACCGGCCGGCCCAAGAGTTCTCGAGGCCTGCTCAGGGGCTTATGGGGATGGCTAGAGGGGGGCGTGCCTGTCCCCCGCTTTGTCTGCTGCTAGGTACTTCTGGGAGTTATCAGCATAATCCCGCCTTTCCCGGCCATCTCCACCTAGGCCGCAGTACCTTCTGCCGTTAAAAGAGGGCATCTGGGACCTCTTTGCTCTCACATGAGTGCCCGAGTCAGCTTACCAGAAGGGAAGAGAGATTTTGGGGACAGGGATGGAGGGGGCTTCCCATCTGTAATTGGGTATGTATTCTCATGTAGGTACAGTTTGAGCCGAAACAAAGAGTTATCAAGTGGAATTCTAAAGTGGGCTTGGTTTCTTTTGGCGCATTCCCCCCATTTACATTCAAATGGGCGCCCACACAACAGGGCTGTTGGTACTTCGGGCCACGGGACCTTCCTTGAGTGGCACTGCTGCACAGGCCCACTGCACTGGCCGGGGAAGCAGGAGGGTGGGTTGGGGAGGGGGGTTGTCAGCCTGCCAATAATGCACAGTTCCATGTGATAATATCCCCGCAAAAATGTCTCCACGCAAGAATGGCGCCATTATTATCCCATGGAACCTGCAGGGGAAACCTCCGCTCCCATTTACCCCATAAATAATGTCCCCTGTGCCGTATCCCGTCGACTATATGTATGGCGACATTATTTGGTATATCGGGTAAAAAGAATTGCAGCAAAAATGCTGTGGTTTCAGCCGGTACAGGTGTACCTCTTTATACCATTTAAGGGGAGCCGTGGTGTCCCCCAACCCCCTTAAATGGTATAACGGGTCTGGGGGTTGCGGGGGTGTACATACACACACACACACACACACACACACACACACACCTCCCTCCCTCCCTCCCCTTTGCACTCACTCCCACCCTTTCCATCTGTGCCTCACAGTCCGGCGTGCCCCCCTACGTTGCCCATGCACCCAGAAAGCTGCATGGGCATCGGGAGCATGCGATCATCCTACAGGGGTTTCGCGCAACCCGTGATGCAGCCCCTCTTTTTGTGACACAAACACATACTCTGTTGCAGTGTAGAAAAGTGGTGGCGCTGCTGTCAAGGTACTGAGCTCTTTGTCTGAGTGTGTGAGTGGCTCTTAAAAGAGCCTTTGTGTTTTTTTTGTTGGGGAGTGTGTAACTTGGGCTGTTACTTGCTGGCTTTGCCCCCTGCCTTGTGGCCCTCGGTCTTCTTAGGCAGCAGCACGGCCTGGATGTTGGGCAGGACACCACCCTGGGCAATGGTAACTTTGCCCAGCAGCTTGTTGAGCTCCTCGTCGTTGCGGATGGCGAGCTGCAGGTGTCTGGGGATGATGCGGGTCTTCTTGTTGTCCCGGGCGGCATTGCCGGCCAGCTCGAGGATCTCAGCAGTCAGGTACTCGAGCACGGCAGCCATGTAGACGGGGGCTCCGGCTCCCACACGCTCGCCGTAGCTCCCCTTCCGCAGCAGCCTGTGCACACGGCCTACTGGGAACTGCAAGCCCGCCCGGGAGGAGCGAGTCTTGGCCTTAGCACGGGCCTTCCCTCCTTGCTTTCCTCGTCCAGACATGACGCGTTAAACAGGCGCTCGCTTGTTCAAAGAGGAAGTAATGCCCCGAGCATGGGAGGGCGGGCATATAAAGACACGGTGGAGCACTCTCATTGGACAAAACCTAGGCTCTGCATGAACATCCATTGGAGGGGGAGACTACTCCTGCCAACCAATCAGAGCTCTGTGCCGGGCACACAGACACGGAGGAGCGACAGAACCATACGGGCCAATAGCAAGCGGGGACTGGCAGCAGCTGATTAAGCACAGGCAGCCTATAAAAGAGAGGGGCCGGGGGGCGCAGTGTTTTACTCATTTCTCTCTCTCCTCACAGCGTGGACGTCAGCCGGAGACCATGCCTGAGCCAGCCAAGTCCGCCCCAGCGCCCAAGAAAGCGCTCTCCAAGCCGCCCAAGAAGGACGGGAAGAAGCGCAAGAGGAGCAGGAAGGAAAGCTATGCCATTTACATCTACAAGGTGATGAAGCAGGTGCACCCTGACACCGGCATCTCTTCCAAGGCCATGGGCATCATGAACTCGTTTGTCAATGACATCTTCGAGCGCATCGCTGCGGAAGCCTCCCGCCTGGCTCAATACAACAAGCGCAGGACCCTCACCTCCAGGGAGATCCAGACCGGAGTGCGACTCCTGCTGCCAGGCGAGCTGGCCAAGCACGCTGTGTCCGAGGGCACCAAAGCCGTCACCAAGTACACCAGTGCCAAGTGAGACCACAGTTCCCAGCACCAAAGAAACCCAAAGGCTCTTTTAAGAGCCGCTCACCACCTCCACTCAAGAGCTCACATGCTTTGCCTAGCTAGCCCTGCTTTATTCCATCCCCGCAAAACATAAGGCCAATGATATCAAATAAGGACTACGGTCTCGGGGGCGGCGTAAGCAAATTATTTCTCTGCGCTGTGGCAGGAGTCACGCACCCTACTTGACACATTTGCTGGGCTGGGAGGGAAATCTCTGGGAGCTCGGCTTAATGTACAGGACAGGCTATGTAAGGCAGCACTGCCAGGGAAGCGCTCGCAGCACACCCCTCTGTCCCCGAGCCCGACAGGGAGCAGGTACTTCACCATTCGGTCTGCCTGTGAGGAGGGGGACGGCGGGCGGAAAACCGACCATTAGCACACAGCGCTTAGAAGCGGTTGGAATCCAGCCTCAAGGCAGGCCTTATAGAAACGTGATGTGGGGTGGGGGGCTTCGAGTTCAGAGATCGCTCTGAGGGGGGGCGGGAGGGGGGGAGTGGAGGGCTCGGGTTACGAGCTGGCTGTGCTCCCGCTAAAAGGTACAAGCCATCACATCAAATCCGACCGCCACAAGCGCACAAATAACTGGTCGCCAAAGCTGCCCAGATGGGCATTTTTTGGGGAGGGGGTGTTGCCAAGACAGGTAGGAGCGTTTGCATGTTTGCCTTGGGTTTGAGAGACGGCCTAGCCGCCTGTGCAGTGAAGAGAGGCGCCTCGAGAGGCAGAGTTGAGCAGCTCTTGTGTGTGACAACGTGTCGGCTCTTAAAAGAGCCTTTGTGGTGGTGGGGTCTTGCTGCCGGTGCCCCTCGGGCCCTCTCGCCCCGGATGCGGCGGGCCAGCTGGATGTCCTTGGGCATAATGGTCACTCGCTTGGCGTGGATGGCGCAGAGGTTGGTGTCCTCAAAGGGCCTCGCTGGCCTCCTGCAGGGCCATGACTGCTGAGCTCTGGAAGCGCAGGTCGGTCTTGAAATCCTGTGCGATCTCCCGCACCAAGCGCTGGAAGGGCAGTTTCCGGATGAGCAGCTCAGTAGATTTCTGGTAGCGCCGGATCTCTCTGAGGGCCACGGTGCCCGGCCGATAGCGGTGCGGTTTCTTGACCCCACCAGTCGCAGGGGCGCTCTTGCGGGCAGCTTTGGTGGCCAGCTGCTTGCGGGGGTGCCTTGCCTCCGGTGGACTTGGGGCAGTCTGCTTCGTACGGGCCAT
Organism: Ambystoma mexicanum; assembly: GCF_040938575.1. Taxonomy (NCBI): domain Eukaryota; kingdom Metazoa; phylum Chordata; class Amphibia; order Caudata; family Ambystomatidae; genus Ambystoma; species Ambystoma mexicanum. Next base: position 71,166,632 of record NC_090933.1, read on the forward strand.
GGCAACCTTGCGCGACTTGCTTCCTCTCTACTGACAACGTACAATGGTCTGTGACGGATGAAGACCCAACTACGCTCCGATTGGCTGGGACAATAGCAGGAAACGGGTTTGAAAAAGCCCGCCACTCTCAGTGACGAGCCCGAGGCAGAACGTCGGCCTGTTGAAAGGCTGGCAAGCATCGACACGCGCACGCAGGCACGCACATACCAGGAGGGCTATGATTGGACAGCCAATCTGAGGCTTGCCAGTTATTCACAGATTCCTCTTTTGATTGACAGTGTCTGTCTGTCTGTCTCTCTCTCTCTCTCTCTCTCTCTCTCTCTCTGGGATGGAGGGGGGATTTATTCATTTTATTTAGTTGGTCATTTTGTATGGCACGACAAGTGGCGGCGTGGGGCCACTTCAGAGGACATGTTTTTGAAGCACCTAGCCTGGCAAGCAAGTACAGAAAAGAAAGCGGCCAGCGCCCCGGAAAAGATATAAAAGGAGCCTCCATTGAGGTAGGTGGTTGCGGGAAAAGTTAAGAGCGGTTCTAACTAGCAACCGCCTTCTCTTGACTCCCCCACCTGACACCCGATGGCAAGGCTCTCGCGTTTTCCGGGTCCACGTTTGGGAAAGCCACCCAGTTCTGTTTTTGCTTGGAATTCTGGGACTTGTAGTGCTTCTGCATTTCAAACGGGGCAGAAAAATCAAAAGGACCCAAAATACAGAGGGGGGTTGAGGCAGGACTGGGTGGCCTTCTGACGCATTGGCCACTGGAAACTTGAGAGTTCCGCTCATGCACTGCTTACATCTCTCTGGCTCTCTCATATGTTCTCTGGGCAGGCAGGATACACAACCTCCTTTGCCATCATAGCGATCTGAGAAACACACGTGCAGCTGCCCCCAGTCAGAGGGCCAACCAACTACCGCATAGCAACCTTCTACAGCCATCCTCGAAAACGCAAACATCCCTCGGATAGGACTGCTTTCACCACGCGGTAGCTAGGCCGGACACTACCGGCTGCCTTTGGGCCAGCGTCATGGCTAAGGTGAGTCAACCGGTATCGCCAGCCCACGCTCTCCCCAGGCTCGGACCCGCTCGGTCGGTTTAACTTTGCGCTCAAGGACTTGCACTGCTGGCTACATGAGGGGGAAGGCCAGGACTACAAGCCCCAGAATGCAAAGTTAAAACCGGGACTGCACCAGCATCCCCGGAATGGAATTATTATTGTTATGGTATTCATTGAGCGCGGACCAAGCTTCGAGAAGCAACGGAGCGGGCTTTACAGAGGAATGCACCAACACAGATACACGACAGAGCGCTTTACCCAGATATGCAACAGTGCAGATGCATAACTGAGTGCTTTTCAGAGGGAAAAAAACGGAACAGATATACACCAGGGGGTAGGATACGCAGGGGCACAGCTGTAGAGGGTGGCGGGGAGGAGGGAGGCGGGCGTCGTCTAGCGAGCCAGGCGGTGCGGCGTGATGGCCTAGGTATTGAGGGGGAGAGACTCCTTGAAGAGGTGCGTCTTGAGTTCTTTTCTGAATTGTAGGAGCGTGTGGGGCAAGTCTGATGCTGACGTGGAGGAGGTTCCATGGTCTCGGGGCGTAGACAGAGAAGGCTTGTTTTTTGGTCCTTTCCTTTTTGCAGTGGCGGATTTCAAGTCTGTGCGTGTCCAGGTTTCTGGTGGTGCGTTTGTCTGCTGGAGATGCTAAGTTTCTCTGCGAGGTAGCTGGGGGACTTGCGGGCGACCGCCTTATAGATGGTGCGGCAAGACTCTAAGGTGATTCGTGTGCGTAGTGGGAGCCAGTGAAGGTCGATGAGGAGAGGGGTGATGTGGTACCTGCGTAGAGCCCTGGTGAAGCGTGTGGCTGAGTGTAGGACACTTCTCTGGGGCACGAGGGAGGACGGCGGGCGGCCTTTTCGAGGAGGGGGTTGCCCCCGCCCAGGTGGCAAAGGACCAGTGCTTGAATGGTGGACCTAAAGCTGTCCGGAGGGATATTGTTGGCATGAGAAATAACTCCTGTCCTGCAACCTACCATCCTGCCTAGATCTACCCTGCAACCCGCCATTAACGGCAACCAAGGACCAGAAAAATCAGCTCGATGTGACTACATTGGTGCGAGAGAGCTCCTGCCCTATATCCAATATAAACCACAACCAGTGAAAACGGGCCCCTGAGATGCAGTGTGCTGAGCCCAAAATGAATGACCCTCTGCCTGAGCAAACATATCTTACTTGGCTCCTGGCTGTGAATCTACCTTTCCTCTGAGTGCAGCTACTGCGAAACACGAGAATGCAATCCTGGAACAGTGGGCGCATAAGAACAAAACACCCACTCCAGACACTCGGCTCTCCTATCACTATGCTCACTCTCTACTTTACACCAACACACAATCGAGCCCAGCTATACCCCTCGATCAATTTCGGCCTAGCTGCTCGCATAGGTACTAGACCCCATGAACACCTCAACATCCTGCTAGAACGCAGCTATACCCCACGAAAAAATCTGCCTAGCTGCACACATAAGCGTTCTACACAGGCCTAATGCCGCCAGAATGCAGTCTCGGAGACCAACCACCAGACCGCACACATTCAAATGATCTCTCAATAGCACCGCACCTAATGTTAGGATGCAGCTACCATCAGGCAATCGTATCAGCTGCTCACATATTGAGTGCACCCAAGCACCCTACGCTAGCCCACTCTCTCTCGACTGACCTTGACTACGGTCCCCAAGGGCGTTCAACCCACATGCGCTTTGAGATCATACCAATGATATACAGAGCGCTATTTAAATGCCGAACAACAATAGCAACGTATGATGTTGGCCCGACTGACCTGGTGGCTGGAGGGAGAGAAAAGGAAGCTGGGTCGGCCTTTCCCAAAGAGAGAGGCCAGCAGCGAGTGGAGCAAATGCCATGCTCCTGGCTGTCTCAGGGGTGCTGGGCAAGGAGAGGGAGAGAGAGGAGCAAAGGCCCCGCTCCTGGCCCTCTCAGGGCCCAGCAGAGAGTGAAGCAAAGGCCATGCTCCTGGCTCTCTCAGGGCCCAGCAGAGAGTGGAGACCACGCTCTGGGCCCAGCAGAGAGTGGAGCAAAGACCACACTCCAGGCTGGCTGGCCCCTAGGAGCAAAGACCACACTCTGGGCTGGCTGGCTGGCCCCAAGGCCCCGAACGGCCACGAACGGCCAGGTTCTATAGGCAGGAAAACAGGGCTGACCTACAGGCACTTGTAACTCAGAGTGTGCTGTGACCCCCGGCTTCTTGGGACACAGTGGACCGGCCGGCCCAAGAGTTCTCGAGGCCTGCTCAGGGGCTTATGGGGATGGCTAGAGGGGGGCGTGCCTGTCCCCCGCTTTGTCTGCTGCTAGGTACTTCTGGGAGTTATCAGCATAATCCCGCCTTTCCCGGCCATCTCCACCTAGGCCGCAGTACCTTCTGCCGTTAAAAGAGGGCATCTGGGACCTCTTTGCTCTCACATGAGTGCCCGAGTCAGCTTACCAGAAGGGAAGAGAGATTTTGGGGACAGGGATGGAGGGGGCTTCCCATCTGTAATTGGGTATGTATTCTCATGTAGGTACAGTTTGAGCCGAAACAAAGAGTTATCAAGTGGAATTCTAAAGTGGGCTTGGTTTCTTTTGGCGCATTCCCCCCATTTACATTCAAATGGGCGCCCACACAACAGGGCTGTTGGTACTTCGGGCCACGGGACCTTCCTTGAGTGGCACTGCTGCACAGGCCCACTGCACTGGCCGGGGAAGCAGGAGGGTGGGTTGGGGAGGGGGGTTGTCAGCCTGCCAATAATGCACAGTTCCATGTGATAATATCCCCGCAAAAATGTCTCCACGCAAGAATGGCGCCATTATTATCCCATGGAACCTGCAGGGGAAACCTCCGCTCCCATTTACCCCATAAATAATGTCGCCTGTGCCGTATCCCGTCGACTATATGTATGGCGACATTATTTGGTATATCGGGTAAAAAGAATTGCAGCAAAAATGCTGTGGTTTCAGCCGGTACAGGTGTACCTCTTTATACCATTTAAGGGGAGCCGTGGTGTCCCCCAACCCCCTTAAATGGTATAACGGGTCTGGGGGTTGCGGGGGTGTACATACACACACACACACACACACACACACACACACACACACACACACACCTCCCTCCCTCCCTCCCTCCCTCCAGTTAAGCCCTTTGCACTCACTCCCACCCTTTCCATCTGTGCCTCACAGTCCGGCGTGCCCCCCTACGTTGCCCATGCACCCAGAAAGCTGCATGGGCATCGGGAGCATGCGATCATCCTACAGGGGTTTCGCGCAACCCGTGATGCAGCCCCTCTTTTTGTGACACAAACACATACTCTGTTGCAGTGTAGAAAAGTGGTGGCGCTGCTGTCAAGGTACTGAGCTCTTTGTCTGAGTGTGTGAGTGGCTCTTAAAAGAGCCTTTGTGTTTTTTTTGTTGGGGAGTGTGTAACTTGGGCTGTTACTTGCTGGCTTTGCCCCCTGCCTTGTGGCCCTCGGTCTTCTTAGGCAGCAGCACGGCCTGGATGTTGGGCAGGACACCACCCTGGGCAATGGTAACTTTGCCCAGCAGCTTGTTGAGCTCCTCGTCGTTGCGGATGGCGAGCTGCAGGTGTCTGGGGATGATGCGGGTCTTCTTGTTGTCCCGGGCGGCATTGCCGGCCAGCTCGAGGATCTCAGCAGTCAGGTACTCGAGCACGGCAGCCATGTAGACGGGGGCTCCGGCTCCCACACGCTCGCCGTAGCTCCCCTTCCGCAGCAGCCTGTGCACACGGCCTACTGGGAACTGCAAGCCCGCCCGGGAGGAGCGAGTCTTGGCCTTAGCACGGGCCTTCCCTCCTTGCTTTCCTCGTCCAGACATGACGCGTTAAACAGGCGCTCGCTTGTTCAAAGAGGAAGTAATGCCCCGAGCATGGGAGGGCGGGCATATAAAGACACGGTGGAGCACTCTCATTGGACAAAACCTAGGCTCTGCATGAACATCCATTGGAGGGGGAGACTACTCCTGCCAACCAATCAGAGCTCTGTGCCGGGCACACAGACACGGAGGAGCGACAGAACCATACGGGCCAATAGCAAGCGGGGACTGGCAGCAGCTGATTAAGCACAGGCAGCCTATAAAAGAGAGGGGCCGGGGGGCGCAGTGTTTTACTCATTTCTCTCTCTCCTCACAGCGTGGACGTCAGCCGGAGACCATGCCTGAGCCAGCCAAGTCCGCCCCAGCGCCCAAGAAGGGCTCCAAGAAAGCGCTCTCCAAGCCGCCCAAGAAGGACGGGAAGAAGCGCAAGAGGAGCAGGAAGGAAAGCTATGCCATTTACATCTACAAGGTGATGAAGCAGGTGCACCCTGACACCGGCATCTCTTCCAAGGCCATGGGCATCATGAACTCGTTTGTCAATGACATCTTCGAGCGCATCGCTGCGGAAGCCTCCCGCCTGGCTCAATACAACAAGCGCAGGACCCTCACCTCCAGGGAGATCCAGACCGGAGTGCGACTCCTGCTGCCAGGCGAGCTGGCCAAGCACGCTGTGTCCGAGGGCACCAAAGCCGTCACCAAGTACACCAGTGCCAAGTGAGACCACAGTTCCCAGCACCAAAGAAACCCAAAGGCTCTTTTAAGAGCCGCTCACCACCTCCACTCAAGAGCTCACATGCTTTGCCTAGCTAGCCCTGCTTTATTCCATCCCCGCAAAACATAAGGCCAATGATATCAAATAAGGACTACGGTCTCGGGGGCGGCGTAAGCAAATTATTTCTCTGCGCTGTGGCAGGAGTCACGCACCCTACTTGACACATTTGCTGGGCTGGGAGGGAAATCTCTGGGAGCTCGGCTTAATGTACAGGACAGGCTATGTAAGGCAGCACTGCCAGGGAAGCGCTCGCAGCACACCCCTCTGTCCCCGAGCCCGACAGGGAGCAGGTACTTCACCATTCGGTCTGCCTGTGAGGAGGGGGACGGCGGGCGGAAAACCGACCATTAGCACACAGCGCTTAGAAGCGGTTGGAATCCAGCCTCAAGGCAGGCCTTATAGAAACGTGATGTGGGGTGGGGGGCTTCGAGTTCAGAGATCGCTCTGAGGGGGGGCGGGAGGGGGGGAGTGGAGGGCTCGGGTTACGAGCTGGCTGTGCTCCCGCTAAAAGGTACAAGCCATCACATCAAATCCGACCGCCACAAGCGCACAAATAACTGGTCGCCAAAGCTGCCCAGATGGGCATTTTTTGGGGAGGGGGTGTTGCCAAGACAGGTAGGAGCGTTTGCATGTTTGCCTTGGGTTTGAGAGACGGCCTAGCCGCCTGTGCAGTGAAGAGAGGCGCCTCGAGAGGCAGAGTTGAGCAGCTCTTGTGTGTGACAACGTGTCGGCTCTTAAAAGAGCCTTTGTGGTGGTGGGGTCTTGCTGCCGGTGCCCCTCGGGCCCTCTCGCCCCGGATGCGGCGGGCCAGCTGGATGTCCTTGGGCATAATGGTCACTCGCTTGGCGTGGATGGCGCAGAGGTTGGTGTCCTCAAAGGGCCTCGCTGGCCTCCTGCAGGGCCATGACTGCTGAGCTCTGGAAGCGCAGGTCGGTCTTGAAATCCTGTGCGATCTCCCGCACCAAGCGCTGGAAGGGCAGTTTCCGGATGAGCAGCTCAGTAGATTTCTGGTAGCGCCGGATCTCTCTGAGGGCCACGGTGCCCGGCCGATAGCGGTGCGGTTTCTTGACCCCACCAGTCGCAGGGGAGCTCTTGCGGGCAGCTTTGGTGGCCAGCTGCTTGCGGGGGTGCCTTGCCTCCGGTGGACTTGGGGCAGTCTGCTTCGTACGGGCCATGGCAACCTTGCGCGACTTGCTTCCTCTCTACTGACAACGTACAATGGTCTGTGACGGATGAAGACCCAACTACGCTCCGATTGGCTGGGACAATAGCAGGAAACGGGTTTGAAAAAGCCCGCCACTCTCAGTGACGAGCCCGAGGCAGAACGTCGGCCTGTTGAAAGGCTGGCAAGCATCGACACGCGCACGCAGGCACGCACATACCAGGAGGGCTATGATTGGACAGCCAATCTGAGGCTTGCCAGTTATTCACAGATTCCTCTTTTGATTGACAGTGTCTGTCTGTCTGTCTCTCTCTCTCTCTCTCTCTCTCTCTCTCTGGGATGGAGGGGGGATTTATTCATTTTATTTAGTTGGTCATTTTGTATGGCACGACAAGTGGCGGCGTGGGGCCACTTCAGAGGACATGTTTTTGAAGCACCTAGCCTGGCAAGCAAGTACAGAAAAGAAAGCGGCCAGCGCCCCGGAAAAGATATAAAAGGAGCCTCCATTGAGGTAGGTGGTTGCGGGAAAAGTTAAGAGCGGTTCTAACTAGCAACCGCCTTCTCTTGACTCCCCCACCTGACACCCGATGGCAAGGCTCTCGCGTTTTCCGGGTCCACGTTTGGGAAAGCCACCCAGTTCTGTTTTTGCTTGGAATTCTGGGACTTGTAGTGCTTCTGCATTTCAAACGGGGCAGAAAAATCAAAAGGACCCAAAATACAGAGGGGGGTTGAGGCAGGACTGGGTGGCCTTCTGACGCATTGGCCACTGGAAACTTGAGAGTTCCGCTCATGCACTGCTTACATCTCTCTGGCTCTCTCATATGTTCTCTGGGCAGGCAGGATACACAACCTCCTTTGCCATCATAGCGATCTGAGAAACACACGTGCAGCTGCCCCCAGTCAGAGGGCCAACCAACTACCGCATAGCAACCTTCTACAGCCATCCTCGAAAACGCAAACATCCCTCGGATAGGACTGCTTTCACCACGCGGTAGCTAGGCCGGACACTACCGGCTGCCTTTGGGCCAGCGTCATGGCTAAGGTGAGTCAACCGGTATCGCCAGCCCACGCTCTCCCCAGGCTCGGACCCGCTCGGTCGGTTTAACTTTGCGCTCAAGGACTTGCACTGCTGGCTACATGAGGGGGAAGGCCAGGACTACAAGCCCCAGAATGCAAAGTTAAAACCGGGACTGCACCAGCATCCCCGGAATGGAATTATTATTGTTATGGTATTCATTGAGCGCGGACCAAGCTTCGAGAAGCAACGGAGCGGGCTTTACAGAGGAATGCACCAACACAGATACACGACAGAGCGCTTTACCCAGATATGCAACAGTGCAGATGCATAACTGAGTGCTTTTCAGAGGGAAAAAAACGGAACAGATATACACCAGGGGGTAGGATACGCAGGGGCACAGCTGTAGAGGGTGGCGGGGAGGAGGGAGGCGGGCGTCGTCTAGCGAGCCAGGCGGTGCGGCGTGATGGCCTAGGTATTGAGGGGGAGAGACTCCTTGAAGAGGTGCGTCTTGAGTTCTTTTCTGAATTGTAGGAGCGTGTGGGGCAAGTCTGATGCTGACGTGGAGGAGGTTCCATGGTCTCGGGGCGTAGACAGAGAAGGCTTGTTTTTTGGTCCTTTCCTTTTTGCAGTGGCGGATTTCAAGTCTGTGCGTGTCCAGGTTTCTGGTGGTGCGTTTGTCTGCTGGAGATGCTAAGTTTCTCTGCGAGGTAGCTGGGGGACTTGCGGGCGACCGCCTTATAGATGGTGCGGCAAGACTCTAAGGTGATTCGTGTGCGTAGTGGGAGCCAGTGAAGGTCGATGAGGAGAGGGGTGATGTGGTACCTGCGTAGAGCCCTGGTGAAGCGTGTGGCTGAGTGTAGGACACTTCTCTGGGGCACGAGGGAGGACGGCGGGCGGCCTTTTCGAGGAGGGGGTTGCCCCCGCCCAGGTGGCAAAGGACCAGTGCTTGAATGGTGGACCTAAAGCTGTCCGGAGGGATATTGTTGGCATGAGAAATAACTCCTGTCCTGCAACCTACCATCCTGCCTAGATCTACCCTGCAACCCGCCATTAACGGCAACCAAGGACCAGAAAAATCAGCTCGATGTGACTACATTGGTGCGAGAGAGCTCCTGCCCTATATCCAATATAAACCACAACCAGTGAAAACGGGCCCCTGAGATGCAGTGTGCTGAGCCCAAAATGAATGACCCTCTGCCTGAGCAAACATATCTTACTCGGCTCCTGGCTGTGAATCTACCTTTCCTCTGAGTGCAGCTACTGCGAAACACGAGAATGCAATCCTGGAACAGTGGGCGCATAAGAACAAAACACCCACTCCAGACACTCGGCTCTCCTATCACTATGCTCACTCTCTACTTTACACCAACACACAATCGAGCCCAGCTATACCCCTCGATCAATTTCGGCCTAGCTGCTCGCATAGGTACTAGACCCCATGAACACCTCAACATCCTGCTAGAACGCAGCTATACCCCACGAAAAAATCTGCCTAGCTGCACACATAAGCGTTCTACACAGGCCTAATGCCGCCAGAATGCAGTCTCGGAGACCAACCACCAGACCGCACACATTCAAATGATCTCTCAATAGCACCGCACCTAATGTTAGGATGCAGCTACCATCAGGCAATCGTATCAGCTGCTCACATATTGAGTGCACCCAAGCACCCTACGCTAGCCCACTCTCTCTCGACTGACCTTGACTACGGTCCCCAAGGGCGTTCAACCCACATGCGCTTTGAGATCATACCAATGATATACAGAGCGCTATTTAAATGCCGAACAACAATAGCAACGTATGATGTTGGCCCGACTGACCTGGTGGCTGGAGGGAGAGAAAAGGAAGCTGGGTCGGCCTTTCCCAAAGAGAGAGGCCAGCAGCGAGTGGAGCAAATGCCATGCTCCTGGCTGTCTCAGGGGTGCTGGGCAAGGAGAGGGAGAGAGAGGAGCAAAGGCCCCGCTCCTGGCCCTCTCAGGGCCCAGCAGAGAGTGAAGCAAAGGCCATGCTCCTGGCTCTCTCAGGGCCCAGCAGAGAGTGGAGACCACGCTCTGGGCCCAGCAGAGAGTGGAGCAAAGACCACACTCCAGGCTGGCTGGCCCCTAGGAGCAAAGACCGAACGGCCAGGTTCTATAGGCAGGAAAACAGGGCTGACCTACAGGCACTTGTAACTCAGAGTGTGCTGTGACCCCCGGCTTCTTGGGACACAGTGGACCGGCCGGCCCAAGAGTTCTCGAGGCCTGCTCAGGGGCTTATGGGGATGGCTAGAGGGGGGCGTGCCTGTCCCCCGCTTTGTCTGCTGCTAGGTACTTCTGGGAGTTATCAGCATAATCCCGCCTTTCCCGGCCATCTCCACCTAGGCCGCAGTACCTTCTGCCGTTAAAAGAGGGCATCTGGGACCTCTTTGCTCTCACATGAGTGCCCGAGTCAGCTTACCAGAAGGGAAGAGAGATTTTGGGGACAGGGATGGAGGGGGCTTCCCATCTGTAATTGGGTATGTATTCTCATGTAGGTACAGTTTGAGCCGAAACAAAGAGTTATCAAGTGGAATTCTAAAGTGGGCTTGGTTTCTTTTGGCGCATTCCCCCCATTTACATTCAAATGGGCGCCCACACAACAGGGCTGTTGGTACTTCGGGCCACGGGACCTTCCTTGAGTGGCACTGCTGCACAGGCCCACTGCACTGGCCGGGGAAGCAGGAGGGTGGGTTGGGGAGGGGGGTTGTCAGCCTGCCAATAATGCACAGTTCCATGTGATAATATCCCCGCAAAAATGTCTCCACGCAAGAATGGCGCCATTATTATCCCATGGAACCTGCAGGGGAAACCTCCGCTCCCATTTACCCCATAAATAATGTCCCCTGTGCCGTATCCCGTCGACTATATGTATGGCGACATTATTTGGTATATCGGGTAAAAAGAATTGCAGCAAAAATGCTGTGGTTTCAGCCGGTACAGGTGTACCTCTTTATACCATTTAAGGGGAGCCGTGGTGTCCCCCAACCCCCTTAAATGGTATAACGGGTCTGGGGGTTGCGGGGGTGTACATACACACACACACACACACACACACACACACACCTCCCTCCCTCCCTCCCCTTTGCACTCACTCCCACCCTTTCCATCTGTGCCTCACAGTCCGGCGTGCCCCCCTACGTTGCCCATGCACCCAGAAAGCTGCATGGGCATCGGGAGCATGCGATCATCCTACAGGGGTTTCGCGCAACCCGTGATGCAGCCCCTTTTTTTGTGACACAAACACATACTCTGTTGCAGTGTAGAAAAGTGGTGGCGCTGCTGTCAAGGTACTGAGCTCTTTGTCTGAGTGTGTGAGTGGCTCTTAAAAGAGCCTTTGTGTTTTTTTTGTTGGGGAGTGTGTAACTTGGGCTGTTACTTGCTGGCTTTGCCCCCTGCCTTGTGGCCCTCGGTCTTCTTAGGCAGCAGCACGGCCTGGATGTTGGGCAGGACACCACCCTGGGCAATGGTAACTTTGCCCAGCAGCTTGTTGAGCTCCTCGTCGTTGCGGATGGCGAGCTGCAGGTGTCTGGGGATGATGCGGGTCTTCTTGTTGTCCCGGGCGGCATTGCCGGCCAGCTCGAGGATCTCAGCAGTCAGGTACTCGAGCACGGCAGCCATGTAGACGGGGGCTCCGGCTCCCACACGCTCGCCGTAGCTCCCCTTCCGCAGCAGCCTGTGCACACGGCCTACTGGGAACTGCAAGCCCGCCCGGGAGGAGCGAGTCTTGGCCTTAGCACGGGCCTTCCCTCCTTGCTTTCCTCGTCCAGACATGACGCGTTAAACAGGCGCTCGCTTGTTCAAAGAGGAAGTAATGCCCCGAGCATGGGAGGGCGGGCATATAAAGACACGGTGGAGCACTCTCATTGGACAAAACCTAGGCTCTGCATGAACATCCATTGGAGGGGGAGACTACTCCTGCCAACCAATCAGAGCTCTGTGCCGGGCACACAGACACGGAGGAGCGACAGAACCATACGGGCCAATAGCAAGCGGGGACTGGCAGCAGCTGATTAAGCACAGGCAGCCTATAAAAGAGAGGGGCCGGGGGGCGCAGTGTTTTACTCATTTCTCTCTCTCCTCACAGCGTGGACGTCAGCCGGAGACCATGCCTGAGCCAGCCAAGTCCGCCCCAGCGCCCAAGAAAGCGCTCTCCAAGCCGCCCAAGAAGGACGGGAAGAAGCGCAAGAGGAGCAGGAAGGAAAGCTATGCCATTTACATCTACAAGGTGATGAAGCAGGTGCACCCTGACACCGGCATCTCTTCCAAGGCCATGGGCATCATGAACTCGTTTGTCAATGACATCTTCGAGCGCATCGCTGCGGAAGCCTCCCGCCTGGCTCAATACAACAAGCGCAGGACCCTCACCTCCAGGGAGATCCAGACCGGAGTGCGACTCCTGCTGCCAGGCGAGCTGGCCAAGCACGCTGTGTCCGAGGGCACCAAAGCCGTCACCAAGTACACCAGTGCCAAGTGAGACCACAGTTCCCAGCACCAAAGAAACCCAAAGGCTCTTTTAAGAGCCGCTCACCACCTCCACTCAAGAGCTCACATGCTTTGCCTAGCTAGCCCTGCTTTATTCCATCCCCGCAAAACATAAGGCCAATGATATCAAATAAGGACTACGGTCTCGGGGGCGGCGTAAGCAAATTATTTCTCTGCGCTGTGGCAGGAGTCACGCACCCTACTTGACACATTTGCTGGGCTGGGAGGGAAATCTCTGGGAGCTCGGCTTAATGTACAGGACAGGCTATGTAAGGCAGCACTGCCAGGGAAGCGCTCGCAGCACACCCCTCTGTCCCCGAGCCCGACAGGGAGCAGGTACTTCACCATTCGGTCTGCCTGTGAGGAGGGGGACGGCGGGCGGAAAACCGACCATTAGCACACAGCGCTTAGAAGCGGTTGGAATCCAGCCTCAAGGCAGGCCTTATAGAAACGTGATGTGGGGTGGGGGGCTTCGAGTTCAGAGATCGCTCTGAGGGGGGGCGGGAGGGGGGGAGTGGAGGGCTCGGGTTACGAGCTGGCTGTGCTCCCGCTAAAAGGTACAAGCCATCACATCAAATCCGACCGCCACAAGCGCACAAATAACTGGTCGCCAAAGCTGCCCAGATGGGCATTTTTTGGGGAGGGGGTGTTGCCAAGACAGGTAGGAGCGTTTGCATGTTTGCCTTGGGTTTGAGAGACGGCCTAGCCGCCTGTGCAGTGAAGAGAGGCGCCTCGAGAGGCAGAGTTGAGCAGCTCTTGTGTGTGACAACGTGTCGGCTCTTAAAAGAGCCTTTGTGGTGGTGGGGTCTTGCTGCCGGTGCCCCTCGGGCCCTCTCGCCCCGGATGCGGCGGGCCAGCTGGATGTCCTTGGGCATAATGGTCACTCGCTTGGCGTGGATGGCGCAGAGGTTGGTGTCCTCAAAGGGCCTCGCTGGCCTCCTGCAGGGCCATGACTGCTGAGCTCTGGAAGCGCAGGTCGGTCTTGAAATCCTGTGCGATCTCCCGCACCAAGCGCTGGAAGGGCAGTTTCCGGATGAGCAGCTCAGTAGATTTCTGGTAGCGCCGGATCTCTCTGAGGGCCACGGTGCCCGGCCGATAGCGGTGCGGTTTCTTGACCCCACCAGTCGCAGGGGCGCTCTTGCGGGCAGCTTTGGTGGCCAGCTGCTTGCGGGGGTGCCTTGCCTCCGGTGGACTTGGGGCAGTCTGCTTCGTACGGGCCATGGCAACCTTGCGCGACTTGCTTCCTCTCTACTGACAACGTACAATGGTCTGTGACGGATGAAGACCCAACTACGCTCCGATTGGCTGGGACAATAGCAGGAAACGGGTTTGAAAAAGCCCGCCACTCTCAGTGACGAGCCCGAGGCAGAACGTCGGCCTGTTGAAAGGCTGGCAAGCATCGACACGCGCACGCAGGCACGCACATACCAGGAGGGCTATGATTGGACAGCCAATCTGAGGCTTGCCAGTTATTCACAGATTCCTCTTTTGATTGACAGTGTCTGTCTGTCTGTCTCTCTCTCTCTCTCTCTCTCTCTCTCTCTCTGGGATGGAGGGGGGATTTATTCATTTTATTTAGTTGGTCATTTTGTATGGCACGACAAGTGGCGGCGTGGGGCCACTTCAGAGGACATGTTTTTGAAGCACCTAGCCTGGCAAGCAAGTACAGAAAAGAAAGCGGCCAGCGCCCCGGAAAAGATATAAAAGGAGCCTCCATTGAGGTAGGTGGTTGCGGGAAAAGTTAAGAGCGGTTCTAACTAGCAACCGCCTTCTCTTGACTCCCCCACCTGACACCCGATGGCAAGGCTCTCGCGTTTTCCGGGTCCACGTTTGGGAAAGCCACCCAGTTCTGTTTTTGCTTGGAATTCTGGGACTTGTAGTGCTTCTGCATTTCAAACGGGGCAGAAAAATCAAAAGGACCCAAAATACAGAGGGGGGTTGAGGCAGGACTGGGTGGCCTTCTGACGCATTGGCCACTGGAAACTTGAGAGTTCCGCTCATGCACTGCTTACATCTCTCTGGCTCTCTCATATGTTCTCTGGGCAGGCAGGATACACAACCTCCTTTGCCATCATAGCGATCTGAGAAACACACGTGCAGCTGCCCCCAGTCAGAGGGCCAACCAACTACCGCATAGCAACCTTCTACAGCCATCCTCGAAAACGCAAACATCCCTCGGATAGGACTGCTTTCACCACGCGGTAGCTAGGCCGGACACTACCGGCTGCCTTTGGGCCAGCGTCATGGCTAAGGTGAGTCAACCGGTATCGCCAGCCCACGCTCTCCCCAGGCTCGGACCCGCTCGGTCGGTTTAACTTTGCGCTCAAGGACTTGCACTGCTGGCTACATGAGGGGGAAGGCCAGGACTACAAGCCCCAGAATGCAAAGTTAAAACCGGGACTGCACCAGCATCCCCGGAATGGAATTATTATTGTTATGGTATTCATTGAGCGCGGACCAAGCTTCGAGAAGCAACGGAGCGGGCTTTACAGAGGAATGCACCAACACAGATACACGACAGAGCGCTTTACCCAGATATGCAACAGTGCAGATGCATAACTGAGTGCTTTTCAGAGGGAAAAAAACGGAACAGATATACACCAGGGGGTAGGATACGCAGGGGCACAGCTGTAGAGGGTGGCGGGGAGGAGGGAGGCGGGCGTCGTCTAGCGAGCCAGGCGGTGCGGCGTGATGGCCTAGGTATTGAGGGGGAGAGACTCCTTGAAGAGGTGCGTCTTGAGTTCTTTTCTGAATTGTAGGAGCGTGTGGGGCAAGTCTGATGCTGACGTGGAGGAGGTTCCATGGTCTCGGGGCGTAGACAGAGAAGGCTTGTTTTTTGGTCCTTTCCTTTTTGCAGTGGCGGATTTCAAGTCTGTGCGTGTCCAGGTTTCTGGTGGTGCGTTTGTCTGCTGGAGATGCTAAGTTTCTCTGCGAGGTAGCTGGGGGACTTGCGGGCGACCGCCTTATAGATGGTGCGGCAAGACTCTAAGGTGATTCGTGTGCGTAGTGGGAGCCAGTGAAGGTCGATGAGGAGAGGGGTGATGTGGTACCTGCGTAGAGCCCTGGTGAAGCGTGTGGCTGAGTGTAGGACACTTCTCTGGGGCACGAGGGAGGACGGCGGGCGGCCTTTTCGAGGAGGGGGTTGCCCCCGCCCAGGTGGCAAAGGACCAGTGCTTGAATGGTGGACCTAAAGCTGTCCGGAGGGATATTGTTGGCATGAGAAATAACTCCTGTCCTGCAACCTACCATCCTGCCTAGATCTACCCTGCAACCCGCCATTAACGGCAACCAAGGACCAGAAAAATCAGCTCGATGTGACTACATTGGTGCGAGAGAGCTCCTGCCCTATATCCAATATAAACCACAACCAGTGAAAACGGGCCCCTGAGATGCAGTGTGCTGAGCCCAAAATGAATGACCCTCTGCCTGAGCAAACATATCTTACTCGGCTCCTGGCTGTGAATCTACCTTTCCTCTGAGTGCAGCTACTGCGAAACACGAGAATGCAATCCTGGAACAGTGGGCGCATAAGAACAAAACACCCACTCCAGACACTCGGCTCTCCTATCACTATGCTCACTCTCTACTTTACACCAACACACAATCGAGCCCAGCTATACCCCTCGATCAATTTCGGCCTAGCTGCTCGCATAGGTACTAGACCCCATGAACACCTCAACATCCTGCTAGAACGCAGCTATACCCCACGAAAAAATCTGCCTAGCTGCACACATAAGCGTTCTACACAGGCCTAATGCCGCCAGAATGCAGTCTCGGAGACCAACCACCAGACCGCACACATTCAAATGATCTCTCAATAGCACCGCACCTAATGTTAGGATGCAGCTACCATCAGGCAATCGTATCAGCTGCTCACATATTGAGTGCACCCAAGCACCCTACGCTAGCCCACTCTCTCTCGACTGACCTTGACTACGGTCCCCAAGGGCGTTCAACCCACATGCGCTTTGAGATCATACCAATGATATACAGAGCGCTATTTAAATGCCGAACAACAATAGCAACGTATGATGTTGGCCCGACTGACCTGGTGGCTGGAGGGAGAGAAAAGGAAGCTGGGTCGGCCTTTCCCAAAGAGAGAGGCCAGCAGCGAGTGGAGCAAATGCCATGCTCCTGGCTGTCTCAGGGGTGCTGGGCAAGGAGAGGGAGAGAGAGGAGCAAAGGCCCCGCTCCTGGCCCTCTCAGGGCCCAGCAGAGAGTGAAGCAAAGGCCATGCTCCTGGCTCTCTCAGGGCCCAGCAGAGAGTGGAGACCACGCTCTGGGCCCAGCAGAGAGTGGAGCAAAGACCACACTCCAGGCTGGCTGGCCCCTAGGAGCAAAGACCGAACGGCCAGGTTCTATAGGCAGGAAAACAGGGCTGACCTACAGGCACTTGTAACTCAGAGTGTGCTGTGACCCCCGGCTTCTTGGGACACAGTGGACCGGCCGGCCCAAGAGTTCTCGAGGCCTGCTCAGGGGCTTATGGGGATGGCTAGAGGGGGGCGTGCCTGTCCCCCGCTTTGTCTGCTGCTAGGTACTTCTGGGAGTTATCAGCATAATCCCGCCTTTCCCGGCCATCTCCACCTAGGCCGCAGTACCTTCTGCCGTTAAAAGAGGGCATCTGGGACCTCTTTGCTCTCACATGAGTGCCCGAGTCAGCTTACCAGAAGGGAAGAGAGATTTTGGGGACAGGGATGGAGGGGGCTTCCCATCTGTAATTGGGTATGTATTCTCATGTAGGTACAGTTTGAGCCGAAACAAAGAGTTATCAAGTGGAATTCTAAAGTGGGCTTGGTTTCTTTTGGCGCATTCCCCCCATTTACATTCAAATGGGCGCCCACACAACAGGGCTGTTGGTACTTCGGGCCACGGGACCTTCCTTGAGTGGCACTGCTGCACAGGCCCACTGCACTGGCCGGGGAAGCAGGAGGGTGGGTTGGGGAGGGGGGTTGTCAGCCTGCCAATAATGCACAGTTCCATGTGATAATATCCCCGCAAAAATGTCTCCACGCAAGAATGGCGCCATTATTATCCCATGGAACCTGCAGGGGAAACCTCCGCTCCCATTTACCCCATAAATAATGTCCCCTGTGCCGTATCCCGTCGACTATATGTATGGCGACATTATTTGGTATATCGGGTAAAAAGAATTGCAGCAAAAATGCTGTGGTTTCAGCCGGTACAGGTGTACCTCTTTATACCATTTAAGGGGAGCCGTGGTGTCCCCCAACCCCCTTAAATGGTATAACGGGTCTGGGGGTTGCGGGGGTGTACATACACACACACACACACACACACACACACACACCTCCCTCCCTCCCTCCCCTTTGCACTCACTCCCACCCTTTCCATCTGTGCCTCACAGTCCGGCGTGCCCCCCTACGTTGCCCATGCACCCAGAAAGCTGCATGGGCATCGGGAGCATGCGATCATCCTACAGGGGTTTCGCGCAACCCGTGATGCAGCCCCTCTTTTTGTGACACAAACACATACTCTGTTGCAGTGTAGAAAAGTGGTGGCGCTGCTGTCAAGGTACTGAGCTCTTTGTCTGAGTGTGTGAGTGGCTCTTAAAAGAGCCTTTGTGTTTTTTTTGTTGGGGAGTGTGTAACTTGGGCTGTTACTTGCTGGCTTTGCCCCCTGCCTTGTGGCCCTCGGTCTTCTTAGGCAGCAGCACGGCCTGGATGTTGGGCAGGACACCACCCTGGGCAATGGTAACTTTGCCCAGCAGCTTGTTGAGCTCCTCGTCGTTGCGGATGGCGAGCTGCAGGTGTCTGGGGATGATGCGGGTCTTCTTGTTGTCCCGGGCGGCATTGCCGGCCAGCTCGAGGATCTCAGCAGTCAGGTACTCGAGCACGGCAGCCATGTAGACGGGGGCTCCGGCTCCCACACGCTCGCCGTAGCTCCCCTTCCGCAGCAGCCTGTGCACACGGCCTACTGGGAACTGCAAGCCCGCCCGGGAGGAGCGAGTCTTGGCCTTAGCACGGGCCTTCCCTCGTCCAGACATGACGCGTTAAACAGGCGCTCGCTTGTTCAAAGAGGAAGTAATGCCCCGAGCATGGGAGGGCGGGCATATAAAGACACGGTGGAGCACTCTCATTGGACAAAACCTAGGCTCTGCATGAACATCCATTGGAGGGGGAGACTACTCCTGCCAACCAATCAGAGCTCTGTGCCGGGCACACAGACACGGAGGAGCGACAGAACCATACGGGCCAATAGCAAGCGGGGACTGGCAGCAGCTGATTAAGCACAGGCAGCCTATAAAAGAGAGGGGCCGGGGGGCGCAGTGTTTTACTCATTTCTCTCTCTCCTCACAGCGTGGACGTCAGCCGGAGACCATGCCTGAGCCAGCCAAGTCCGCCCCAGCGCCCAAGAAGGGCTCCAAGAAAGCGCTCTCCAAGCCGCCCAAGAAGGACGGGAAGAAGCGCAAGAGGAGCAGGAAGGAAAGCTATGCCATTTACATCTACAAGGTGATGAAGCAGGTGCACCCTGACACCGGCATCTCTTCCAAGGCCATGGGCATCATGAACTCGTTTGTCAATGACATCTTCGAGCGCATCGCTGCGGAAGCCTCCCGCCTGGCTCAATACAACAAGCGCAGGACCCTCACCTCCAGGGAGATCCAGACCGGAGTGCGACTCCTGCTGCCAGGCGAGCTGGCCAAGCACGCTGTGTCCGAGGGCACCAAAGCCGTCACCAAGTACACCAGTGCCAAGTGAGACCACAGTTCCCAGCACCAAAGAAACCCAAAGGCTCTTTTAAGAGCCGCTCACCACCTCCACTCAAGAGCTCACATGCTTTGCCTAGCTAGCCCTGCTTTATTCCATCCCCGCAAAACATAAGGCCAATGATATCAAATAAGGACTACGGTCTCGGGGGCGGCGTAAGCAAATTATTTCTCTGCGCTGTGGCAGGAGTCACGCACCCTACTTGACACATTTGCTGGGCTGGGAGGGAAATCTCTGGGAGCTCGGCTTAATGTACAGGACAGGCTATGTAAGGCAGCACTGCCAGGGAAGCGCTCGCAGCACACCCCTCTGTCCCCGAGCCCGACAGGGAGCAGGTACTTCACCATTCGGTCTGCCTGTGAGGAGGGGGACGGCGGGCGGAAAACCGACCATTAGCACACAGCGCTTAGAAGCGGTTGGAATCCAGCCTCAAGGCAGGCCTTATAGAAACGTGATGTGGGGTGGGGGGCTTCGAGTTCAGAGATCGCTCTGAGGGGGGGCGGGAGGGGGGGAGTGGAGGGCTCGGGTTACGAGCTGGCTGTGCTCCCGCTAAAAGGTACAAGCCATCACATCAAATCCGACCGCCACAAGCGCACAAATAACTGGTCGCCAAAGCTGCCCAGATGGGCATTTTTTGGGGAGGGGGTGTTGCCAAGACAGGTAGGAGCGTTTGCATGTTTGCCTTGGGTTTGAGAGACGGCCTAGCCGCCTGTGCAGTGAAGAGAGGCGCCTCGAGAGGCAGAGTTGAGCAGCTCTTGTGTGTGACAACGTGTCGGCTCTTAAAAGAGCCTTTGTGGTGGTGGGGTCTTGCTGCCGGTGCCCCTCGGGCCCTCTCGCCCCGGATGCGGCGGGCCAGCTGGATGTCCTTGGGCATAATGGTCACTCGCTTGGCGTGGATGGCGCAGAGGTTGGTGTCCTCAAAGGGCCTCGCTGGCCTCCTGCAGGGCCATGACTGCTGAGCTCTGGAAGCGCAGGTCGGTCTTGAAATCCTGTGCGATCTCCCGCACCAAGCGCTGGAAGGGCAGTTTCCGGATGAGCAGCTCAGTAGATTTCTGGTAGCGCCGGATCTCTCTGAGGGCCACGGTGCCCGGCCGATAGCGGTGCGGTTTCTTGACCCCACCAGTCGCAGGGGAGCTCTTGCGGGCAGCTTTGGTGGCCAGCTGCTTGCGGGGGTGCCTTGCCTCCGGTGGACTTGGGGCAGTCTGCTTCGTACGGGCCATGGCAACCTTGCGCGACTTGCTTCCTCTCTACTGACAACGTACAATGGTCTGTGACGGATGAAGACCCAACTACGCTCCGATTGGCTGGGACAATAGCAGGAAACGGGTTTGAAAAAGCCCGCCACTCTCAGTGACGAGCCCGAGGCAGAACGTCGGCCTGTTGAAAGGCTGGCAAGCATCGACACGCGCACGCAGGCACGCACATACCAGGAGGGCTATGATTGGACAGCCAATCTGAGGCTTGCCAGTTATTCACAGATTCCTCTTTTGATTGACAGTGTCTGTCTGTCTGTCTCTCTCTCTCTCTCTCTCTCTCTCTCTCTGGGATGGAGGGGGGATTTATTCATTTTATTTAGTTGGTCATTTTGTATGGCACGACAAGTGGCGGCGTGGGGCCACTTCAGAGGACATGTTTTTGAAGCACCTAGCCTGGCAAGCAAGTACAGAAAAGAAAGCGGCCAGCGCCCCGGAAAAGATATAAAAGGAGCCTCCATTGAGGTAGGTGGTTGCGGGAAAAGTTAAGAGCGGTTCTAACTAGCAACCGCCTTCTCTTGACTCCCCCACCTGACACCCGATGGCAAGGCTCTCGCGTTTTCCGGGTCCACGTTTGGGAAAGCCACCCAGTTCTGTTTTTGCTTGGAATTCTGGGACTTGTAGTGCTTCTGCATTTCAAACGGGGCAGAAAAATCAAAAGGACCCAAAATACAGAGGGGGGTTGAGGCAGGACTGGGTGGCCTTCTGACGCATTGGCCACTGGAAACTTGAGAGTTCCGCTCATGCACTGCTTACATCTCTCTGGCTCTCTCATATGTTCTCTGGGCAGGCAGGATACACAACCTCCTTTGCCATCATAGCGATCTGAGAAACACACGTGCAGCTGCCCCCAGTCAGAGGGCCAACCAACTACCGCATAGCAACCTTCTACAGCCATCCTCGAAAACGCAAACATCCCTCGGATAGGACTGCTTTCACCACGCGGTAGCTAGGCCGGACACTACCGGCTGCCTTTGGGCCAGCGTCATGGCTAAGGTGAGTCAACCGGTATCGCCAGCCCACGCTCTCCCCAGGCTCGGACCCGCTCGGTCGGTTTAACTTTGCGCTCAAGGACTTGCACTGCTGGCTACATGAGGGGGAAGGCCAGGACTACAAGCCCCAGAATGCAAAGTTAAAACCGGGACTGCACCAGCATCCCCGGAATGGAATTATTATTGTTATGGTATTCATTGAGCGCGGACCAAGCTTCGAGAAGCAACGGAGCGGGCTTTACAGAGGAATGCACCAACACAGATACACGACAGAGCGCTTTACCCAGATATGCAACAGTGCAGATGCATAACTGAGTGCTTTTCAGAGGGAAAAAAACGGAACAGATATACACCAGGGGGTAGGATACGCAGGGGCACAGCTGTAGAGGGTGGCGGGGAGGAGGGAGGCGGGCGTCGTCTAGCGAGCCAGGCGGTGCGGCGTGATGGCCTAGGTATTGAGGGGGAGAGACTCCTTGAAGAGGTGCGTCTTGAGTTCTTTTCTGAATTGTAGGAGCGTGTGGGGCAAGTCTGATGCTGACGTGGAGGAGGTTCCATGGTCTCGGGGCGTAGACAGAGAAGGCTTGTTTTTTGGTCCTTTCCTTTTTGCAGTGGCGGATTTCAAGTCTGTGCGTGTCCAGGTTTCTGGTGGTGCGTTTGTCTGCTGGAGATGCTAAGTTTCTCTGCGAGGTAGCTGGGGGACTTGCGGGCGACCGCCTTATAGATGGTGCGGCAAGACTCTAAGGTGATTCGTGTGCGTAGTGGGAGCCAGTGAAGGTCGATGAGGAGAGGGGTGATGTGGTACCTGCGTAGAGCCCTGGTGAAGCGTGTGGCTGAGTGTAGGACACTTCTCTGGGGCACGAGGGAGGACGGCGGGCGGCCTTTTCGAGGAGGGGGTTGCCCCCGCCCAGGTGGCAAAGGACCAGTGCTTGAATGGTGGACCTAAAGCTGTCCGGAGGGATATTGTTGGCATGAGAAATAACTCCTGTCCTGCAACCTACCATCCTGCCTAGATCTACCCTGCAACCCGCCATTAACGGCAACCAAGGACCAGAAAAATCAGCTCGATGTGACTACATTGGTGCGAGAGAGCTCCTGCCCTATATCCAATATAAACCACAACCAGTGAAAACGGGCCCCTGAGATGCAGTGTGCTGAGCCCAAAATGAATGACCCTCTGCCTGAGCAAACATATCTTACTCGGCTCCTGGCTGTGAATCTACCTTTCCTCTGAGTGCAGCTACTGCGAAACACGAGAATGCAATCCTGGAACAGTGGGCGCATAAGAACAAAACACCCACTCCAGACACTCGGCTCTCCTATCACTATGCTCACTCTCTACTTTACACCAACACACAATCGAGCCCAGCTATACCCCTCGATCAATTTCGGCCTAGCTGCTCGCATAGGTACTAGACCCCATGAACACCTCAACATCCTGCTAGAACGCAGCTATACCCCACGAAAAAATCTGCCTAGCTGCACACATAAGCGTTCTACACAGGCCTAATGCCGCCAGAATGCAGTCTCGGAGACCAACCACCAGACCGCACACATTCAAATGATCTCTCAATAGCACCGCACCTAATGTTAGGATGCAGCTACCATCAGGCAATCGTATCAGCTGCTCACATATTGAGTGCACCCAAGCACCCTACGCTAGCCCACTCTCTCTCGACTGACCTTGACTACGGTCCCCAAGGGCGTTCAACCCACATGCGCTTTGAGATCATACCAATGATATACAGAGCGCTATTTAAATGCCGAACAACAATAGCAACGTATGATGTTGGCCCGACTGACCTGGTGGCTGGAGGGAGAGAAAAGGAAGCTGGGTCGGCCTTTCCCAAAGAGAGAGGCCAGCAGCGAGTGGAGCAAATGCCATGCTCCTGGCTGTCTCAGGGGTGCTGGGCAAGGAGAGGGAGAGAGAGGAGCAAAGGCCCCGCTCCTGGCCCTCTCAGGGCCCAGCAGAGAGTGAAGCAAAGGCCATGCTCCTGGCTCTCTCAGGGCCCAGCAGAGAGTGGAGACCACGCTCTGGGCCCAGCAGAGAGTGGAGCAAAGACCACACTCCAGGCTGGCTGGCCCCTAGGAGCAAAGACCGAACGGCCAGGTTCTATAGGCAGGAAAACAGGGCTGACCTACAGGCACTTGTAACTCAGAGTGTGCTGTGACCCCCGGCTTCTTGGGACACAGTGGACCGGCCGGCCCAAGAGTTCTCGAGGCCTGCTCAGGGGCTTATGGGGATGGCTAGAGGGGGGCGTGCCTGTCCCCCGCTTTGTCTGCTGCTAGGTACTTCTGGGAGTTATCAGCATAATCCCGCCTTTCCCGGCCATCTCCACCTAGGCCGCAGTACCTTCTGCCGTTAAAAGAGGGCATCTGGGACCTCTTTGCTCTCACATGAGTGCCCGAGTCAGCTTACCAGAAGGGAAGAGAGATTTTGGGGACAGGGATGGAGGGGGCTTCCCATCTGTAATTGGGTATGTATTCTCATGTAGGTACAGTTTGAGCCGAAACAAAGAGTTATCAAGTGGAATTCTAAAGTGGGCTTGGTTTCTTTTGGCGCATTCCCCCCATTTACATTCAAATGGGCGCCCACACAACAGGGCTGTTGGTACTTCGGGCCACGGGACCTTCCTTGAGTGGCACTGCTGCACAGGCCCACTGCACTGGCCGGGGAAGCAGGAGGGTGGGTTGGGGAGGGGGGTTGTCAGCCTGCCAATAATGCACAGTTCCATGTGATAATATCCCCGCAAAAATGTCTCCACGCAAGAATGGCGCCATTATTATCCCATGGAACCTGCAGGGGAAACCTCCGCTCCCATTTACCCCATAAATAATGTCCCCTGTGCCGTATCCCGTCGACTATATGTATGGCGACATTATTTGGTATATCGGGTAAAAAGAATTGCAGCAAAAATGCTGTGGTTTCAGCCGGTACAGGTGTACCTCTTTATACCATTTAAGGGGAGCCGTGGTGTCCCCCAACCCCCTTAAATGGTATAACGGGTCTGGGGGTTGCGGGGGTGTACATACACACACACACACACACACACACACACACACACACACACACACACACACACACACACACACCTCCCTCCCTCCCTCCCTCCCCTTTGCACTCACTCCCACCCTTTCCATCTGTGCCTCACAGTCCGGCGTGCCCCCCTACGTTGCCCATGCACCCAGAAAGCTGCATGGGCATCGGGAGCATGCGATCATCCTACAGGGGTTTCGCGCAACCCGTGATGCAGCCCCTCTTTTTGTGACACAAACACATACTCTGTTGCAGTGTAGAAAAGTGGTGGCGCTGCTGTCAAGGTACTGAGCTCTTTGTCTGAGTGTGTGAGTGGCTCTTAAAAGAGCCTTTGTGTTTTTTTTGTTGGGGAGTGTGTAACTTCGGCTGTTACTTGCTGGCTTTGCCCCCTGCCTTGTGGCCCTCGGTCTTCTTAGGCAGCAGCACGGCCTGGATGTTGGGCAGGACACCACCCTGGGCAATGGTAACTTTGCCCAGCAGCTTGTTGAGCTCCTCGTCGTTGCGGATGGCGAGCTGCAGGTGTCTGGGGATGATGCGGGTCTTCTTGTTGTCCCGGGCGGCATTGCCGGCCAGCTCGAGGATCTCAGCAGTCAGGTACTCGAGCACGGCAGCCATGTAGACGGGGGCTCCGGCTCCCACACGCTCGCCGTAGCTCCCCTTCCGCAGCAGCCTGTGCACACGGCCTACTGGGAACTGCAAGCCCGCCCGGGAGGAGCGAGTCTTGGCCTTAGCACGGGCCTTCCCTCCTTGCTTTCCTCGTCCAGACATGACGCGTTAAACAGGCGCTCGCTTGTTCAAAGAGGAAGTAATGCCCCGAGCATGGGAGGGCGGGCATATAAAGACACGGTGGAGCACTCTCATTGGACAAAACCTAGGCTCTGCATGAACATCCATTGGAGGGGGAGACTACTCCTGCCAACCAATCAGAGCTCTGTGCCGGGCACACAGACACGGAGGAGCGACAGAACCATACGGGCCAATAGCAAGCGGGGACTGGCAGCAGCTGATTAAGCACAGGCAGCCTATAAAAGAGAGGGGCCGGGGGGCGCAGTGTTTTACTCATTTCTCTCTCTCCTCACAGCGTGGACGTCAGCCGGAGACCATGCCTGAGCCAGCCAAGTCCGCCCAAGAAAGCGCTCTCCAAGCCGCCCAAGAAGGACGGGAAGAAGCGCAAGAGGAGCAGGAAGGAAAGCTATGCCATTTACATCTACAAGGTGATGAAGCAGGTGCACCCTGACACCGGCATCTCTTCCAAGGCCATGGGCATCATGAACTCGTTTGTCAATGACATCTTCGAGCGCATCGCTGCGGAAGCCTCCCGCCTGGCTCAATACAACAAGCGCAGGACCCTCACCTCCAGGGAGATCCAGACCGGAGTGCGACTCCTGCTGCCAGGCGAGCTGGCCAAGCACGCTGTGTCCGAGGGCACCAAAGCCGTCACCAAGTACACCAGTGCCAAGTGAGACCACAGTTCCCAGCACCAAAGAAACCCAAAGGCTCTTTTAAGAGCCGCTCACCACCTCCACTCAAGAGCTCACATGCTTTGCCTAGCTAGCCCTGCTTTATTCCATCCCCGCAAAACATAAGGCCAATGATATCAAATAAGGACTACGGTCTCGGGGGCGGCGTAAGCAAATTATTTCTCTGCGCTGTGGCAGGAGTCACGCACCCTACTTGACACATTTGCTGGGCTGGGAGGGAAATCTCTGGGAGCTCGGCTTAATGTACAGGACAGGCTATGTAAGGCAGCACTGCCAGGGAAGCGCTCGCAGCACACCCCTCTGTCCCCGAGCCCGACAGGGAGCAGGTACTTCACCATTCGGTCTGCCTGTGAGGAGGGGGACGGCGGGCGGAAAACCGACCATTAGCACACAGCGCTTAGAAGCGGTTGGAATCCAGCCTCAAGGCAGGCCTTATAGAAACGTGATGTGGGGTGGGGGGCTTCGAGTTCAGAGATCGCTCTGAGGGGGGGCGGGAGGGGGGGAGTGGAGGGCTCGGGTTACGAGCTGGCTGTGCTCCCGCTAAAAGGTACAAGCCATCACATCAAATCCGACCGCCACAAGCGCACAAATAACTGGTCGCCAAAGCTGCCCAGATGGGCATTTTTTGGGGAGGGGGTGTTGCCAAGACAGGTAGGAGCGTTTGCATGTTTGCCTTGGGTTTGAGAGACGGCCTAGCCGCCTGTGCAGTGAAGAGAGGCGCCTCGAGAGGCAGAGTTGAGCAGCTCTTGTGTGTGACAACGTGTCGGCTCTTAAAAGAGCCTTTGTGGTGGTGGGGTCTTGCTGCCGGTGCCCCTCGGGCCCTCTCGCCCCGGATGCGGCGGGCCAGCTGGATGTCCTTGGGCATAATGGTCACTCGCTTGGCGTGGATGGCGCAGAGGTTGGTGTCCTCAAAGGGCCTCGCTGGCCTCCTGCAGGGCCATGACTGCTGAGCTCTGGAAGCGCAGGTCGGTCTTGAAATCCTGTGCGATCTCCCGCACCAAGCGCTGGAAGGGCAGTTTCCGGATGAGCAGCTCAGTAGATTTCTGGTAGCGCCGGATCTCTCTGAGGGCCACGGTGCCCGGCCGATAGCGGTGCGGTTTCTTGACCCCACCAGTCGCAGGGGCGCTCTTGCGGGCAGCTTTGGTGGCCAGCTGCTTGCGGGGGTGCCTTGCCTCCGGTGGACTTGGGGCAGTCTGCTTCGTACGGGCCATGGCAACCTTGCGCGACTTGCTTCCTCTCTACTGACAACGTACAATGGTCTGTGACGGATGAAGACCCAACTACGCTCCGATTGGCTGGGACAATAGCAGGAAACGGGTTTGAAAAAGCCCGCCACTCTCAGTGACGAGCCCGAGGCAGAACGTCGGCCTGTTGAAAGGCTGGCAAGCATCGACACGCGCACGCAGGCACGCACATACCAGGAGGGCTATGATTGGACAGCCAATCTGAGGCTTGCCAGTTATTCACAGATTCCTCTTTTGATTGACAGTGTCTGTCTGTCTGTCTCTCTCTCTCTCTCTCTCTCTCTCTCTCTCTGGGATGGAGGGGGGATTTATTCATTTTATTTAGTTGGTCATTTTGTATGGCACGACAAGTGGCGGCGTGGGGCCACTTCAGAGGACATGTTTTTGAAGCACCTAGCCTGGCAAGCAAGTACAGAAAAGAAAGCGGCCAGCGCCCCGGAAAAGATATAAAAGGAGCCTCCATTGAGGTAGGTGGTTGCGGGAAAAGTTAAGAGCGGTTCTAACTAGCAACCGCCTTCTCTTGACTCCCCCACCTGACACCCGATGGCAAGGCTCTCGCGTTTTCCGGGTCCACGTTTGGGAAAGCCACCCAGTTCTGTTTTTGCTTGGAATTCTGGGACTTGTAGTGCTTCTGCATTTCAAACGGGGCAGAAAAATCAAAAGGACCCAAAATACAGAGGGGGGTTGAGGCAGGACTGGGTGGCCTTCTGACGCATTGGCCACTGGAAACTTGAGAGTTCCGCTCATGCACTGCTTACATCTCTCTGGCTCTCTCATATGTTCTCTGGGCAGGCAGGATACACAACCTCCTTTGCCATCATAGCGATCTGAGAAACACACGTGCAGCTGCCCCCAGTCAGAGGGCCAACCAACTACCGCATAGCAACCTTCTACAGCCATCCTCGAAAACGCAAACATCCCTCGGATAGGACTGCTTTCACCACGCGGTAGCTAGGCCGGACACTACCGGCTGCCTTTGGGCCAGCGTCATGGCTAAGGTGAGTCAACCGGTATCGCCAGCCCACGCTCTCCCCAGGCTCGGACCCGCTCGGTCGGTTTAACTTTGCGCTCAAGGACTTGCACTGCTGGCTACATGAGGGGGAAGGCCAGGACTACAAGCCCCAGAATGCAAAGTTAAAACCGGGACTGCACCAGCATCCCCGGAATGGAATTATTATTGTTATGGTATTCATTGAGCGCGGACCAAGCTTCGAGAAGCAACGGAGCGGGCTTTACAGAGGAATGCACCAACACAGATACACGACAGAGCGCTTTACCCAGATATGCAACAGTGCAGATGCATAACTGAGTGCTTTTCAGAGGGAAAAAAACGGAACAGATATACACCAGGGGGTAGGATACGCAGGGGCACAGCTGTAGAGGGTGGCGGGGAGGAGGGAGGCGGGCGTCGTCTAGCGAGCCAGGCGGTGCGGCGTGATGGCCTAGGTATTGAGGGGGAGAGACTCCTTGAAGAGGTGCGTCTTGAGTTCTTTTCTGAATTGTAGGAGCGTGTGGGGCAAGTCTGATGCTGACGTGGAGGAGGTTCCATGGTCTCGGGGCGTAGACAGAGAAGGCTTGTTTTTTGGTCCTTTCCTTTTTGCAGTGGCGGATTTCAAGTCTGTGCGTGTCCAGGTTTCTGGTGGTGCGTTTGTCTGCTGGAGATGCTAAGTTTCTCTGCGAGGTAGCTGGGGGACTTGCGGGCGACCGCCTTATAGATGGTGCGGCAAGACTCTAAGGTGATTCGTGTGCGTAGTGGGAGCCAGTGAAGGTCGATGAGGAGAGGGGTGATGTGGTACCTGCGTAGAGCCCTGGTGAAGCGTGTGGCTGAGTGTAGGACACTTCTCTGGGGCACGAGGGAGGACGGCGGGCGGCCTTTTCGAGGAGGGGGTTGCCCCCGCCCAGGTGGCAAAGGACCAGTGCTTGAATGGTGGACCTAAAGCTGTCCGGAGGGATATTGTTGGCATGAGAAATAACTCCTGTCCTGCAACCTACCATCCTGCCTAGATCTACCCTGCAACCCGCCATTAACGGCAACCAAGGACCAGAAAAATCAGCTCGATGTGACTACATTGGTGCGAGAGAGCTCCTGCCCTATATCCAATATAAACCACAACCAGTGAAAACGGGCCCCTGAGATGCAGTGTGCTGAGCCCAAAATGAATGACCCTCTGCCTGAGCAAACATATCTTACTCGGCTCCTGGCTGTGAATCTACCTTTCCTCTGAGTGCAGCTACTGCGAAACACGAGAATGCAATCCTGGAACAGTGGGCGCATAAGAACAAAACACCCACTCCAGACACTCGGCTCTCCTATCACTATGCTCACTCTCTACTTTACACCAACACACAATCGAGCCCAGCTATACCCCTCGATCAATTTCGGCCTAGCTGCTCGCATAGGTACTAGACCCCATGAACACCTCAACATCCTGCTAGAACGCAGCTATACCCCACGAAAAAATCTGCCTAGCTGCACACATAAGCGTTCTACACAGGCCTAATGCCGCCAGAATGCAGTCTCGGAGACCAACCACCAGACCGCACACATTCAAATGATCTCTCAATAGCACCGCACCTAATGTTAGGATGCAGCTACCATCAGGCAATCGTATCAGCTGCTCACATATTGAGTGCACCCAAGCACCCTACGCTAGCCCACTCTCTCTCGACTGACCTTGACTACGGTCCCCAAGGGCGTTCAACCCACATGCGCTTTGAGATCATACCAATGATATACAGAGCGCTATTTAAATGCCGAACAACAATAGCAACGTATGATGTTGGCCCGACTGACCTGGTGGCTGGAGGGAGAGAAAAGGAAGCTGGGTCGGCCTTTCCCAAAGAGAGAGGCCAGCAGCGAGTGGAGCAAATGCCATGCTCCTGGCTGTCTCAGGGGTGCTGGGCAAGGAGAGGGAGAGAGAGGAGCAAAGGCCCCGCTCCTGGCCCTCTCAGGGCCCAGCAGAGAGTGAAGCAAAGGCCATGCTCCTGGCTCTCTCAGGGCCCAGCAGAGAGTGGAGACCACGCTCTGGGCCCAGCAGAGAGTGGAGCAAAGACCACACTCCAGGCTGGCTGGCCCCTAGGAGCAAAGACCGAACGGCCAGGTTCTATAGGCAGGAAAACAGGGCTGACCTACAGGCACTTGTAACTCAGAGTGTGCTGTGACCCCCGGCTTCTTGGGACACAGTGGACCGGCCGGCCCAAGAGTTCTCGAGGCCTGCTCAGGG
Organism: Ambystoma mexicanum; assembly: GCF_040938575.1. Taxonomy (NCBI): domain Eukaryota; kingdom Metazoa; phylum Chordata; class Amphibia; order Caudata; family Ambystomatidae; genus Ambystoma; species Ambystoma mexicanum. Next base: position 71,196,905 of record NC_090933.1, read on the forward strand.
GCTTATGGGGATGGCTAGAGGGGGGCGTGCCTGTCCCCCGCTTTGTCTGCTGCTAGGTACTTCTGGGAGTTATCAGCATAATCCCGCCTTTCCCGGCCATCTCCACCTAGGCCGCAGTACCTTCTGCCGTTAAAAGAGGGCATCTGGGACCTCTTTGCTCTCACATGAGTGCCCGAGTCAGCTTACCAGAAGGGAAGAGAGATTTTGGGGACAGGGATGGAGGGGGCTTCCCATCTGTAATTGGGTATGTATTCTCATGTAGGTACAGTTTGAGCCGAAACAAAGAGTTATCAAGTGGAATTCTAAAGTGGGCTTGGTTTCTTTTGGCGCATTCCCCCCATTTACATTCAAATGGGCGCCCACACAACAGGGCTGTTGGTACTTCGGGCCACGGGACCTTCCTTGAGTGGCACTGCTGCACAGGCCCACTGCACTGGCCGGGGAAGCAGGAGGGTGGGTTGGGGAGGGGGGTTGTCAGCCTGCCAATAATGCACAGTTCCATGTGATAATATCCCCGCAAAAATGTCTCCACGCAAGAATGGCGCCATTATTATCCCATGGAACCTGCAGGGGAAACCTCCGCTCCCATTTACCCCATAAATAATGTCCCCTGTGCCGTATCCCGTCGACTATATGTATGGCGACATTATTTGGTATATCGGGTAAAAAGAATTGCAGCAAAAATGCTGTGGTTTCAGCCGGTACAGGTGTACCTCTTTATACCATTTAAGGGGAGCCGTGGTGTCCCCCAACCCCCTTAAATGGTATAACGGGTCTGGGGGTTGCGGGGGTGTACATACACACACACACACACACACACACACACACACACCTCCCTCCCTCCCTCCCCTTTGCACTCACTCCCACCCTTTCCATCTGTGCCTCACAGTCCGGCGTGCCCCCCTACGTTGCCCATGCACCCAGAAAGCTGCATGGGCATCGGGAGCATGCGATCATCCTACAGGGGTTTCGCGCAACCCGTGATGCAGCCCCTCTTTTTGTGACACAAACACATACTCTGTTGCAGTGTAGAAAAGTGGTGGCGCTGCTGTCAAGGTACTGAGCTCTTTGTCTGAGTGTGTGAGTGGCTCTTAAAAGAGCCTTTGTGTTTTTTTTGTTGGGGAGTGTGTAACTTGGGCTGTTACTTGCTGGCTTTGCCCCCTGCCTTGTGGCCCTCGGTCTTCTTAGGCAGCAGCACGGCCTGGATGTTGGGCAGGACACCACCCTGGGCAATGGTAACTTTGCCCAGCAGCTTGTTGAGCTCCTCGTCGTTGCGGATGGCGAGCTGCAGGTGTCTGGGGATGATGCGGGTCTTCTTGTTGTCCCGGGCGGCATTGCCGGCCAGCTCGAGGATCTCAGCAGTCAGGTACTCGAGCACGGCAGCCATGTAGACGGGGGCTCCGGCTCCCACACGCTCGCCGTAGCTCCCCTTCCGCAGCAGCCTGTGCACACGGCCTACTGGGAACTGCAAGCCCGCCCGGGAGGAGCGAGTCTTGGCCTTAGCACGGGCCTTCCCTCCTTGCTTTCCTCGTCCAGACATGACGCGTTAAACAGGCGCTCGCTTGTTCAAAGAGGAAGTAATGCCCCGAGCATGGGAGGGCGGGCATATAAAGACACGGTGGAGCACTCTCATTGGACAAAACCTAGGCTCTGCATGAACATCCATTGGAGGGGGAGACTACTCCTGCCAACCAATCAGAGCTCTGTGCCGGGCACACAGACACGGAGGAGCGACAGAACCATACGGGCCAATAGCAAGCGGGGACTGGCAGCAGCTGATTAAGCACAGGCAGCCTATAAAAGAGAGGGGCCGGGGGGCGCAGTGTTTTACTCATTTCTCTCTCTCCTCACAGCGTGGACGTCAGCCGGAGACCATGCCTGAGCCAGCCAAGTCCGCCCCAGCGCCCAAGAAGGGCTCCAAGAAAGCGCTCTCCAAGCCGCCCAAGAAGGACGGGAAGAAGCGCAAGAGGAGCAGGAAGGAAAGCTATGCCATTTACATCTACAAGGTGATGAAGCAGGTGCACCCTGACACCGGCATCTCTTCCAAGGCCATGGGCATCATGAACTCGTTTGTCAATGACATCTTCGAGCGCATCGCTGCGGAAGCCTCCCGCCTGGCTCAATACAACAAGCGCAGGACCCTCACCTCCAGGGAGATCCAGACCGGAGTGCGACTCCTGCTGCCAGGCGAGCTGGCCAAGCACGCTGTGTCCGAGGGCACCAAAGCCGTCACCAAGTACACCAGTGCCAAGTGAGACCACAGTTCCCAGCACCAAAGAAACCCAAAGGCTCTTTTAAGAGCCGCTCACCACCTCCACTCAAGAGCTCACATGCTTTGCCTAGCTAGCCCTGCTTTATTCCATCCCCGCAAAACATAAGGCCAATGATATCAAATAAGGACTACGGTCTCGGGGGCGGCGTAAGCAAATTATTTCTCTGCGCTGTGGCAGGAGTCACGCACCCTACTTGACACATTTGCTGGGCTGGGAGGGAAATCTCTGGGAGCTCGGCTTAATGTACAGGACAGGCTATGTAAGGCAGCACTGCCAGGGAAGCGCTCGCAGCACACCCCTCTGTCCCCGAGCCCGACAGGGAGCAGGTACTTCACCATTCGGTCTGCCTGTGAGGAGGGGGACGGCGGGCGGAAAACCGACCATTAGCACACAGCGCTTAGAAGCGGTTGGAATCCAGCCTCAAGGCAGGCCTTATAGAAACGTGATGTGGGGTGGGGGGCTTCGAGTTCAGAGATCGCTCTGAGGGGGGGCGGGAGGGGGGGAGTGGAGGGCTCGGGTTACGAGCTGGCTGTGCTCCCGCTAAAAGGTACAAGCCATCACATCAAATCCGACCGCCACAAGCGCACAAATAACTGGTCGCCAAAGCTGCCCAGATGGGCATTTTTTGGGGAGGGGGTGTTGCCAAGACAGGTAGGAGCGTTTGCATGTTTGCCTTGGGTTTGAGAGACGGCCTAGCCGCCTGTGCAGTGAAGAGAGGCGCCTCGAGAGGCAGAGTTGAGCAGCTCTTGTGTGTGACAACGTGTCGGCTCTTAAAAGAGCCTTTGTGGTGGTGGGGTCTTGCTGCCGGTGCCCCTCGGGCCCTCTCGCCCCGGATGCGGCGGGCCAGCTGGATGTCCTTGGGCATAATGGTCACTCGCTTGGCGTGGATGGCGCAGAGGTTGGTGTCCTCAAAGGGCCTCGCTGGCCTCCTGCAGGGCCATGACTGCTGAGCTCTGGAAGCGCAGGTCGGTCTTGAAATCCTGTGCGATCTCCCGCACCAAGCGCTGGAAGGGCAGTTTCCGGATGAGCAGCTCAGTAGATTTCTGGTAGCGCCGGATCTCTCTGAGGGCCACGGTGCCCGGCCGATAGCGGTGCGGTTTCTTGACCCCACCAGTCGCAGGGGCGCTCTTGCGGGCAGCTTTGGTGGCCAGCTGCTTGCGGGGGTGCCTTGCCTCCGGTGGACTTGGGGCAGTCTGCTTCGTACGGGCCATGGCAACCTTGCGCGACTTGCTTCCTCTCTACTGACAACGTACAATGGTCTGTGACGGATGAAGACCCAACTACGCTCCGATTGGCTGGGACAATAGCAGGAAACGGGTTTGAAAAAGCCCGCCACTCTCAGTGACGAGCCCGAGGCAGAACGTCGGCCTGTTGAAAGGCTGGCAAGCATCGACACGCGCACGCAGGCACGCACATACCAGGAGGGCTATGATTGGACAGCCAATCTGAGGCTTGCCAGTTATTCACAGATTCCTCTTTTGATTGACAGTGTCTGTCTGTCTGTCTCTCTCTCTCTCTCTCTCTCTCTCTCTCTCTCTCTGGGATGGAGGGGGGATTTATTCATTTTATTTAGTTGGTCATTTTGTATGGCACGACAAGTGGCGGCGTGGGGCCACTTCAGAGGACATGTTTTTGAAGCACCTAGCCTGGCAAGCAAGTACAGAAAAGAAAGCGGCCAGCGCCCCGGAAAAGATATAAAAGGAGCCTCCATTGAGGTAGGTGGTTGCGGGAAAAGTTAAGAGCGGTTCTAACTAGCAACCGCCTTCTCTTGACTCCCCCACCTGACACCCGATGGCAAGGCTCTCGCGTTTTCCGGGTCCACGTTTGGGAAAGCCACCCAGTTCTGTTTTTGCTTGGAATTCTGGGACTTGTAGTGCTTCTGCATTTCAAACGGGGCAGAAAAATCAAAAGGACCCAAAATACAGAGGGGGGTTGAGGCAGGACTGGGTGGCCTTCTGACGCATTGGCCACTGGAAACTTGAGAGTTCCGCTCATGCACTGCTTACATCTCTCTGGCTCTCTCATATGTTCTCTGGGCAGGCAGGATACACAACCTCCTTTGCCATCATAGCGATCTGAGAAACACACGTGCAGCTGCCCCCAGTCAGAGGGCCAACCAACTACCGCATAGCAACCTTCTACAGCCATCCTCGAAAACGCAAACATCCCTCGGATAGGACTGCTTTCACCACGCGGTAGCTAGGCCGGACACTACCGGCTGCCTTTGGGCCAGCGTCATGGCTAAGGTGAGTCAACCGGTATCGCCAGCCCACGCTCTCCCCAGGCTCGGACCCGCTCGGTCGGTTTAACTTTGCGCTCAAGGACTTGCACTGCTGGCTACATGAGGGGGAAGGCCAGGACTACAAGCCCCAGAATGCAAAGTTAAAACCGGGACTGCACCAGCATCCCCGGAATGGAATTATTATTGTTATGGTATTCATTGAGCGCGGACCAAGCTTCGAGAAGCAACGGAGCGGGCTTTACAGAGGAATGCACCAACACAGATACACGACAGAGCGCTTTACCCAGATATGCAACAGTGCAGATGCATAACTGAGTGCTTTTCAGAGGGAAAAAAACGGAACAGATATACACCAGGGGGTAGGATACGCAGGGGCACAGCTGTAGAGGGTGGCGGGGAGGAGGGAGGCGGGCGTCGTCTAGCGAGCCAGGCGGTGCGGCGTGATGGCCTAGGTATTGAGGGAGAGAGACTCCTTGAAGAGGTGCGTCTTGAGTTCTTTTCTGAATTGTAGGAGCGTGTGGGGCAAGTCTGATGCTGACGTGGAGGAGGTTCCATGGTCTCGGGGCGTAGACAGAGAAGGCTTGTTTTTTGGTCCTTTCCTTTTTGCAGTGGCGGATTTCAAGTCTGTGCGTGTCCAGGTTTCTGGTGGTGCGTTTGTCTGCTGGAGATGCTAAGTTTCTCTGCGAGGTAGCTGGGGGACTTGCGGGCGACCGCCTTATAGATGGTGCGGCAAGACTCTAAGGTGATTCGTGTGCGTAGTGGGAGCCAGTGAAGGTCGATGAGGAGAGGGGTGATGTGGTACCTGCGTAGAGCCCTGGTGAAGCGTGTGGCTGAGTGTAGGACACTTCTCTGGGGCACGAGGGAGGACGGCGGGCGGCCTTTTCGAGGAGGGGGTTGCCCCCGCCCAGGTGGCAAAGGACCAGTGCTTGAATGGTGGACCTAAAGCTGTCCGGAGGGATATTGTTGGCATGAGAAATAACTCCTGTCCTGCAACCTACCATCCTGCCTAGATCTACCCTGCAACCCGCCATTAACGGCAACCAAGGACCAGAAAAATCAGCTCGATGTGACTACATTGGTGCGAGAGAGCTCCTGCCCTATATCCAATATAAACCACAACCAGTGAAAACGGGCCCCTGAGATGCAGTGTGCTGAGCCCAAAATGAATGACCCTCTGCCTGAGCAAACATATCTTACTCGGCTCCTGGCTGTGAATCTACCTTTCCTCTGAGTGCAGCTACTGCGAAACACGAGAATGCAATCCTGGAACAGTGGGCGCATAAGAACAAAACACCCACTCCAGACACTCGGCTCTCCTATCACTATGCTCACTCTCTACTTTACACCAACACACAATCGAGCCCAGCTATACCCCTCGATCAATTTCGGCCTAGCTGCTCGCATAGGTACTAGACCCCATGAACACCTCAACATCCTGCTAGAACGCAGCTATACCCCACGAAAAAATCTGCCTAGCTGCACACATAAGCGTTCTACACAGGCCTAATGCCGCCAGAATGCAGTCTCGGAGACCAACCACCAGACCGCACACATTCAAATGATCTCTCAATAGCACCGCACCTAATGTTAGGATGCAGCTACCATCAGGCAATCGTATCAGCTGCTCACATATTGAGTGCACCCAAGCACCCTACGCTAGCCCACTCTCTCTCGACTGACCTTGACTACGGTCCCCAAGGGCGTTCAACCCACATGCGCTTTGAGATCATACCAATGATATACAGAGCGCTATTTAAATGCCGAACAACAATAGCAACGTATGATGTTGGCCCGACTGACCTGGTGGCTGGAGGGAGAGAAAAGGAAGCTGGGTCGGCCTTTCCCAAAGAGAGAGGCCAGCAGCGAGTGGAGCAAATGCCATGCTCCTGGCTGTCTCAGGGGTGCTGGGCAAGGAGAGGGAGAGAGAGGAGCAAAGGCCCCGCTCCTGGCCCTCTCAGGGCCCAGCAGAGAGTGAAGCAAAGGCCATGCTCCTGGCTCTCTCAGGGCCCAGCAGAGAGTGGAGACCACGCTCTGGGCCCAGCAGAGAGTGGAGCAAAGACCACACTCCAGGCTGGCTGGCCCCTAGGAGCAAAGACCGAACGGCCAGGTTCTATAGGCAGGAAAACAGGGCTGACCTACAGGCACTTGTAACTCAGAGTGTGCTGTGACCCCCGGCTTCTTGGGACACAGTGGACCGGCCGGCCCAAGAGTTCTCGAGGCCTGCTCAGGGGCTTATGGGGATGGCTAGAGGGGGGCGTGCCTGTCCCCCGCTTTGTCTGCTGCTAGGTACTTCTGGGAGTTATCAGCATAATCCCGCCTTTCCCGGCCATCTCCACCTAGGCCGCAGTACCTTCTGCCGTTAAAAGAGGGCATCTGGGACCTCTTTGCTCTCACATGAGTGCCCGAGTCAGCTTACCAGAAGGGAAGAGAGATTTTGGGGACAGGGATGGAGGGGGCTTCCCATCTGTAATTGGGTATGTATTCTCATGTAGGTACAGTTTGAGCCGAAACAAAGAGTTATCAAGTGGAATTCTAAAGTGGGCTTGGTTTCTTTTGGCGCATTCCCCCCATTTACATTCAAATGGGCGCCCACACAACAGGGCTGTTGGTACTTCGGGCCACGGGACCTTCCTTGAGTGGCACTGCTGCACAGGCCCACTGCACTGGCCGGGGAAGCAGGAGGGTGGGTTGGGGAGGGGGGTTGTCAGCCTGCCAATAATGCACAGTTCCATGTGATAATATCCCCGCAAAAATGTCTCCACGCAAGAATGGCGCCATTATTATCCCATGGAACCTGCAGGGGAAACCTCCGCTCCCATTTACCCCATAAATAATGTCCCCTGTGCCGTATCCCGTCGACTATATGTATGGCGACATTATTTGGTATATCGGGTAAAAAGAATTGCAGCAAAAATGCTGTGGTTTCAGCCGGTACAGGTGTACCTCTTTATACCATTTAAGGGGAGCCGTGGTGTCCCCCAACCCCCTTAAATGGTATAACGGGTCTGGGGGTTGCGGGGGTGTACACACACACACACACACACACACACACACACACACACACACACACACACACACACACACACACACACACACACACACACACACACACACACACACACACACACACACACACACACACACACACACACACACACACACACACACACACACACACACACACACACACACACACACACACACACACACACACACACACACACACACACACACACACACACACACACACACACACACACACACACACACACACACACACACACACACACACCTCCCTCCCTCCCTCCCTCCCCTTTGCACTCACTCCCACCCTTTCCATCTGTGCCTCACAGTCCGGCGTGCCCCCCTACGTTGCCCATGCACCCAGAAAGCTGCATGGGCATCGGGAGCATGCGATCATCCTACAGGGGTTTCGCGCAACCCGTGATGCAGCCCCTCTTTTTGTGACACAAACACATACTCTGTTGCAGTGTAGAAAAGTGGTGGCGCTGCTGTCAAGGTACTGAGCTCTTTGTCTGAGTGTGTGAGTGGCTCTTAAAAGAGCCTTTGTGTTTTTTTTGTTGGGGAGTGTGTAACTTGGGCTGTTACTTGCTGGCTTTGCCCCCTGCCTTGTGGCCCTCGGTCTTCTTAGGCAGCAGCACGGCCTGGATGTTGGGCAGGACACCACCCTGGGCAATGGTAACTTTGCCCAGCAGCTTGTTGAGCTCCTCGTCGTTGCGGATGGCGAGCTGCAGGTGTCTGGGGATGATGCGGGTCTTCTTGTTGTCCCGGGCGGCATTGCCGGCCAGCTCGAGGATCTCAGCAGTCAGGTACTCGAGCACGGCAGCCATGTAGACGGGGGCTCCGGCTCCCACACGCTCGCCGTAGCTCCCCTTCCGCAGCAGCCTGTGCACACGGCCTACTGGGAACTGCAAGCCCGCCCGGGAGGAGCGAGTCTTGGCCTTAGCACGGGCCTTCCCTCCTTGCTTTCCTCGTCCAGACATGACGCGTTAAACAGGCGCTCGCTTGTTCAAAGAGGAAGTAATGCCCCGAGCATGGGAGGGCGGGCATATAAAGACACGGTGGAGCACTCTCATTGGACAAAACCTAGGCTCTGCATGAACATCCATTGGAGGGGGAGACTACTCCTGCCAACCAATCAGAGCTCTGTGCCGGGCACACAGACACGGAGGAGCGACAGAACCATACGGGCCAATAGCAAGCGGGGACTGGCAGCAGCTGATTAAGCACAGGCAGCCTATAAAAGAGAGGGGCCGGGGGGCGCAGTGTTTTACTCATTTCTCTCTCTCCTCACAGCGTGGACGTCAGCCGGAGACCATGCCTGAGCCAGCCAAGTCCGCCCCAGCGCCCAAGAAAGCGCTCTCCAAGCCGCCCAAGAAGGACGGGAAGAAGCGCAAGAGGAGCAGGAAGGAAAGCTATGCCATTTACATCTACAAGGTGATGAAGCAGGTGCACCCTGACACCGGCATCTCTTCCAAGGCCATGGGCATCATGAACTCGTTTGTCAATGACATCTTCGAGCGCATCGCTGCGGAAGCCTCCCGCCTGGCTCAATACAACAAGCGCAGGACCCTCACCTCCAGGGAGATCCAGACCGGAGTGCGACTCCTGCTGCCAGGCGAGCTGGCCAAGCACGCTGTGTCCGAGGGCACCAAAGCCGTCACCAAGTACACCAGTGCCAAGTGAGACCACAGTTCCCAGCACCAAAGAAACCCAAAGGCTCTTTTAAGAGCCGCTCACCACCTCCACTCAAGAGCTCACATGCTTTGCCTAGCTAGCCCTGCTTTATTCCATCCCCGCAAAACATAAGGCCAATGATATCAAATAAGGACTACGGTCTCGGGGGCGGCGTAAGCAAATTATTTCTCTGCGCTGTGGCAGGAGTCACGCACCCTACTTGACACATTTGCTGGGCTGGGAGGGAAATCTCTGGGAGCTCGGCTTAATGTACAGGACAGGCTATGTAAGGCAGCACTGCCAGGGAAGCGCTCGCAGCACACCCCTCTGTCCCCGAGCCCGACAGGGAGCAGGTACTTCACCATTCGGTCTGCCTGTGAGGAGGGGGACGGCGGGCGGAAAACCGACCATTAGCACACAGCGCTTAGAAGCGGTTGGAATCCAGCCTCAAGGCAGGCCTTATAGAAACGTGATGTGGGGTGGGGGGCTTCGAGTTCAGAGATCGCTCTGAGGGGGGGCGGGAGGGGGGGAGTGGAGGGCTCGGGTTACGAGCTGGCTGTGCTCCCGCTAAAAGGTACAAGCCATCACATCAAATCCGACCGCCACAAGCGCACAAATAACTGGTCGCCAAAGCTGCCCAGATGGGCATTTTTTGGGGAGGGGGTGTTGCCAAGACAGGTAGGAGCGTTTGCATGTTTGCCTTGGGTTTGAGAGACGGCCTAGCCGCCTGTGCAGTGAAGAGAGGCGCCTCGAGAGGCAGAGTTGAGCAGCTCTTGTGTGTGACAACGTGTCGGCTCTTAAAAGAGCCTTTGTGGTGGTGGGGTCTTGCTGCCGGTGCCCCTCGGGCCCTCTCGCCCCGGATGCGGCGGGCCAGCTGGATGTCCTTGGGCATAATGGTCACTCGCTTGGCGTGGATGGCGCAGAGGTTGGTGTCCTCAAAGGGCCTCGCTGGCCTCCTGCAGGGCCATGACTGCTGAGCTCTGGAAGCGCAGGTCGGTCTTGAAATCCTGTGCGATCTCCCGCACCAAGCGCTGGAAGGGCAGTTTCCGGATGAGCAGCTCAGTAGATTTCTGGTAGCGCCGGATCTCTCTGAGGGCCACGGTGCCCGGCCGATAGCGGTGCGGTTTCTTGACCCCACCAGTCGCAGGGGCGCTCTTGCGGGCAGCTTTGGTGGCCAGCTGCTTGCGGGGGTGCCTTGCCTCCGGTGGACTTGGGGCAGTCTGCTTCGTACGGGCCATGGCAACCTTGCGCGACTTGCTTCCTCTCTACTGACAACGTACAATGGTCTGTGACGGATGAAGACCCAACTACGCTCCGATTGGCTGGGACAATAGCAGGAAACGGGTTTGAAAAAGCCCGCCACTCTCAGTGACGAGCCCGAGGCAGAACGTCGGCCTGTTGAAAGGCTGGCAAGCATCGACACGCGCACGCAGGCACGCACATACCAGGAGGGCTATGATTGGACAGCCAATCTGAGGCTTGCCAGTTATTCACAGATTCCTCTTTTGATTGACAGTGTCTGTCTGTCTGTCTCTCTCTCTCTCTCTCTCTCTCTCTCTCTCTGGGATGGAGGGGGGATTTATTCATTTTATTTAGTTGGTCATTTTGTATGGCACGACAAGTGGCGGCGTGGGGCCACTTCAGAGGACATGTTTTTGAAGCACCTAGCCTGGCAAGCAAGTACAGAAAAGAAAGCGGCCAGCGCCCCGGAAAAGATATAAAAGGAGCCTCCATTGAGGTAGGTGGTTGCGGGAAAAGTTAAGAGCGGTTCTAACTAGCAACCGCCTTCTCTTGACTCCCCCACCTGACACCCGATGGCAAGGCTCTCGCGTTTTCCGGGTCCACGTTTGGGAAAGCCACCCAGTTCTGTTTTTGCTTGGAATTCTGGGACTTGTAGTGCTTCTGCATTTCAAACGGGGCAGAAAAATCAAAAGGACCCAAAATACAGAGGGGGGTTGAGGCAGGACTGGGTGGCCTTCTGACGCATTGGCCACTGGAAACTTGAGAGTTCCGCTCATGCACTGCTTACATCTCTCTGGCTCTCTCATATGTTCTCTGGGCAGGCAGGATACACAACCTCCTTTGCCATCATAGCGATCTGAGAAACACACGTGCAGCTGCCCCCAGTCAGAGGGCCAACCAACTACCGCATAGCAACCTTCTACAGCCATCCTCGAAAACGCAAACATCCCTCGGATAGGACTGCTTTCACCACGCGGTAGCTAGGCCGGACACTACCGGCTGCCTTTGGGCCAGCGTCATGGCTAAGGTGAGTCAACCGGTATCGCCAGCCCACGCTCTCCCCAGGCTCGGACCCGCTCGGTCGGTTTAACTTTGCGCTCAAGGACTTGCACTGCTGGCTACATGAGGGGGAAGGCCAGGACTACAAGCCCCAGAATGCAAAGTTAAAACCGGGACTGCACCAGCATCCCCGGAATGGAATTATTATTGTTATGGTATTCATTGAGCGCGGACCAAGCTTCGAGAAGCAACGGAGCGGGCTTTACAGAGGAATGCACCAACACAGATACACGACAGAGCGCTTTACCCAGATATGCAACAGTGCAGATGCATAACTGAGTGCTTTTCAGAGGGAAAAAAACGGAACAGATATACACCAGGGGGTAGGATACGCAGGGGCACAGCTGTAGAGGGTGGCGGGGAGGAGGGAGGCGGGCGTCGTCTAGCGAGCCAGGCGGTGCGGCGTGATGGCCTAGGTATTGAGGGGGAGAGACTCCTTGAAGAGGTGCGTCTTGAGTTCTTTTCTGAATTGTAGGAGCGTGTGGGGCAAGTCTGATGCTGACGTGGAGGAGGTTCCATGGTCTCGGGGCGTAGACAGAGAAGGCTTGTTTTTTGGTCCTTTCCTTTTTGCAGTGGCGGATTTCAAGTCTGTGCGTGTCCAGGTTTCTGGTGGTGCGTTTGTCTGCTGGAGATGCTAAGTTTCTCTGCGAGGTAGCTGGGGGACTTGCGGGCGACCGCCTTATAGATGGTGCGGCAAGACTCTAAGGTGATTCGTGTGCGTAGTGGGAGCCAGTGAAGGTCGATGAGGAGAGGGGTGATGTGGTACCTGCGTAGAGCCCTGGTGAAGCGTGTGGCTGAGTGTAGGACACTTCTCTGGGGCACGAGGGAGGACGGCGGGCGGCCTTTTCGAGGAGGGGGTTGCCCCCGCCCAGGTGGCAAAGGACCAGTGCTTGAATGGTGGACCTAAAGCTGTCCGGAGGGATATTGTTGGCATGAGAAATAACTCCTGTCCTGCAACCTACCATCCTGCCTAGATCTACCCTGCAACCCGCCATTAACGGCAACCAAGGACCAGAAAAATCAGCTCGATGTGACTACATTGGTGCGAGAGAGCTCCTGCCCTATATCCAATATAAACCACAACCAGTGAAAACGGGCCCCTGAGATGCAGTGTGCTGAGCCCAAAATGAATGACCCTCTGCCTGAGCAAACATATCTTACTCGGCTCCTGGCTGTGAATCTACCTTTCCTCTGAGTGCAGCTACTGCGAAACACGAGAATGCAATCCTGGAACAGTGGGCGCATAAGAACAAAACACCCACTCCAGACACTCGGCTCTCCTATCACTATGCTCACTCTCTACTTTACACCAACACACAATCGAGCCCAGCTATACCCCTCGATCAATTTCGGCCTAGCTGCTCGCATAGGTACTAGACCCCATGAACACCTCAACATCCTGCTAGAACGCAGCTATACCCCACGAAAAAATCTGCCTAGCTGCACACATAAGCGTTCTACACAGGCCTAATGCCGCCAGAATGCAGTCTCGGAGACCAACCACCAGACCGCACACATTCAAATGATCTCTCAATAGCACCGCACCTAATGTTAGGATGCAGCTACCATCAGGCAATCGTATCAGCTGCTCACATATTGAGTGCACCCAAGCACCCTACGCTAGCCCACTCTCTCTCGACTGACCTTGACTACGGTCCCCAAGGGCGTTCAACCCACATGCGCTTTGAGATCATACCAATGATATACAGAGCGCTATTTAAATGCCGAACAACAATAGCAACGTATGATGTTGGCCCGACTGACCTGGTGGCTGGAGGGAGAGAAAAGGAAGCTGGGTCGGCCTTTCCCAAAGAGAGAGGCCAGCAGCGAGTGGAGCAAATGCCATGCTCCTGGCTGTCTCAGGGGTGCTGGGCAAGGAGAGGGAGAGAGAGGAGCAAAGGCCCCGCTCCTGGCCCTCTCAGGGCCCAGCAGAGAGTGAAGCAAAGGCCATGCTCCTGGCTCTCTCAGGGCCCAGCAGAGAGTGGAGACCACGCTCTGGGCCCAGCAGAGAGTGGAGCAAAGACCACACTCCAGGCTGGCTGGCCCCTAGGAGCAAAGACCGAACGGCCAGGTTCTATAGGCAGGAAAACAGGGCTGACCTACAGGCACTTGTAACTCAGAGTGTGCTGTGACCCCCGGCTTCTTGGGACACAGTGGACCGGCCGGCCCAAGAGTTCTCGAGGCCTGCTCAGGGGCTTATGGGGATGGCTAGAGGGGGGCGTGCCTGTCCCCCGCTTTGTCTGCTGCTAGGTACTTCTGGGAGTTATCAGCATAATCCCGCCTTTCCCGGCCATCTCCACCTAGGCCGCAGTACCTTCTGCCGTTAAAAGAGGGCATCTGGGACCTCTTTGCTCTCACATGAGTGCCCGAGTCAGCTTACCAGAAGGGAAGAGAGATTTTGGGGACAGGGATGGAGGGGGCTTCCCATCTGTAATTGGGTATGTATTCTCATGTAGGTACAGTTTGAGCCGAAACAAAGAGTTATCAAGTGGAATTCTAAAGTGGGCTTGGTTTCTTTTGGCGCATTCCCCCCATTTACATTCAAATGGGCGCCCACACAACAGGGCTGTTGGTACTTCGGGCCACGGGACCTTCCTTGAGTGGCACTGCTGCACAGGCCCACTGCACTGGCCGGGGAAGCAGGAGGGTGGGTTGGGGAGGGGGGTTGTCAGCCTGCCAATAATGCACAGTTCCATGTGATAATATCCCCGCAAAAATGTCTCCACGCAAGAATGGCGCCATTATTATCCCATGGAACCTGCAGGGGAAACCTCCGCTCCCATTTACCCCATAAATAATGTCCCCTGTGCCGTATCCCGTCGACTATATGTATGGCGACATTATTTGGTATATCGGGTAAAAAGAATTGCAGCAAAAATGCTGTGGTTTCAGCCGGTACAGGTGTACCTCTTTATACCATTTAAGGGGAGCCGTGGTGTCCCCCAACCCCCTTAAATGGTATAACGGGTCTGGGGGTTGCGGGGGTGTACATACACACACACACACACACACACACACACACACCTCCCTCCCTCCCTCCCCTTTGCACTCACTCCCACCCTTTCCATCTGTGCCTCACAGTCCGGCGTGCCCCCCTACGTTGCCCATGCACCCAGAAAGCTGCATGGGCATCGGGAGCATGCGATCATCCTACAGGGGTTTCGCGCAACCCGTGATGCAGCCCCTCTTTTTGTGACACAAACACATACTCTGTTGCAGTGTAGAAAAGTGGTGGCGCTGCTGTCAAGGTACTGAGCTCTTTGTCTGAGTGTGTGAGTGGCTCTTAAAAGAGCCTTTGTGTTTTTTTTGTTGGGGAGTGTGTAACTTGGGCTGTTACTTGCTGGCTTTGCCCCCTGCCTTGTGGCCCTCGGTCTTCTTAGGCAGCAGCACGGCCTGGATGTTGGGCAGGACACCACCCTGGGCAATGGTAACTTTGCCCAGCAGCTTGTTGAGCTCCTCGTCGTTGCGGATGGCGAGCTGCAGGTGTCTGGGGATGATGCGGGTCTTCTTGTTGTCCCGGGCGGCATTGCCGGCCAGCTCGAGGATCTCAGCAGTCAGGTACTCGAGCACGGCAGCCATGTAGACGGGGGCTCCGGCTCCCACACGCTCGCCGTAGCTCCCCTTCCGCAGCAGCCTGTGCACACGGCCTACTGGGAACTGCAAGCCCGCCCGGGAGGAGCGAGTCTTGGCCTTAGCACGGGCCTTCCCTCCTTGCTTTCCTCGTCCAGACATGACGCGTTAAACAGGCGCTCGCTTGTTCAAAGAGGAAGTAATGCCCCGAGCGCTTGTTCTTCTTCTTGCTGATAGATTTTTATCCATCAGCGGTGATTTTTTGGATACCGAGGCTTGAGCCTCATTACTCCATCTTCTCGGGTTGAGTGTGTAGTCGTGGGTTTGTATTCTTCTTGGTAATGCCCCGAGCATGGGAGGGCGGGCATATAAAGACACGGTGGAGCACTCTCATTGGACAAAACCTAGGCTCTGCATGAACATCCATTGGAGGGGGAGACTACTCCTGCCAACCAATCAGAGCTCTGTGCCGGGCACACAGACACGGAGGAGCGACAGAACCATACGGGCCAATAGCAAGCGGGGACTGGCAGCAGCTGATTAAGCACAGGCAGCCTATAAAAGAGAGGGGCCGGGGGGCGCAGTGTTTTACTCATTTCTCTCTCTCCTCACAGCGTGGACGTCAGCCGGAGACCATGCCTGAGCCAGCCAAGTCCGCCCCAGCGCCCAAGAAAGCGCTCTCCAAGCCGCCCAAGAAGGACGGGAAGAAGCGCAAGAGGAGCAGGAAGGAAAGCTATGCCATTTACATCTACAAGGTGATGAAGCAGGTGCACCCTGACACCGGCATCTCTTCCAAGGCCATGGGCATCATGAACTCGTTTGTCAATGACATCTTCGAGCGCATCGCTGCGGAAGCCTCCCGCCTGGCTCAATACAACAAGCGCAGGACCCTCACCTCCAGGGAGATCCAGACCGGAGTGCGACTCCTGCTGCCAGGCGAGCTGGCCAAGCACGCTGTGTCCGAGGGCACCAAAGCCGTCACCAAGTACACCAGTGCCAAGTGAGACCACAGTTCCCAGCACCAAAGAAACCCAAAGGCTCTTTTAAGAGCCGCTCACCACCTCCACTCAAGAGCTCACATGCTTTGCCTAGCTAGCCCTGCTTTATTCCATCCCCGCAAAACATAAGGCCAATGATATCAAATAAGGACTACGGTCTCGGGGGCGGCGTAAGCAAATTATTTCTCTGCGCTGTGGCAGGAGTCACGCACCCTACTTGACACATTTGCTGGGCTGGGAGGGAAATCTCTGGGAGCTCGGCTTAATGTACAGGACAGGCTATGTAAGGCAGCACTGCCAGGGAAGCGCTCGCAGCACACCCCTCTGTCCCCGAGCCCGACAGGGAGCAGGTACTTCACCATTCGGTCTGCCTGTGAGGAGGGGGACGGCGGGCGGAAAACCGACCATTAGCACACAGCGCTTAGAAGCGGTTGGAATCCAGCCTCAAGGCAGGCCTTATAGAAACGTGATGTGGGGTGGGGGGCTTCGAGTTCAGAGATCGCTCTGAGGGGGGGCGGGAGGGGGGGAGTGGAGGGCTCGGGTTACGAGCTGGCTGTGCTCCCGCTAAAAGGTACAAGCCATCACATCAAATCCGACCGCCACAAGCGCACAAATAACTGGTCGCCAAAGCTGCCCAGATGGGCATTTTTTGGGGAGGGGGTGTTGCCAAGACAGGTAGGAGCGTTTGCATGTTTGCCTTGGGTTTGAGAGACGGCCTAGCCGCCTGTGCAGTGAAGAGAGGCGCCTCGAGAGGCAGAGTTGAGCAGCTCTTGTGTGTGACAACGTGTCGGCTCTTAAAAGAGCCTTTGTGGTGGTGGGGTCTTGCTGCCGGTGCCCCTCGGGCCCTCTCGCCCCGGATGCGGCGGGCCAGCTGGATGTCCTTGGGCATAATGGTCACTCGCTTGGCGTGGATGGCGCAGAGGTTGGTGTCCTCAAAGGGCCTCGCTGGCCTCCTGCAGGGCCATGACTGCTGAGCTCTGGAAGCGCAGGTCGGTCTTGAAATCCTGTGCGATCTCCCGCACAAAGCGCTGGAAGGGCAGTTTCCGGATGAGCAGCTCAGTAGATTTCTGGTAGCGCCGGATCTCTCTGAGGGCCACGGTGCCCGGCCGATAGCGGTGCGGTTTCTTGACCCCACCAGTCGCAGGGGCGCTCTTGCGGGCAGCTTTGGTGGCCAGCTGCTTGCGGGGGTGCCTTGCCTCCGGTGGACTTGGGGCAGTCTGCTTCGTACGGGCCATGGCAACCTTGCGCGACTTGCTTCCTCTCTACTGACAACGTACAATGGTCTGTGACGGATGAAGACCCAACTACGCTCCGATTGGCTGGGACAATAGCAGGAAACGGGTTTGAAAAAGCCCGCCACTCTCAGTGACGAGCCCGAGGCAGAACGTCGGCCTGTTGAAAGGCTGGCAAGCATCGACACGCGCACGCAGGCACGCACATACCAGGAGGGCTATGATTGGACAGCCAATCTGAGGCTTGCCAGTTATTCACAGATTCCTCTTTTGATTGACAGTGTCTGTCTGTCTGTCTGTCTCTCTCTCTCTCTCTCTCTCTCTCTCTGGGATGGAGGGGGGATTTATTCATTTTATTTAGTTGGTCATTTTGTATGGCACGACAAGTGGCGGCGTGGGGCCACTTCAGAGGACATGTTTTTGAAGCACCTAGCCTGGCAAGCAAGTACAGAAAAGAAAGCGGCCAGCGCCCCGGAAAAGATATAAAAGGAGCCTCCATTGAGGTAGGTGGTTGCGGGAAAAGTTAAGAGCGGTTCTAACTAGCAACCGCCTTCTCTTGACTCCCCCACCTGACACCCGATGGCAAGGCTCTCGCGTTTTCCGGGTCCACGTTTGGGAAAGCCACCCAGTTCTGTTTTTGCTTGGAATTCTGGGACTTGTAGTGCTTCTGCATTTCAAACGGGGCAGAAAAATCAAAAGGACCCAAAATACAGAGGGGGGTTGAGGCAGGACTGGGTGGCCTTCTGACGCATTGGCCACTGGAAACTTGAGAGTTCCGCTCATGCACTGCTTACATCTCTCTGGCTCTCTCATATGTTCTCTGGGCAGGCAGGATACACAACCTCCTTTGCCATCATAGCGATCTGAGAAACACACGTGCAGCTGCCCCCAGTCAGAGGGCCAACCAACTACCGCATAGCAACCTTCTACAGCCATCCTCGAAAACGCAAACATCCCTCGGATAGGACTGCTTTCACCACGCGGTAGCTAGGCCGGACACTACCGGCTGCCTTTGGGCCAGCGTCATGGCTAAGGTGAGTCAACCGGTATCGCCAGCCCACGCTCTCCCCAGGCTCGGACCCGCTCGGTGGGTTTAACTTTGCGCTCAAGGACTTGCACTGCTGGCTACATGAGGGGGAAGGCCAGGACTACAAGCCCCAGAATGCAAAGTTAAAACCGGGACTGCACCAGCATCCCCGGAATGGAATTATTATTGTTATGGTATTCATTGAGCGCGGACCAAGCTTCGAGAAGCAACGGAGCGGGCTTTACAGAGGAATGCACCAACACAGATACACGACAGAGCGCTTTACCCAGATATGCAACAGTGCAGATGCATAACTGAGTGCTTTTCAGAGGGAAAAAAACGGAACAGATATACACCAGGGGGTAGGATACGCAGGGGCACAGCTGTAGAGGGTGGCGGGGAGGAGGGAGGCGGGCGTCGTCTAGCGAGCCAGGCGGTGCGGCGTGATGGCCTAGGTATTGAGGGGGAGAGACTCCTTGAAGAGGTGCGTCTTGAGTTCTTTTCTGAATTGTAGGAGCGTGTGGGGCAAGTCTGATGCTGACGTGGAGGAGGTTCCATGGTCTCGGGGCGTAGACAGAGAAGGCTTGTTTTTTGGTCCTTTCCTTTTTGCAGTGGCGGATTTCAAGTCTGTGCGTGTCCAGGTTTCTGGTGGTGCGTTTGTCTGCTGGAGATGCTAAGTTTCTCTGCGAGGTAGCTGGGGGACTTGCGGGCGACCGCCTTATAGATGGTGCGGCAAGACTCTAAGGTGATTCGTGTGCGTAGTGGGAGCCAGTGAAGGTCGATGAGGAGAGGGGTGATGTGGTACCTGCGTAGAGCCCTGGTGAAGCGTGTGGCTGAGTGTAGGACACTTCTCTGGGGCACGAGGGAGGACGGCGGGCGGCCTTTTCGAGGAGGGGGTTGCCCCCGCCCAGGTGGCAAAGGACCAGTGCTTGAATGGTGGACCTAAAGCTGTCCGGAGGGATATTGTTGGCATGAGAAATAACTCCTGTCCTGCAACCTACCATCCTGCCTAGATCTACCCTGCAACCCGCCATTAACGGCAACCAAGGACCAGAAAAATCAGCTCGATGTGACTACATTGGTGCGAGAGAGCTCCTGCCCTATATCCAATATAAACCACAACCAGTGAAAACGGGCCCCTGAGATGCAGTGTGCTGAGCCCAAAATGAATGACCCTCTGCCTGAGCAAACATATCTTACTCGGCTCCTGGCTGTGAATCTACCTTTCCTCTGAGTGCAGCTACTGCGAAACACGAGAATGCAATCCTGGAACAGTGGGCGCATAAGAACAAAACACCCACTCCAGACACTCGGCTCTCCTATCACTATGCTCACTCTCTACTTTACACCAACACACAATCGAGCCCAGCTATACCCCTCGATCAATTTCGGCCTAGCTGCTCGCATAGGTACTAGACCCCATGAACACCTCAACATCCTGCTAGAACGCAGCTATACCCCACGAAAAAATCTGCCTAGCTGCACACATAAGCGTTCTACACAGGCCTAATGCCGCCAGAATGCAGTCTCGGAGACCAACCACCAGACCGCACACATTCAAATGATCTCTCAATAGCACCGCACCTAATGTTAGGATGCAGCTACCATCAGGCAATCGTATCAGCTGCTCACATATTGAGTGCACCCAAGCACCCTACGCTAGCCCACTCTCTCTCGACTGACCTTGACTACGGTCCCCAAGGGCGTTCAACCCACATGCGCTTTGAGATCATACCAATGATATACAGAGCGCTATTTAAATGCCGAACAACAATAGCAACGTATGATGTTGGCCCGACTGACCTGGTGGCTGGAGGGAGAGAAAAGGAAGCTGGGTCGGCCTTTCCCAAAGAGAGAGGCCAGCAGCGAGTGGAGCAAATGCCATGCTCCTGGCTGTCTCAGGGGTGCTGGGCAAGGAGAGGGAGAGAGAGGAGCAAAGGCCCCGCTCCTGGCCCTCTCAGGGCCCAGCAGAGAGTGAAGCAAAGGCCATGCTCCTGGCTCTCTCAGGGCCCAGCAGAGAGTGGAGACCACGCTCTGGGCCCAGCAGAGAGTGGAGCAAAGACCACACTCCAGGCTGGCTGGCCCCTAGGAGCAAAGACCGAACGGCCAGGTTCTATAGGCAGGAAAACAGGGCTGACCTACAGGCACTTGTAACTCAGAGTGTGCTGTGACCCCCGGCTTCTTGGGACACAGTGGACCGGCCGGCCCAAGAGTTCTCGAGGCCTGCTCAGGGGCTTATGGGGATGGCTAGAGGGGGGCGTGCCTGTCCCCCGCTTTGTCTGCTGCTAGGTACTTCTGGGAGTTATCAGCATAATCCCGCCTTTCCCGGCCATCTCCACCTAGGCCGCAGTACCTTCTGCCGTTAAAAGAGGGCATCTGGGACCTCTTTGCTCTCACATGAGTGCCCGAGTCAGCTTACCAGAAGGGAAGAGAGATTTTGGGGACAGGGATGGAGGGGGCTTCCCATCTGTAATTGGGTATGTATTCTCATGTAGGTACAGTTTGAGCCGAAACAAAGAGTTATCAAGTGGAATTCTAAAGTGGGCTTGGTTTCTTTTGGCGCATTCCCCCCATTTACATTCAAATGGGCGCCCACACAACAGGGCTGTTGGTACTTCGGGCCACGGGACCTTCCTTGAGTGGCACTGCTGCACAGGCCCACTGCACTGGCCGGGGAAGCAGGAGGGTGGGTTGGGGAGGGGGGTTGTCAGCCTGCCAATAATGCACAGTTCCATGTGATAATATCCCCGCAAAAATGTCTCCACGCAAGAATGGCGCCATTATTATCCCATGGAACCTGCAGGGGAAACCTCCGCTCCCATTTACCCCATAAATAATGTCCCCTGTGCCGTATCCCGTCGACTATATGTATGGCGACATTATTTGGTATATCGGGTAAAAAGAATTGCAGCAAAAATGCTGTGGTTTCAGCCGGTACAGGTGTACCTCTTTATACCATTTAAGGGGAGCCGTGGTGTCCCCCAACCCCCTTAAATGGTATAACGGGTCTGGGGGTTGCGGGGGTGTACATACACACACACACACACACACACACACACACACCTCCCTCCCTCCCTCCCCTTTGCACTCACTCCCACCCTTTCCATCTGTGCCTCACAGTCCGGCGTGCCCCCCTACGTTGCCCATGCACCCAGAAAGCTGCATGGGCATCGGGAGCATGCGATCATCCTACAGGGGTTTCGCGCAACCCGTGATGCAGCCCCTCTTTTTGTGACACAAACACATACTCTGTTGCAGTGTAGAAAAGTGGTGGCGCTGCTGTCAAGGTACTGAGCTCTTTGTCTGAGTGTGTGAGTGGCTCTTAAAAGAGCCTTTGTGTTTTTTTTGTTGGGGAGTGTGTAACTTGGGCTGTTACTTGCTGGCTTTGCCCCCTGCCTTGTGGCCCTCGGTCTTCTTAGGCAGCAGCACGGCCTGGATGTTGGGCAGGACACCACCCTGGGCAATGGTAACTTTGCCCAGCAGCTTGTTGAGCTCCTCGTCGTTGCGGATGGCGAGCTGCAGGTGTCTGGGGATGATGCGGGTCTTCTTGTTGTCCCGGGCGGCATTGCCGGCCAGCTCGAGGATCTCAGCAGTCAGGTACTCGAGCACGGCAGCCATGTAGACGGGGGCTCCGGCTCCCACACGCTCGCCGTAGCTCCCCTTCCGCAGCAGCCTGTGCACACGGCCTACTGGGAACTGCAAGCCCGCCCGGGAGGAGCGAGTCTTGGCCTTAGCACGGGCCTTCCCTCCTTGCTTTCCTCGTCCAGACATGACGCGTTAAACAGGCGCTCGCTTGTTCAAAGAGGAAGTAATGCCCCGAGCGCTTGTTCTTCTTCTTGCTGATAGATTTTTATCCATCAGCGGTGATTTTTTGGATACCGAGGCTTGAGCCTCATTACTCCATCTTCTCGGGTTGAGTGTGTAGTCGTGGGTTTGTATTCTTCTTGGTAATGCCCCGAGCATGGGAGGGCGGGCATATAAAGACACGGTGGAGCACTCTCATTGGACAAAACCTAGGCTCTGCATGAACATCCATTGGAGGGGGAGACTACTCCTGCCAACCAATCAGAGCTCTGTGCCGGGCACACAGACACGGAGGAGCGACAGAACCATACGGGCCAATAGCAAGCGGGGACTGGCAGCAGCTGATTAAGCACAGGCAGCCTATAAAAGAGAGGGGCCGGGGGGCGCAGTGTTTTACTCATTTCTCTCTCTCCTCACAGCGTGGACGTCAGCCGGAGACCATGCCTGAGCCAGCCAAGTCCGCCCCAGCGCCCAAGAAAGCGCTCTCCAAGCCGCCCAAGAAGGACGGGAAGAAGCGCAAGAGGAGCAGGAAGGAAAGCTATGCCATTTACATCTACAAGGTGATGAAGCAGGTGCACCCTGACACCGGCATCTCTTCCAAGGCCATGGGCATCATGAACTCGTTTGTCAATGACATCTTCGAGCGCATCGCTGCGGAAGCCTCCCGCCTGGCTCAATACAACAAGCGCAGGACCCTCACCTCCAGGGAGATCCAGACCGGAGTGCGACTCCTGCTGCCAGGCGAGCTGGCCAAGCACGCTGTGTCCGAGGGCACCAAAGCCGTCACCAAGTACACCAGTGCCAAGTGAGACCACAGTTCCCAGCACCAAAGAAACCCAAAGGCTCTTTTAAGAGCCGCTCACCACCTCCACTCAAGAGCTCACATGCTTTGCCTAGCTAGCCCTGCTTTATTCCATCCCCGCAAAACATAAGGCCAATGATATCAAATAAGGACTACGGTCTCGGGGGCGGCGTAAGCAAATTATTTCTCTGCGCTGTGGCAGGAGTCACGCACCCTACTTGACACATTTGCTGGGCTGGGAGGGAAATCTCTGGGAGCTCGGCTTAATGTACAGGACAGGCTATGTAAGGCAGCACTGCCAGGGAAGCGCTCGCAGCACACCCCTCTGTCCCCGAGCCCGACAGGGAGCAGGTACTTCACCATTCGGTCTGCCTGTGAGGAGGGGGACGGCGGGCGGAAAACCGACCATTAGCACACAGCGCTTAGAAGCGGTTGGAATCCAGCCTCAAGGCAGGCCTTATAGAAACGTGATGTGGGGTGGGGGGCTTCGAGTTCAGAGATCGCTCTGAGGGGGGGCGGGAGGGGGGGAGTGGAGGGCTCGGGTTACGAGCTGGCTGTGCTCCCGCTAAAAGGTACAAGCCATCACATCAAATCCGACCGCCACAAGCGCACAAATAACTGGTCGCCAAAGCTGCCCAGATGGGCATTTTTTGGGGAGGGGGTGTTGCCAAGACAGGTAGGAGCGTTTGCATGTTTGCCTTGGGTTTGAGAGACGGCCTAGCCGCCTGTGCAGTGAAGAGAGGCGCCTCGAGAGGCAGAGTTGAGCAGCTCTTGTGTGTGACAACGTGTCGGCTCTTAAAAGAGCCTTTGTGGTGGTGGGGTCTTGCTGCCGGTGCCCCTCGGGCCCTCTCGCCCCGGATGCGGCGGGCCAGCTGGATGTCCTTGGGCATAATGGTCACTCGCTTGGCGTGGATGGCGCAGAGGTTGGTGTCCTCAAAGGGCCTCGCTGGCCTCCTGCAGGGCCATGACTGCTGAGCTCTGGAAGCGCAGGTCGGTCTTGAAATCCTGTGCGATCTCCCGCACCAAGCGCTGGAAGGGCAGTTTCCGGATGAGCAGCTCAGTAGATTTCTGGTAGCGCCGGATCTCTCTGAGGGCCACGGTGCCCGGCCGATAGCGGTGCGGTTTCTTGACCCCACCAGTCGCAGGGGCGCTCTTGCGGGCAGCTTTGGTGGCCAGCTGCTTGCGGGGGTGCCTTGCCTCCGGTGGACTTGGGGCAGTCTGCTTCGTACGGGCCATGGCAACCTTGCGCGACTTGCTTCCTCTCTACTGACAACGTACAATGGTCTGTGACGGATGAAGACCCAACTACGCTCCGATTGGCTGGGACAATAGCAGGAAACGGGTTTGAAAAAGCCCGCCACTCTCAGTGACGAGCCCGAGGCAGAACGTCGGCCTGTTGAAAGGCTGGCAAGCATCGACACGCGCACGCAGGCACGCACATACCAGGAGGGCTATGATTGGACAGCCAATCTGAGGCTTGCCAGTTATTCACAGATTCCTCTTTTGATTGACAGTGTCTGTCTGTCTGTCTGTCTCTCTCTCTCTCTCTCTCTCTCTCTCTGGGATGGAGGGGGGATTTATTCATTTTATTTAGTTGGTCATTTTGTATGGCACGACAAGTGGCGGCGTGGGGCCACTTCAGAGGACATGTTTTTGAAGCACCTAGCCTGGCAAGCAAGTACAGAAAAGAAAGCGGCCAGCGCCCCGGAAAAGATATAAAAGGAGCCTCCATTGAGGTAGGTGGTTGCGGGAAAAGTTAAGAGCGGTTCTAACTAGCAACCGCCTTCTCTTGACTCCCCCACCTGACACCCGATGGCAAGGCTCTCGCGTTTTCCGGGTCCACGTTTGGGAAAGCCACCCAGTTCTGTTTTTGCTTGGAATTCTGGGACTTGTAGTGCTTCTGCATTTCAAACGGGGCAGAAAAATCAAAAGGACCCAAAATACAGAGGGGGGTTGAGGCAGGACTGGGTGGCCTTCTGACGCATTGGCCACTGGAAACTTGAGAGTTCCGCTCATGCACTGCTTACATCTCTCTGGCTCTCTCATATGTTCTCTGGGCAGGCAGGATACACAACCTCCTTTGCCATCATAGCGATCTGAGAAACACACGTGCAGCTGCCCCCAGTCAGAGGGCCAACCAACTACCGCATAGCAACCTTCTACAGCCATCCTCGAAAACGCAAACATCCCTCGGATAGGACTGCTTTCACCACGCGGTAGCTAGGCCGGACACTACCGGCTGCCTTTGGGCCAGCGTCATGGCTAAGGTGAGTCAACCGGTATCGCCAGCCCACGCTCTCCCCAGGCTCGGACCCGCTCGGTCGGTTTAACTTTGCGCTCAAGGACTTGCACTGCTGGCTACATGAGGGGGAAGGCCAGGACTACAAGCCCCAGAATGCAAAGTTAAAACCGGGACTGCACCAGCATCCCCGGAATGGAATTATTATTGTTATGGTATTCATTGAGCGCGGACCAAGCTTCGAGAAGCAACGGAGCGGGCTTTACAGAGGAATGCACCAACACAGATACACGACAGAGCGCTTTACCCAGATATGCAACAGTGCAGATGCATAACTGAGTGCTTTTCAGAGGGAAAAAAACGGAACAGATATACACCAGGGGGTAGGATACGCAGGGGCACAGCTGTAGAGGGTGGCGGGGAGGAGGGAGGCGGGCGTCGTCTAGCGAGCCAGGCGGTGCGGCGTGATGGCCTAGGTATTGAGGGGGAGAGACTCCTTGAAGAGGTGCGTCTTGAGTTCTTTTCTGAATTGTAGGAGCGTGTGGGGCAAGTCTGATGCTGACGTGGAGGAGGTTCCATGGTCTCGGGGCGTAGACAGAGAAGGCTTGTTTTTTGGTCCTTTCCTTTTTGCAGTGGCGGATTTCAAGTCTGTGCGTGTCCAGGTTTCTGGTGGTGCGTTTGTCTGCTGGAGATGCTAAGTTTCTCTGCGAGGTAGCTGGGGGACTTGCGGGCGACCGCCTTATAGATGGTGCGGCAAGACTCTAAGGTGATTCGTGTGCGTAGTGGGAGCCAGTGAAGGTCGATGAGGAGAGGGGTGATGTGGTACCTGCGTAGAGCCCTGGTGAAGCGTGTGGCTGAGTGTAGGACACTTCTCTGGGGCACGAGGGAGGACGGCGGGCGGCCTTTTCGAGGAGGGGGTTGCCCCCGCCCAGGTGGCAAAGGACCAGTGCTTGAATGGTGGACCTAAAGCTGTCCGGAGGGATATTGTTGGCATGAGAAATAACTCCTGTCCTGCAACCTACCATCCTGCCTAGATCTACCCTGCAACCCGCCATTAACGGCAACCAAGGACCAGAAAAATCAGCTCGATGTGACTACATTGGTGCGAGAGAGCTCCTGCCCTATATCCAATATAAACCACAACCAGTGAAAACGGGCCCCTGAGATGCAGTGTGCTGAGCCCAAAATGAATGACCCTCTGCCTGAGCAAACATATCTTACTCGGCTCCTGGCTGTGAATCTACCTTTCCTCTGAGTGCAGCTACTGCGAAACACGAGAATGCAATCCTGGAACAGTGGGCGCATAAGAACAAAACACCCACTCCAGACACTCGGCTCTCCTATCACTATGCTCACTCTCTACTTTACACCAACACACAATCGAGCCCAGCTATACCCCTCGATCAATTTCGGCCTAGCTGCTCGCATAGGTACTAGACCCCATGAACACCTCAACATCCTGCTAGAACGCAGCTATACCCCACGAAAAAATCTGCCTAGCTGCACACATAAGCGTTCTACACAGGCCTAATGCCGCCAGAATGCAGTCTCGGAGACCAACCACCAGACCGCACACATTCAAATGATCTCTCAATAGCACCGCACCTAATGTTAGGATGCAGCTACCATCAGGCAATCGTATCAGCTGCTCACATATTGAGTGCACCCAAGCACCCTACGCTAGCCCACTCTCTCTCGACTGACCTTGACTACGGTCCCCAAGGGCGTTCAACCCACATGCGCTTTGAGATCATACCAATGATATACAGAGCGCTATTTAAATGCCGAACAACAATAGCAACGTATGATGTTGGCCCGACTGACCTGGTGGCTGGAGGGAGAGAAAAGGAAGCTGGGTCGGCCTTTCCCAAAGAGAGAGGCCAGCAGCGAGTGGAGCAAATGCCATGCTCCTGGCTGTCTCAGGGGTGCTGGGCAAGGAGAGGGAGAGAGAGGAGCAAAGGCCCCGCTCCTGGCCCTCTCAGGGCCCAGCAGAGAGTGAAGCAAAGGCCATGCTCCTGGCTCTCTCAGGGCCCAGCAGAGAGTGGAGACCACGCTCTGGGCCCAGCAGAGAGTGGAGCAAAGACCACACTCCAGGCTGGCTGGCCCCTAGGAGCAAAGACCACACTCTGGGCTGGCTGGCTGGCCCCAAGGCCCCGAACGGCCACGAACGGCCAGGTTCTATAGGCAGGAAAACAGGGCTGACCTACAGGCACTTGTAACTCAGAGTGTGCTGTGACCCCCGGCTTCTTGGGACACAGTGGACCGGCCGGCCCAAGAGTTCTCGAGGCCTGCTCAGGGGCTTATGGGGATGGCTAGAGGGGGGCGTGCCTGTCCCCCGCTTTGTCTGCTGCTAGGTACTTCTGGGAGTTATCAGCATAATCCCGCCTTTCCCGGCCATCTCCACCTAGGCCGCAGTACCTTCTGCCGTTAAAAGAGGGCATCTGGGACCTCTTTGCTCTCACATGAGTGCCCGAGTCAGCTTACCAGAAGGGAAGAGAGATTTTGGGGACAGGGATGGAGGGGGCTTCCCATCTGTAATTGGGTATGTATTCTCATGTAGGTACAGTTTGAGCCGAAACAAAGAGTTATCAAGTGGAATTCTAAAGTGGGCTTGGTTTCTTTTGGCGCATTCCCCCCATTTACATTCAAATGGGCGCCCACACAACAGGGCTGTTGGTACTTCGGGCCACGGGACCTTCCTTGAGTGGCACTGCTGCACAGGCCCACTGCACTGGCCGGGGAAGCAGGAGGGTGGGTTGGGGAGGGGGGTTGTCAGCCTGCCAATAATGCACAGTTCCATGTGATAATATCCCCGCAAAAATGTCTCCACGCAAGAATGGCGCCATTATTATCCCATGGAACCTGCAGGGGAAACCTCCGCTCCCATTTACCCCATAAATAATGTCGCCTGTGCCGTATCCCGTCGACTATATGTATGGCGACATTATTTGGTATATCGGGTAAAAAGAATTGCAGCAAAAATGCTGTGGTTTCAGCCGGTACAGGTGTACCTCTTTATACCATTTAAGGGGAGCCGTGGTGTCCCCCAACCCCCTTAAATGGTATAACGGGTCTGGGGGTGTACATACACACACACACACACACACACACACACACACACACACCTCCCTCCCTCCCTCCCTCCCTCCAGTTAAGCCCTTTGCACTCACTCCCACCCTTTCCATCTGTGCCTCACAGTCCGGCGTGCCCCCCTACGTTGCCCATGCACCCAGAAAGCTGCATGGGCATCGGGAGCATGCGATCATCCTACAGGGGTTTCGCGCAACCCGTGATGCAGCCCCTCTTTTTGTGACACAAACACATACTCTGTTGCAGTGTAGAAAAGTGGTGGCGCTGCTGTCAAGGTACTGAGCTCTTTGTCTGAGTGTGTGAGTGGCTCTTAAAAGAGCCTTTGTGTTTTTTTTGTTGGGGAGTGTGTAACTTGGGCTGTTACTTGCTGGCTTTGCCCCCTGCCTTGTGGCCCTCGGTCTTCTTAGGCAGCAGCACGGCCTGGATGTTGGGCAGGACACCACCCTGGGCAATGGTAACTTTGCCCAGCAGCTTGTTGAGCTCCTCGTCGTTGCGGATGGCGAGCTGCAGGTGTCTGGGGATGATGCGGGTCTTCTTGTTGTCCCGGGCGGCATTGCCGGCCAGCTCGAGGATCTCAGCAGTCAGGTACTCGAGCACGGCAGCCATGTAGACGGGGGCTCCGGCTCCCACACGCTCGCCGTAGCTCCCCTTCCGCAGCAGCCTGTGCACACGGCCTACTGGGAACTGCAAGCCCGCCCGGGAGGAGCGAGTCTTGGCCTTAGCACGGGCCTTCCCTCCTTGCTTTCCTCGTCCAGACATGACGCGTTAAACAGGCGCTCGCTTGTTCAAAGAGGAAGTAATGCCCCGAGCATGGGAGGGCGGGCATATAAAGACACGGTGGAGCACTCTCATTGGACAAAACCTAGGCTCTGCATGAACATCCATTGGAGGGGGAGACTACTCCTGCCAACCAATCAGAGCTCTGTGCCGGGCACACAGACACGGAGGAGCGACAGAACCATACGGGCCAATAGCAAGCGGGGACTGGCAGCAGCTGATTAAGCACAGGCAGCCTATAAAAGAGAGGGGCCGGGGGGCGCAGTGTTTTACTCATTTCTCTCTCTCCTCACAGCGTGGACGTCAGCCGGAGACCATGCCTGAGCCAGCCAAGTCCGCCCCAGCGCCCAAGAAGGGCTCCAAGAAAGCGCTCTCCAAGCCGCCCAAGAAGGACGGGAAGAAGCGCAAGAGGAGCAGGAAGGAAAGCTATGCCATTTACATCTACAAGGTGATGAAGCAGGTGCACCCTGACACCGGCATCTCTTCCAAGGCCATGGGCATCATGAACTCGTTTGTCAATGACATCTTCGAGCGCATCGCTGCGGAAGCCTCCCGCCTGGCTCAATACAACAAGCGCAGGACCCTCACCTCCAGGGAGATCCAGACCGGAGTGCGACTCCTGCTGCCAGGCGAGCTGGCCAAGCACGCTGTGTCCGAGGGCACCAAAGCCGTCACCAAGTACACCAGTGCCAAGTGAGACCACAGTTCCCAGCACCAAAGAAACCCAAAGGCTCTTTTAAGAGCCGCTCACCACCTCCACTCAAGAGCTCACATGCTTTGCCTAGCTAGCCCTGCTTTATTCCATCCCCGCAAAACATAAGGCCAATGATATCAAATAAGGACTACGGTCTCGGGGGCGGCGTAAGCAAATTATTTCTCTGCGCTGTGGCAGGAGTCACGCACCCTACTTGACACATTTGCTGGGCTGGGAGGGAAATCTCTGGGAGCTCGGCTTAATGTACAGGACAGGCTATGTAAGGCAGCACTGCCAGGGAAGCGCTCGCAGCACACCCCTCTGTCCCCGAGCCCGACAGGGAGCAGGTACTTCACCATTCGGTCTGCCTGTGAGGAGGGGGACGGCGGGCGGAAAACCGACCATTAGCACACAGCGCTTAGAAGCGGTTGGAATCCAGCCTCAAGGCAGGCCTTATAGAAACGTGATGTGGGGTGGGGGGCTTCGAGTTCAGAGATCGCTCTGAGGGGGGGCGGGAGGGGGGGAGTGGAGGGCTCGGGTTACGAGCTGGCTGTGCTCCCGCTAAAAGGTACAAGCCATCACATCAAATCCGACCGCCACAAGCGCACAAATAACTGGTCGCCAAAGCTGCCCAGATGGGCATTTTTTGGGGAGGGGGTGTTGCCAAGACAGGTAGGAGCGTTTGCATGTTTGCCTTGGGTTTGAGAGACGGCCTAGCCGCCTGTGCAGTGAAGAGAGGCGCCTCGAGAGGCAGAGTTGAGCAGCTCTTGTGTGTGACAACGTGTCGGCTCTTAAAAGAGCCTTTGTGGTGGTGGGGTCTTGCTGCCGGTGCCCCTCGGGCCCTCTCGCCCCGGATGCGGCGGGCCAGCTGGATGTCCTTGGGCATAATGGTCACTCGCTTGGCGTGGA
Organism: Ambystoma mexicanum; assembly: GCF_040938575.1. Lineage (NCBI taxonomy): Eukaryota > Metazoa > Chordata > Amphibia > Caudata > Ambystomatidae > Ambystoma > Ambystoma mexicanum. Next base: position 71,227,561 of record NC_090933.1, read on the forward strand.
TGGCGCAGAGGTTGGTGTCCTCAAAGGGCCTCGCTGGCCTCCTGCAGGGCCATGACTGCTGAGCTCTGGAAGCGCAGGTCGGTCTTGAAATCCTGTGCGATCTCCCGCACAAAGCGCTGGAAGGGCAGTTTCCGGATGAGCAGCTCAGTAGATTTCTGGTAGCGCCGGATCTCTCTGAGGGCCACGGTGCCCGGCCGATAGCGGTGCGGTTTCTTGACCCCACCAGTCGCAGGGGCGCTCTTGCGGGCAGCTTTGGTGGCCAGCTGCTTGCGGGGGTGCCTTGCCTCCGGTGGACTTGGGGCAGTCTGCTTCGTACGGGCCATGGCAACCTTGCGCGACTTGCTTCCTCTCTACTGACAACGTACAATGGTCTGTGACGGATGAAGACCCAACTACGCTCCGATTGGCTGGGACAATAGCAGGAAACGGGTTTGAAAAAGCCCGCCACTCTCAGTGACGAGCCCGAGGCAGAACGTCGGCCTGTTGAAAGGCTGGCAAGCATCGACACGCGCACGCAGGCACGCACATACCAGGAGGGCTATGATTGGACAGCCAATCTGAGGCTTGCCAGTTATTCACAGATTCCTCTTTTGATTGACAGTGTCTGTCTGTCTGTCTGTCTCTCTCTCTCTCTCTCTCTCTCTCTCTGGGATGGAGGGGGGATTTATTCATTTTATTTAGTTGGTCATTTTGTATGGCACGACAAGTGGCGGCGTGGGGCCACTTCAGAGGACATGTTTTTGAAGCACCTAGCCTGGCAAGCAAGTACAGAAAAGAAAGCGGCCAGCGCCCCGGAAAAGATATAAAAGGAGCCTCCATTGAGGTAGGTGGTTGCGGGAAAAGTTAAGAGCGGTTCTAACTAGCAACCGCCTTCTCTTGACTCCCCCACCTGACACCCGATGGCAAGGCTCTCGCGTTTTCCGGGTCCACGTTTGGGAAAGCCACCCAGTTCTGTTTTTGCTTGGAATTCTGGGACTTGTAGTGCTTCTGCATTTCAAACGGGGCAGAAAAATCAAAAGGACCCAAAATACAGAGGGGGGTTGAGGCAGGACTGGGTGGCCTTCTGACGCATTGGCCACTGGAAACTTGAGAGTTCCGCTCATGCACTGCTTACATCTCTCTGGCTCTCTCATATGTTCTCTGGGCAGGCAGGATACACAACCTCCTTTGCCATCATAGCGATCTGAGAAACACACGTGCAGCTGCCCCCAGTCAGAGGGCCAACCAACTACCGCATAGCAACCTTCTACAGCCATCCTCGAAAACGCAAACATCCCTCGGATAGGACTGCTTTCACCACGCGGTAGCTAGGCCGGACACTACCGGCTGCCTTTGGGCCAGCGTCATGGCTAAGGTGAGTCAACCGGTATCGCCAGCCCACGCTCTCCCCAGGCTCGGACCCGCTCGGTGGGTTTAACTTTGCGCTCAAGGACTTGCACTGCTGGCTACATGAGGGGGAAGGCCAGGACTACAAGCCCCAGAATGCAAAGTTAAAACCGGGACTGCACCAGCATCCCCGGAATGGAATTATTATTGTTATGGTATTCATTGAGCGCGGACCAAGCTTCGAGAAGCAACGGAGCGGGCTTTACAGAGGAATGCACCAACACAGATACACGACAGAGCGCTTTACCCAGATATGCAACAGTGCAGATGCATAACTGAGTGCTTTTCAGAGGGAAAAAAACGGAACAGATATACACCAGGGGGTAGGATACGCAGGGGCACAGCTGTAGAGGGTGGCGGGGAGGAGGGAGGCGGGCGTCGTCTAGCGAGCCAGGCGGTGCGGCGTGATGGCCTAGGTATTGAGGGGGAGAGACTCCTTGAAGAGGTGCGTCTTGAGTTCTTTTCTGAATTGTAGGAGCGTGTGGGGCAAGTCTGATGCTGACGTGGAGGAGGTTCCATGGTCTCGGGGCGTAGACAGAGAAGGCTTGTTTTTTGGTCCTTTCCTTTTTGCAGTGGCGGATTTCAAGTCTGTGCGTGTCCAGGTTTCTGGTGGTGCGTTTGTCTGCTGGAGATGCTAAGTTTCTCTGCGAGGTAGCTGGGGGACTTGCGGGCGACCGCCTTATAGATGGTGCGGCAAGACTCTAAGGTGATTCGTGTGCGTAGTGGGAGCCAGTGAAGGTCGATGAGGAGAGGGGTGATGTGGTACCTGCGTAGAGCCCTGGTGAAGCGTGTGGCTGAGTGTAGGACACTTCTCTGGGGCACGAGGGAGGACGGCGGGCGGCCTTTTCGAGGAGGGGGTTGCCCCCGCCCAGGTGGCAAAGGACCAGTGCTTGAATGGTGGACCTAAAGCTGTCCGGAGGGATATTGTTGGCATGAGAAATAACTCCTGTCCTGCAACCTACCATCCTGCCTAGATCTACCCTGCAACCCGCCATTAACGGCAACCAAGGACCAGAAAAATCAGCTCGATGTGACTACATTGGTGCGAGAGAGCTCCTGCCCTATATCCAATATAAACCACAACCAGTGAAAACGGGCCCCTGAGATGCAGTGTGCTGAGCCCAAAATGAATGACCCTCTGCCTGAGCAAACATATCTTACTCGGCTCCTGGCTGTGAATCTACCTTTCCTCTGAGTGCAGCTACTGCGAAACACGAGAATGCAATCCTGGAACAGTGGGCGCATAAGAACAAAACACCCACTCCAGACACTCGGCTCTCCTATCACTATGCTCACTCTCTACTTTACACCAACACACAATCGAGCCCAGCTATACCCCTCGATCAATTTCGGCCTAGCTGCTCGCATAGGTACTAGACCCCATGAACACCTCAACATCCTGCTAGAACGCAGCTATACCCCACGAAAAAATCTGCCTAGCTGCACACATAAGCGTTCTACACAGGCCTAATGCCGCCAGAATGCAGTCTCGGAGACCAACCACCAGACCGCACACATTCAAATGATCTCTCAATAGCACCGCACCTAATGTTAGGATGCAGCTACCATCAGGCAATCGTATCAGCTGCTCACATATTGAGTGCACCCAAGCACCCTACGCTAGCCCACTCTCTCTCGACTGACCTTGACTACGGTCCCCAAGGGCGTTCAACCCACATGCGCTTTGAGATCATACCAATGATATACAGAGCGCTATTTAAATGCCGAACAACAATAGCAACGTATGATGTTGGCCCGACTGACCTGGTGGCTGGAGGGAGAGAAAAGGAAGCTGGGTCGGCCTTTCCCAAAGAGAGAGGCCAGCAGCGAGTGGAGCAAATGCCATGCTCCTGGCTGTCTCAGGGGTGCTGGGCAAGGAGAGGGAGAGAGAGGAGCAAAGGCCCCGCTCCTGGCCCTCTCAGGGCCCAGCAGAGAGTGAAGCAAAGGCCATGCTCCTGGCTCTCTCAGGGCCCAGCAGAGAGTGGAGACCACGCTCTGGGCCCAGCAGAGAGTGGAGCAAAGACCACACTCCAGGCTGGCTGGCCCCTAGGAGCAAAGACCGAACGGCCAGGTTCTATAGGCAGGAAAACAGGGCTGACCTACAGGCACTTGTAACTCAGAGTGTGCTGTGACCCCCGGCTTCTTGGGACACAGTGGACCGGCCGGCCCAAGAGTTCTCGAGGCCTGCTCAGGGGCTTATGGGGATGGCTAGAGGGGGGCGTGCCTGTCCCCCGCTTTGTCTGCTGCTAGGTACTTCTGGGAGTTATCAGCATAATCCCGCCTTTCCCGGCCATCTCCACCTAGGCCGCAGTACCTTCTGCCGTTAAAAGAGGGCATCTGGGACCTCTTTGCTCTCACATGAGTGCCCGAGTCAGCTTACCAGAAGGGAAGAGAGATTTTGGGGACAGGGATGGAGGGGGCTTCCCATCTGTAATTGGGTATGTATTCTCATGTAGGTACAGTTTGAGCCGAAACAAAGAGTTATCAAGTGGAATTCTAAAGTGGGCTTGGTTTCTTTTGGCGCATTCCCCCCATTTACATTCAAATGGGCGCCCACACAACAGGGCTGTTGGTACTTCGGGCCACGGGACCTTCCTTGAGTGGCACTGCTGCACAGGCCCACTGCACTGGCCGGGGAAGCAGGAGGGTGGGTTGGGGAGGGGGGTTGTCAGCCTGCCAATAATGCACAGTTCCATGTGATAATATCCCCGCAAAAATGTCTCCACGCAAGAATGGCGCCATTATTATCCCATGGAACCTGCAGGGGAAACCTCCGCTCCCATTTACCCCATAAATAATGTCCCCTGTGCCGTATCCCGTCGACTATATGTATGGCGACATTATTTGGTATATCGGGTAAAAAGAATTGCAGCAAAAATGCTGTGGTTTCAGCCGGTACAGGTGTACCTCTTTATACCATTTAAGGGGAGCCGTGGTGTCCCCCAACCCCCTTAAATGGTATAACGGGTCTGGGGGTTGCGGGGGTGTACATACACACACACACACACACACACACACACACACCTCCCTCCCTCCCTCCCCTTTGCACTCACTCCCACCCTTTCCATCTGTGCCTCACAGTCCGGCGTGCCCCCCTACGTTGCCCATGCACCCAGAAAGCTGCATGGGCATCGGGAGCATGCGATCATCCTACAGGGGTTTCGCGCAACCCGTGATGCAGCCCCTCTTTTTGTGACACAAACACATACTCTGTTGCAGTGTAGAAAAGTGGTGGCGCTGCTGTCAAGGTACTGAGCTCTTTGTCTGAGTGTGTGAGTGGCTCTTAAAAGAGCCTTTGTGTTTTTTTTGTTGGGGAGTGTGTAACTTGGGCTGTTACTTGCTGGCTTTGCCCCCTGCCTTGTGGCCCTCGGTCTTCTTAGGCAGCAGCACGGCCTGGATGTTGGGCAGGACACCACCCTGGGCAATGGTAACTTTGCCCAGCAGCTTGTTGAGCTCCTCGTCGTTGCGGATGGCGAGCTGCAGGTGTCTGGGGATGATGCGGGTCTTCTTGTTGTCCCGGGCGGCATTGCCGGCCAGCTCGAGGATCTCAGCAGTCAGGTACTCGAGCACGGCAGCCATGTAGACGGGGGCTCCGGCTCCCACACGCTCGCCGTAGCTCCCCTTCCGCAGCAGCCTGTGCACACGGCCTACTGGGAACTGCAAGCCCGCCCGGGAGGAGCGAGTCTTGGCCTTAGCACGGGCCTTCCCTCCTTGCTTTCCTCGTCCAGACATGACGCGTTAAACAGGCGCTCGCTTGTTCAAAGAGGAAGTAATGCCCCGAGCGCTTGTTCTTCTTCTTGCTGATAGATTTTTATCCATCAGCGGTGATTTTTTGGATACCGAGGCTTGAGCCTCATTACTCCATCTTCTCGGGTTGAGTGTGTAGTCGTGGGTTTGTATTCTTCTTGGTAATGCCCCGAGCATGGGAGGGCGGGCATATAAAGACACGGTGGAGCACTCTCATTGGACAAAACCTAGGCTCTGCATGAACATCCATTGGAGGGGGAGACTACTCCTGCCAACCAATCAGAGCTCTGTGCCGGGCACACAGACACGGAGGAGCGACAGAACCATACGGGCCAATAGCAAGCGGGGACTGGCAGCAGCTGATTAAGCACAGGCAGCCTATAAAAGAGAGGGGCCGGGGGGCGCAGTGTTTTACTCATTTCTCTCTCTCCTCACAGCGTGGACGTCAGCCGGAGACCATGCCTGAGCCAGCCAAGTCCGCCCCAGCGCCCAAGAAAGCGCTCTCCAAGCCGCCCAAGAAGGACGGGAAGAAGCGCAAGAGGAGCAGGAAGGAAAGCTATGCCATTTACATCTACAAGGTGATGAAGCAGGTGCACCCTGACACCGGCATCTCTTCCAAGGCCATGGGCATCATGAACTCGTTTGTCAATGACATCTTCGAGCGCATCGCTGCGGAAGCCTCCCGCCTGGCTCAATACAACAAGCGCAGGACCCTCACCTCCAGGGAGATCCAGACCGGAGTGCGACTCCTGCTGCCAGGCGAGCTGGCCAAGCACGCTGTGTCCGAGGGCACCAAAGCCGTCACCAAGTACACCAGTGCCAAGTGAGACCACAGTTCCCAGCACCAAAGAAACCCAAAGGCTCTTTTAAGAGCCGCTCACCACCTCCACTCAAGAGCTCACATGCTTTGCCTAGCTAGCCCTGCTTTATTCCATCCCCGCAAAACATAAGGCCAATGATATCAAATAAGGACTACGGTCTCGGGGGCGGCGTAAGCAAATTATTTCTCTGCGCTGTGGCAGGAGTCACGCACCCTACTTGACACATTTGCTGGGCTGGGAGGGAAATCTCTGGGAGCTCGGCTTAATGTACAGGACAGGCTATGTAAGGCAGCACTGCCAGGGAAGCGCTCGCAGCACACCCCTCTGTCCCCGAGCCCGACAGGGAGCAGGTACTTCACCATTCGGTCTGCCTGTGAGGAGGGGGACGGCGGGCGGAAAACCGACCATTAGCACACAGCGCTTAGAAGCGGTTGGAATCCAGCCTCAAGGCAGGCCTTATAGAAACGTGATGTGGGGTGGGGGGCTTCGAGTTCAGAGATCGCTCTGAGGGGGGGCGGGAGGGGGGGAGTGGAGGGCTCGGGTTACGAGCTGGCTGTGCTCCCGCTAAAAGGTACAAGCCATCACATCAAATCCGACCGCCACAAGCGCACAAATAACTGGTCGCCAAAGCTGCCCAGATGGGCATTTTTTGGGGAGGGGGTGTTGCCAAGACAGGTAGGAGCGTTTGCATGTTTGCCTTGGGTTTGAGAGACGGCCTAGCCGCCTGTGCAGTGAAGAGAGGCGCCTCGAGAGGCAGAGTTGAGCAGCTCTTGTGTGTGACAACGTGTCGGCTCTTAAAAGAGCCTTTGTGGTGGTGGGGTCTTGCTGCCGGTGCCCCTCGGGCCCTCTCGCCCCGGATGCGGCGGGCCAGCTGGATGTCCTTGGGCATAATGGTCACTCGCTTGGCGTGGATGGCGCAGAGGTTGGTGTCCTCAAAGGGCCTCGCTGGCCTCCTGCAGGGCCATGACTGCTGAGCTCTGGAAGCGCAGGTCGGTCTTGAAATCCTGTGCGATCTCCCGCACCAAGCGCTGGAAGGGCAGTTTCCGGATGAGCAGCTCAGTAGATTTCTGGTAGCGCCGGATCTCTCTGAGGGCCACGGTGCCCGGCCGATAGCGGTGCGGTTTCTTGACCCCACCAGTCGCAGGGGCGCTCTTGCGGGCAGCTTTGGTGGCCAGCTGCTTGCGGGGGTGCCTTGCCTCCGGTGGACTTGGGGCAGTCTGCTTCGTACGGGCCATGGCAACCTTGCGCGACTTGCTTCCTCTCTACTGACAACGTACAATGGTCTGTGACGGATGAAGACCCAACTACGCTCCGATTGGCTGGGACAATAGCAGGAAACGGGTTTGAAAAAGCCCGCCACTCTCAGTGACGAGCCCGAGGCAGAACGTCGGCCTGTTGAAAGGCTGGCAAGCATCGACACGCGCACGCAGGCACGCACATACCAGGAGGGCTATGATTGGACAGCCAATCTGAGGCTTGCCAGTTATTCACAGATTCCTCTTTTGATTGACAGTGTCTGTCTGTCTGTCTGTCTCTCTCTCTCTCTCTCTCTCTCTCTCTGGGATGGAGGGGGGATTTATTCATTTTATTTAGTTGGTCATTTTGTATGGCACGACAAGTGGCGGCGTGGGGCCACTTCAGAGGACATGTTTTTGAAGCACCTAGCCTGGCAAGCAAGTACAGAAAAGAAAGCGGCCAGCGCCCCGGAAAAGATATAAAAGGAGCCTCCATTGAGGTAGGTGGTTGCGGGAAAAGTTAAGAGCGGTTCTAACTAGCAACCGCCTTCTCTTGACTCCCCCACCTGACACCCGATGGCAAGGCTCTCGCGTTTTCCGGGTCCACGTTTGGGAAAGCCACCCAGTTCTGTTTTTGCTTGGAATTCTGGGACTTGTAGTGCTTCTGCATTTCAAACGGGGCAGAAAAATCAAAAGGACCCAAAATACAGAGGGGGGTTGAGGCAGGACTGGGTGGCCTTCTGACGCATTGGCCACTGGAAACTTGAGAGTTCCGCTCATGCACTGCTTACATCTCTCTGGCTCTCTCATATGTTCTCTGGGCAGGCAGGATACACAACCTCCTTTGCCATCATAGCGATCTGAGAAACACACGTGCAGCTGCCCCCAGTCAGAGGGCCAACCAACTACCGCATAGCAACCTTCTACAGCCATCCTCGAAAACGCAAACATCCCTCGGATAGGACTGCTTTCACCACGCGGTAGCTAGGCCGGACACTACCGGCTGCCTTTGGGCCAGCGTCATGGCTAAGGTGAGTCAACCGGTATCGCCAGCCCACGCTCTCCCCAGGCTCGGACCCGCTCGGTCGGTTTAACTTTGCGCTCAAGGACTTGCACTGCTGGCTACATGAGGGGGAAGGCCAGGACTACAAGCCCCAGAATGCAAAGTTAAAACCGGGACTGCACCAGCATCCCCGGAATGGAATTATTATTGTTATGGTATTCATTGAGCGCGGACCAAGCTTCGAGAAGCAACGGAGCGGGCTTTACAGAGGAATGCACCAACACAGATACACGACAGAGCGCTTTACCCAGATATGCAACAGTGCAGATGCATAACTGAGTGCTTTTCAGAGGGAAAAAAACGGAACAGATATACACCAGGGGGTAGGATACGCAGGGGCACAGCTGTAGAGGGTGGCGGGGAGGAGGGAGGCGGGCGTCGTCTAGCGAGCCAGGCGGTGCGGCGTGATGGCCTAGGTATTGAGGGGGAGAGACTCCTTGAAGAGGTGCGTCTTGAGTTCTTTTCTGAATTGTAGGAGCGTGTGGGGCAAGTCTGATGCTGACGTGGAGGAGGTTCCATGGTCTCGGGGCGTAGACAGAGAAGGCTTGTTTTTTGGTCCTTTCCTTTTTGCAGTGGCGGATTTCAAGTCTGTGCGTGTCCAGGTTTCTGGTGGTGCGTTTGTCTGCTGGAGATGCTAAGTTTCTCTGCGAGGTAGCTGGGGGACTTGCGGGCGACCGCCTTATAGATGGTGCGGCAAGACTCTAAGGTGATTCGTGTGCGTAGTGGGAGCCAGTGAAGGTCGATGAGGAGAGGGGTGATGTGGTACCTGCGTAGAGCCCTGGTGAAGCGTGTGGCTGAGTGTAGGACACTTCTCTGGGGCACGAGGGAGGACGGCGGGCGGCCTTTTCGAGGAGGGGGTTGCCCCCGCCCAGGTGGCAAAGGACCAGTGCTTGAATGGTGGACCTAAAGCTGTCCGGAGGGATATTGTTGGCATGAGAAATAACTCCTGTCCTGCAACCTACCATCCTGCCTAGATCTACCCTGCAACCCGCCATTAACGGCAACCAAGGACCAGAAAAATCAGCTCGATGTGACTACATTGGTGCGAGAGAGCTCCTGCCCTATATCCAATATAAACCACAACCAGTGAAAACGGGCCCCTGAGATGCAGTGTGCTGAGCCCAAAATGAATGACCCTCTGCCTGAGCAAACATATCTTACTCGGCTCCTGGCTGTGAATCTACCTTTCCTCTGAGTGCAGCTACTGCGAAACACGAGAATGCAATCCTGGAACAGTGGGCGCATAAGAACAAAACACCCACTCCAGACACTCGGCTCTCCTATCACTATGCTCACTCTCTACTTTACACCAACACACAATCGAGCCCAGCTATACCCCTCGATCAATTTCGGCCTAGCTGCTCGCATAGGTACTAGACCCCATGAACACCTCAACATCCTGCTAGAACGCAGCTATACCCCACGAAAAAATCTGCCTAGCTGCACACATAAGCGTTCTACACAGGCCTAATGCCGCCAGAATGCAGTCTCGGAGACCAACCACCAGACCGCACACATTCAAATGATCTCTCAATAGCACCGCACCTAATGTTAGGATGCAGCTACCATCAGGCAATCGTATCAGCTGCTCACATATTGAGTGCACCCAAGCACCCTACGCTAGCCCACTCTCTCTCGACTGACCTTGACTACGGTCCCCAAGGGCGTTCAACCCACATGCGCTTTGAGATCATACCAATGATATACAGAGCGCTATTTAAATGCCGAACAACAATAGCAACGTATGATGTTGGCCCGACTGACCTGGTGGCTGGAGGGAGAGAAAAGGAAGCTGGGTCGGCCTTTCCCAAAGAGAGAGGCCAGCAGCGAGTGGAGCAAATGCCATGCTCCTGGCTGTCTCAGGGGTGCTGGGCAAGGAGAGGGAGAGAGAGGAGCAAAGGCCCCGCTCCTGGCCCTCTCAGGGCCCAGCAGAGAGTGAAGCAAAGGCCATGCTCCTGGCTCTCTCAGGGCCCAGCAGAGAGTGGAGACCACGCTCTGGGCCCAGCAGAGAGTGGAGCAAAGACCACACTCCAGGCTGGCTGGCCCCTAGGAGCAAAGACCACACTCTGGGCTGGCTGGCTGGCCCCAAGGCCCCGAACGGCCACGAACGGCCAGGTTCTATAGGCAGGAAAACAGGGCTGACCTACAGGCACTTGTAACTCAGAGTGTGCTGTGACCCCCGGCTTCTTGGGACACAGTGGACCGGCCGGCCCAAGAGTTCTCGAGGCCTGCTCAGGGGCTTATGGGGATGGCTAGAGGGGGGCGTGCCTGTCCCCCGCTTTGTCTGCTGCTAGGTACTTCTGGGAGTTATCAGCATAATCCCGCCTTTCCCGGCCATCTCCACCTAGGCCGCAGTACCTTCTGCCGTTAAAAGAGGGCATCTGGGACCTCTTTGCTCTCACATGAGTGCCCGAGTCAGCTTACCAGAAGGGAAGAGAGATTTTGGGGACAGGGATGGAGGGGGCTTCCCATCTGTAATTGGGTATGTATTCTCATGTAGGTACAGTTTGAGCCGAAACAAAGAGTTATCAAGTGGAATTCTAAAGTGGGCTTGGTTTCTTTTGGCGCATTCCCCCCATTTACATTCAAATGGGCGCCCACACAACAGGGCTGTTGGTACTTCGGGCCACGGGACCTTCCTTGAGTGGCACTGCTGCACAGGCCCACTGCACTGGCCGGGGAAGCAGGAGGGTGGGTTGGGGAGGGGGGTTGTCAGCCTGCCAATAATGCACAGTTCCATGTGATAATATCCCCGCAAAAATGTCTCCACGCAAGAATGGCGCCATTATTATCCCATGGAACCTGCAGGGGAAACCTCCGCTCCCATTTACCCCATAAATAATGTCGCCTGTGCCGTATCCCGTCGACTATATGTATGGCGACATTATTTGGTATATCGGGTAAAAAGAATTGCAGCAAAAATGCTGTGGTTTCAGCCGGTACAGGTGTACCTCTTTATACCATTTAAGGGGAGCCGTGGTGTCCCCCAACCCCCTTAAATGGTATAACGGGTCTGGGGGTGTACATACACACACACACACACACACACACACACACACACACACCTCCCTCCCTCCCTCCCTCCCTCCAGTTAAGCCCTTTGCACTCACTCCCACCCTTTCCATCTGTGCCTCACAGTCCGGCGTGCCCCCCTACGTTGCCCATGCACCCAGAAAGCTGCATGGGCATCGGGAGCATGCGATCATCCTACAGGGGTTTCGCGCAACCCGTGATGCAGCCCCTCTTTTTGTGACACAAACACATACTCTGTTGCAGTGTAGAAAAGTGGTGGCGCTGCTGTCAAGGTACTGAGCTCTTTGTCTGAGTGTGTGAGTGGCTCTTAAAAGAGCCTTTGTGTTTTTTTTGTTGGGGAGTGTGTAACTTGGGCTGTTACTTGCTGGCTTTGCCCCCTGCCTTGTGGCCCTCGGTCTTCTTAGGCAGCAGCACGGCCTGGATGTTGGGCAGGACACCACCCTGGGCAATGGTAACTTTGCCCAGCAGCTTGTTGAGCTCCTCGTCGTTGCGGATGGCGAGCTGCAGGTGTCTGGGGATGATGCGGGTCTTCTTGTTGTCCCGGGCGGCATTGCCGGCCAGCTCGAGGATCTCAGCAGTCAGGTACTCGAGCACGGCAGCCATGTAGACGGGGGCTCCGGCTCCCACACGCTCGCCGTAGCTCCCCTTCCGCAGCAGCCTGTGCACACGGCCTACTGGGAACTGCAAGCCCGCCCGGGAGGAGCGAGTCTTGGCCTTAGCACGGGCCTTCCCTCCTTGCTTTCCTCGTCCAGACATGACGCGTTAAACAGGCGCTCGCTTGTTCAAAGAGGAAGTAATGCCCCGAGCATGGGAGGGCGGGCATATAAAGACACGGTGGAGCACTCTCATTGGACAAAACCTAGGCTCTGCATGAACATCCATTGGAGGGGGAGACTACTCCTGCCAACCAATCAGAGCTCTGTGCCGGGCACACAGACACGGAGGAGCGACAGAACCATACGGGCCAATAGCAAGCGGGGACTGGCAGCAGCTGATTAAGCACAGGCAGCCTATAAAAGAGAGGGGCCGGGGGGCGCAGTGTTTTACTCATTTCTCTCTCTCCTCACAGCGTGGACGTCAGCCGGAGACCATGCCTGAGCCAGCCAAGTCCGCCCCAGCGCCCAAGAAGGGCTCCAAGAAAGCGCTCTCCAAGCCGCCCAAGAAGGACGGGAAGAAGCGCAAGAGGAGCAGGAAGGAAAGCTATGCCATTTACATCTACAAGGTGATGAAGCAGGTGCACCCTGACACCGGCATCTCTTCCAAGGCCATGGGCATCATGAACTCGTTTGTCAATGACATCTTCGAGCGCATCGCTGCGGAAGCCTCCCGCCTGGCTCAATACAACAAGCGCAGGACCCTCACCTCCAGGGAGATCCAGACCGGAGTGCGACTCCTGCTGCCAGGCGAGCTGGCCAAGCACGCTGTGTCCGAGGGCACCAAAGCCGTCACCAAGTACACCAGTGCCAAGTGAGACCACAGTTCCCAGCACCAAAGAAACCCAAAGGCTCTTTTAAGAGCCGCTCACCACCTCCACTCAAGAGCTCACATGCTTTGCCTAGCTAGCCCTGCTTTATTCCATCCCCGCAAAACATAAGGCCAATGATATCAAATAAGGACTACGGTCTCGGGGGCGGCGTAAGCAAATTATTTCTCTGCGCTGTGGCAGGAGTCACGCACCCTACTTGACACATTTGCTGGGCTGGGAGGGAAATCTCTGGGAGCTCGGCTTAATGTACAGGACAGGCTATGTAAGGCAGCACTGCCAGGGAAGCGCTCGCAGCACACCCCTCTGTCCCCGAGCCCGACAGGGAGCAGGTACTTCACCATTCGGTCTGCCTGTGAGGAGGGGGACGGCGGGCGGAAAACCGACCATTAGCACACAGCGCTTAGAAGCGGTTGGAATCCAGCCTCAAGGCAGGCCTTATAGAAACGTGATGTGGGGTGGGGGGCTTCGAGTTCAGAGATCGCTCTGAGGGGGGGCGGGAGGGGGGGAGTGGAGGGCTCGGGTTACGAGCTGGCTGTGCTCCCGCTAAAAGGTACAAGCCATCACATCAAATCCGACCGCCACAAGCGCACAAATAACTGGTCGCCAAAGCTGCCCAGATGGGCATTTTTTGGGGAGGGGGTGTTGCCAAGACAGGTAGGAGCGTTTGCATGTTTGCCTTGGGTTTGAGAGACGGCCTAGCCGCCTGTGCAGTGAAGAGAGGCGCCTCGAGAGGCAGAGTTGAGCAGCTCTTGTGTGTGACAACGTGTCGGCTCTTAAAAGAGCCTTTGTGGTGGTGGGGTCTTGCTGCCGGTGCCCCTCGGGCCCTCTCGCCCCGGATGCGGCGGGCCAGCTGGATGTCCTTGGGCATAATGGTCACTCGCTTGGCGTGGATGGCGCAGAGGTTGGTGTCCTCAAAGGGCCTCGCTGGCCTCCTGCAGGGCCATGACTGCTGAGCTCTGGAAGCGCAGGTCGGTCTTGAAATCCTGTGCGATCTCCCGCACCAAGCGCTGGAAGGGCAGTTTCCGGATGAGCAGCTCAGTAGATTTCTGGTAGCGCCGGATCTCTCTGAGGGCCACGGTGCCCGGCCGATAGCGGTGCGGTTTCTTGACCCCACCAGTCGCAGGGGAGCTCTTGCGGGCAGCTTTGGTGGCCAGCTGCTTGCGGGGGTGCCTTGCCTCCGGTGGACTTGGGGCAGTCTGCTTCGTACGGGCCATGGCAACCTTGCGCGACTTGCTTCCTCTCTACTGACAACGTACAATGGTCTGTGACGGATGAAGACCCAACTACGCTCCGATTGGCTGGGACAATAGCAGGAAACGGGTTTGAAAAAGCCCGCCACTCTCAGTGACGAGCCCGAGGCAGAACGTCGGCCTGTTGAAAGGCTGGCAAGCATCGACACGCGCACGCAGGCACGCACATACCAGGAGGGCTATGATTGGACAGCCAATCTGAGGCTTGCCAGTTATTCACAGATTCCTCTTTTGATTGACAGTGTCTGTCTGTCTGTCTCTCTCTCTCTCTCTCTCTCTCTCTCTCTGGGATGGAGGGGGGATTTATTCATTTTATTTAGTTGGTCATTTTGTATGGCACGACAAGTGGCGGCGTGGGGCCACTTCAGAGGACATGTTTTTGAAGCACCTAGCCTGGCAAGCAAGTACAGAAAAGAAAGCGGCCAGCGCCCCGGAAAAGATATAAAAGGAGCCTCCATTGAGGTAGGTGGTTGCGGGAAAAGTTAAGAGCGGTTCTAACTAGCAACCGCCTTCTCTTGACTCCCCCACCTGACACCCGATGGCAAGGCTCTCGCGTTTTCCGGGTCCACGTTTGGGAAAGCCACCCAGTTCTGTTTTTGCTTGGAATTCTGGGACTTGTAGTGCTTCTGCATTTCAAACGGGGCAGAAAAATCAAAAGGACCCAAAATACAGAGGGGGGTTGAGGCAGGACTGGGTGGCCTTCTGACGCATTGGCCACTGGAAACTTGAGAGTTCCGCTCATGCACTGCTTACATCTCTCTGGCTCTCTCATATGTTCTCTGGGCAGGCAGGATACACAACCTCCTTTGCCATCATAGCGATCTGAGAAACACACGTGCAGCTGCCCCCAGTCAGAGGGCCAACCAACTACCGCATAGCAACCTTCTACAGCCATCCTCGAAAACGCAAACATCCCTCGGATAGGACTGCTTTCACCACGCGGTAGCTAGGCCGGACACTACCGGCTGCCTTTGGGCCAGCGTCATGGCTAAGGTGAGTCAACCGGTATCGCCAGCCCACGCTCTCCCCAGGCTCGGACCCGCTCGGTCGGTTTAACTTTGCGCTCAAGGACTTGCACTGCTGGCTACATGAGGGGGAAGGCCAGGACTACAAGCCCCAGAATGCAAAGTTAAAACCGGGACTGCACCAGCATCCCCGGAATGGAATTATTATTGTTATGGTATTCATTGAGCGCGGACCAAGCTTCGAGAAGCAACGGAGCGGGCTTTACAGAGGAATGCACCAACACAGATACACGACAGAGCGCTTTACCCAGATATGCAACAGTGCAGATGCATAACTGAGTGCTTTTCAGAGGGAAAAAAACGGAACAGATATACACCAGGGGGTAGGATACGCAGGGGCACAGCTGTAGAGGGTGGCGGGGAGGAGGGAGGCGGGCGTCGTCTAGCGAGCCAGGCGGTGCGGCGTGATGGCCTAGGTATTGAGGGGGAGAGACTCCTTGAAGAGGTGCGTCTTGAGTTCTTTTCTGAATTGTAGGAGCGTGTGGGGCAAGTCTGATGCTGACGTGGAGGAGGTTCCATGGTCTCGGGGCGTAGACAGAGAAGGCTTGTTTTTTGGTCCTTTCCTTTTTGCAGTGGCGGATTTCAAGTCTGTGCGTGTCCAGGTTTCTGGTGGTGCGTTTGTCTGCTGGAGATGCTAAGTTTCTCTGCGAGGTAGCTGGGGGACTTGCGGGCGACCGCCTTATAGATGGTGCGGCAAGACTCTAAGGTGATTCGTGTGCGTAGTGGGAGCCAGTGAAGGTCGATGAGGAGAGGGGTGATGTGGTACCTGCGTAGAGCCCTGGTGAAGCGTGTGGCTGAGTGTAGGACACTTCTCTGGGGCACGAGGGAGGACGGCGGGCGGCCTTTTCGAGGAGGGGGTTGCCCCCGCCCAGGTGGCAAAGGACCAGTGCTTGAATGGTGGACCTAAAGCTGTCCGGAGGGATATTGTTGGCATGAGAAATAACTCCTGTCCTGCAACCTACCATCCTGCCTAGATCTACCCTGCAACCCGCCATTAACGGCAACCAAGGACCAGAAAAATCAGCTCGATGTGACTACATTGGTGCGAGAGAGCTCCTGCCCTATATCCAATATAAACCACAACCAGTGAAAACGGGCCCCTGAGATGCAGTGTGCTGAGCCCAAAATGAATGACCCTCTGCCTGAGCAAACATATCTTACTCGGCTCCTGGCTGTGAATCTACCTTTCCTCTGAGTGCAGCTACTGCGAAACACGAGAATGCAATCCTGGAACAGTGGGCGCATAAGAACAAAACACCCACTCCAGACACTCGGCTCTCCTATCACTATGCTCACTCTCTACTTTACACCAACACACAATCGAGCCCAGCTATACCCCTCGATCAATTTCGGCCTAGCTGCTCGCATAGGTACTAGACCCCATGAACACCTCAACATCCTGCTAGAACGCAGCTATACCCCACGAAAAAATCTGCCTAGCTGCACACATAAGCGTTCTACACAGGCCTAATGCCGCCAGAATGCAGTCTCGGAGACCAACCACCAGACCGCACACATTCAAATGATCTCTCAATAGCACCGCACCTAATGTTAGGATGCAGCTACCATCAGGCAATCGTATCAGCTGCTCACATATTGAGTGCACCCAAGCACCCTACGCTAGCCCACTCTCTCTCGACTGACCTTGACTACGGTCCCCAAGGGCGTTCAACCCACATGCGCTTTGAGATCATACCAATGATATACAGAGCGCTATTTAAATGCCGAACAACAATAGCAACGTATGATGTTGGCCCGACTGACCTGGTGGCTGGAGGGAGAGAAAAGGAAGCTGGGTCGGCCTTTCCCAAAGAGAGAGGCCAGCAGCGAGTGGAGCAAATGCCATGCTCCTGGCTGTCTCAGGGGTGCTGGGCAAGGAGAGGGAGAGAGAGGAGCAAAGGCCCCGCTCCTGGCCCTCTCAGGGCCCAGCAGAGAGTGAAGCAAAGGCCATGCTCCTGGCTCTCTCAGGGCCCAGCAGAGAGTGGAGACCACGCTCTGGGCCCAGCAGAGAGTGGAGCAAAGACCACACTCCAGGCTGGCTGGCCCCTAGGAGCAAAGACCGAACGGCCAGGTTCTATAGGCAGGAAAACAGGGCTGACCTACAGGCACTTGTAACTCAGAGTGTGCTGTGACCCCCGGCTTCTTGGGACACAGTGGACCGGCCGGCCCAAGAGTTCTCGAGGCCTGCTCAGGGGCTTATGGGGATGGCTAGAGGGGGGCGTGCCTGTCCCCCGCTTTGTCTGCTGCTAGGTACTTCTGGGAGTTATCAGTATAATCCCGCCTTTCCCGGCCATCTCCACCTAGGCCGCAGTACCTTCTGCCGTTAAAAGAGGGCATCTGGGACCTCTTTGCTCTCACATGAGTGCCCGAGTCAGCTTACCAGAAGGGAAGAGAGATTTTGGGGACAGGGATGGAGGGGGCTTCCCATCTGTAATTGGGTATGTATTCTCATGTAGGTACAGTTTGAGCCGAAACAAAGAGTTATCAAGTGGAATTCTAAAGTGGGCTTGGTTTCTTTTGGCGCATTCCCCCCATTTACATTCAAATGGGCGCCCACACAACAGGGCTGTTGGTACTTCGGGCCACGGGACCTTCCTTGAGTGGCACTGCTGCACAGGCCCACTGCACTGGCCGGGGAAGCAGGAGGGTGGGTTGGGGAGGGGGGTTGTCAACCTGCCAATAATGCACAGTTCCATGTGATAATATCCCCGCAAAAATGTCTCCACGCAAGAATGGCGCCATTATTATCCCATGGAACCTGCAGGGGAAACCTCCGCTCCCATTTACCCCATAAATAATGTCGCCTGTGCCGTATCCCGTCGACTATATGTATGGCGACATTATTTGGTATATCGGGTAAAAAGAATTGCAGCAAAAATGCTGTGGTTTCAGCCGGTACAGGTGTACCTCTTTATACCATTTAAGGGGAGCCGTGGTGTCCCCCAACCCCCTTAAATGGTATAACGGGTCTGGGGGTTGCGGGGGTGTACATACACACACACACACACACACACACACACACCTCCCTCCCTCCCCTTCCTCCCTCCCCTTCCTCCAGTTAAGCCCTTTGCACTCACTCCCACCCTTTCCATCTGTGCCTCACAGTCCGGCGTGCCCCCCTACGTTGCCCATGCACCCAGAAAGCTGCATGGGCATCGGGAGCATGCGATCATCCTACAGGGGTTTCGCGCAACCCGTGATGCAGCCCCTCTTTTTGTGACACAAACACATACTCTGTTGCAGTGTAGAAAAGTGGTGGCGCTGCTGTCAAGGTACTGAGCTCTTTGTCTGAGTGTGTGAGTGGCTCTTAAAAGAGCCTTTGTGTTTTTTTTGTTGGGGAGTGTGTAACTTGGGCTGTTACTTGCTGGCTTTGCCCCCTGCCTTGTGGCCCTCGGTCTTCTTAGGCAGCAGCACGGCCTGGATGTTGGGCAGGACACCACCCTGGGCAATGGTAACTTTGCCCAGCAGCTTGTTGAGCTCCTCGTCGTTGCGGATGGCGAGCTGCAGGTGTCTGGGGATGATGCGGGTCTTCTTGTTGTCCCGGGCGGCATTGCCGGCCAGCTCGAGGATCTCAGCAGTCAGGTACTCGAGCACGGCAGCCATGTAGACGGGGGCTCCGGCTCCCACACGCTCGCCGTAGCTCCCCTTCCGCAGCAGCCTGTGCACACGGCCTACTGGGAACTGCAAGCCCGCCCGGGAGGAGCGAGTCTTGGCCTTAGCACGGGCCTTCCCTCCTTGCTTTCCTCGTCCAGACATGACGCGTTAAATAGGCGCTCGCTTGTTCAAAGAGGAAGTAATGCCCCGAGCGCTTGTTCTTCTTCTTGCTGATAGATTTTTATCCATCAGCGGTGATTTTTGGATACCGAGGCTTGAGCCTCATTACTCCATCTTCTCGGATTGAGTGTGCAGTCGTGGGTTTGTATTCTTCTTGGTCTGTGTGGTCTTGTCACAGTAGGGCTGGTTTCACCTGGTCTTCGCAGTGATGGGCCGCGGGTAGCGGTCGAAGGGGTTTGCAGTGGTGGCAGTGAGTCTTCTGATCAGAGGGTTCGGGTTCTGATCCAGTTCTTGGCAGACGTTCTTACTCAGCTTCGCTAGATGTTCATCCAACATCTCGATGTCCAGGTCTCTGTGAAGGTCTGCTATCCTTGTGAAGATTGGAGCTCCGGATGATATCCGCAGGGCCTTGTTCTGGACTATCTGAAGACTCTTCCGGTGTCGCTCATGGCAGGTCATCCATGCTGGTGAGGCATAAGTCAGGGTTGGTCTGATGATCGCCTTGTAGACGTTGATCTTTGTCCGGAGGGGCATGGACTTGCTCTTCAGGAGTGGGTACAGCGCTGCCATCTTTCCTGTTGCCTTCTGCTGAGTATTCTCGATGTGGCTTTCCCAGTTGAGTTTGCTGTCCAGGGTCACACCGAGGTAGCGGCTGCTGCTCTCCCATTTGATGGTCTCCCCGTTGAGGCTGATTTGTGGGTGCTCCTTGATCTTCTTTCTGGTGAACAGCGTTGCAGTTGTCTTGCTGGTGTTGAGTTCTATCCGCCAGTCGCTGTACCACTTTGCGATGGTATCCAATGAAGCTTGCAGGTTCTTCGCCACTTCCTTTTCGCTGAAAGACTGGGAGATTACTGCAACATCGTCTGCATACAGCGCCAGGTTCGTCTTGTGGAGATCTGTCGGGATGTCGTTGGTGAAGAGGTTGAACAGGAAGGGTCCGAGGTTCGATCCCTGTGGCACGCCTGCTCGGATGGGATGTGAAGAGGACATCTCAGACCGCATGGCGACATGGAATGCCCCGAGCATGGGAGGGCGGGCATATAAAGACACGGTGGAGCACTCTCATTGGACAAAACCTAGGCTCTGCATGAACATCCATTGGAGGGGGAGACTACTCCTGCCAACCAATCAGAGCTCTGTGCCGGGCACACAGACACGGAGGAGCGACAGAACCATACGGGCCAATAGCAAGCGGGGACTGGCAGCAGCTGATTAAGCACAGGCAGCCTATAAAAGAGAGGGGCCGGGGGGCGCAGTGTTTTACTCATTTCTCTCTCTCCTCACAGCGTGGACGTCAGCCGGAGACCATGCCTGAGCCAGCCAAGTCCGCCCCAGCGCCCAAGAAGGGCTCCAAGAAAGCGCTCTCCAAGCCGCCCAAGAAGGACGGGAAGAAGCGCAAGAGGAGCAGGAAGGAAAGCTATGCCATTTACATCTACAAGGTGATGAAGCAGGTGCACCCTGACACCGGCATCTCTTCCAAGGCCATGGGCATCATGAACTCGTTTGTCAATGACATCTTCGAGCGCATCGCTGCGGAAGCCTCCCGCCTGGCTCAATACAACAAGCGCAGGACCCTCACCTCCAGGGAGATCCAGACCGGAGTGCGACTCCTGCTGCCAGGCGAGCTGGCCAAGCACGCTGTGTCCGAGGGCACCAAAGTCGTCACCAAGTACACCAGCGCCAAGTGAGACCACAGTTCCCAGCACCAAAGAAACCCAAAGGCTCTTTTAAGAGCCGCTCACCACCTCCACTCAAGAGCTCACATGCTTTGCCTAGCTAGCCCTGCTTTATTCCATCCCCGCAAAACATAAGGCCAATGATATCAAATAAGGACTACGGTCTCGGGGGCGGCGTAAGCAAATTATTTCTCTGCGCTGTGGCAGGAGTCACGCACCCTACTTGACACATTTGCTGGGCTGGGAGGGAAATCTCTGGGAGCTCGGCTTAATGTACAGGACAGGCTATGTAAGGCAGCACTGCCAGGGAAGCGCTCGCAGCACACCCCTCTGTCCCCGAGCCCGACAGGGAGCAGGTACTTCACCATTCGGTCTGCCTGTGAGGAGGGGGACGGCGGGCGGAAAACCGACCTTTAGCACACAGCGCTTAGAAGCGGTTGGAATCCAGCCTCAAGGCAGGCCTTATAGAAACGTGATGTGGGGTGGGGGACTTCGAGTTCAGAGATCGCTCTGAGGGGGGGCGGGAGGGGGGAGTGGAGGGCTCGGGTTACGAGCTGGCTGTGCTCCCGCTAAAAGGTACAAGCCATCACATCAAATCCGACCGCCACAAGCGCACAAATAACTGGTCGCCAAAGCTGCCCAGATGGGCATTTTTTGGGGAGGGGGTGTTGCCAAGACAGGTAGGAGCGTTTGCATGTTTGCCTTGGGTTTGAGAGACGGCCTAGCCGCCTGTGCAGTGAAGAGAGGCGCCTCGAGAGGCAGAGTTGAGCAGCTCTTGTGTGTGACAACGTGTCGGCTCTTAAAAGAGCCTTTGTGGTGGTGGGGTCTTGCTGCCGGTGCCCCTCGGGCCCTCTCGCCCCGGATGCGGCGGGCCAGCTGGATGTCCTTGGGCATAATGGTCACTCGCTTGGCGTGGATGGCGCAGAGGTTGGTGTCCTCAAAGGGCCTCGCTGGCCTCCTGCAGGGCCATGACTGCTGAGCTCTGGAAGCGCAGGTCGGTCTTGAAATCCTGTGCGATCTCCCGCACCAAGCGCTGGAAGGGCAGTTTCCGGATGAGCAGCTCAGTAGATTTCTGGTAGCGCCGGATCTCTCTGAGGGCCACGGTGCCCGGCCGATAGCGGTGCGGTTTCTTGACCCCACCAGTCGCAGGGGCGCTCTTGCGGGCAGCTTTGGTGGCCAGCTGCTTGCGGGGGTGCCTTGCCTCCGGTGGACTTGGGGCAGTCTGCTTCGTACGGGCCATGGCAACCTTGCGCGACTTGCTTCCTCTCTACTGACAACGTACAATGGTCTGTGACGGATGAAGACCCAACTACGCTCCGATTGGCTGGGACAATAGCAGGAAACGGGTTTGAAAAAGCCCGCCACTCTCAGTGACGAGCCCGAGGCAGAACGTCGGCCTGTTGAAAGGCTGGCAAGCATCGACACGCGCACGCAGGCACGCACATACCAGGAGGGCTATGATTGGACAGCCAATCTGAGGCTTGCCAGTTATTCACAGATTCCTCTTTTGATTGACAGTGTCTGTCTGTCTGTCTCTCTCTCTCTCTCTCTCTCTCTCTCTCTCTCTCTCTGGGATGGAGGGGGGATTTATTCATTTTATTTAGTTGGTCATTTTGTATGGCACGACAAGTGGCGGCGTGGGGCCACTTCAGAGGACATGTTTTTGAAGCACCTAGCCTGGCAAGCAAGTACAGAAAAGAAAGCGGCCAGCGCCCCGGAAAAGATATAAAAGGAGCCTCCATTGAGGTAGGTGGTTGCGGGAAAAGTTAAGAGCGGTTCTAACTAGCAACCGCCTTCTCTTGACTCCCCCACCTGACACCCGATGGCAAGGCTCTCGCGTTTTCCGGGTCCACGTTTGGGAAAGCCACCCAGTTCTGTTTTTGCTTGGAATTCTGGGACTTGTAGTGCTTCTGCATTTCAAACGGGGCAGAAAAATCAAAAGGACCCAAAATACAGAGGGGGGTTGAGGCAGGACTGGGTGGCCTTCTGACGCATTGGCCACTGGAAACTTGAGAGTTCCGCTCATGCACTGCTTACATCTCTCTGGCTCTCTCATATGTTCTCTGGGCAGGCAGGATACACAACCTCCTTTGCCATCATAGCGATCTGAGAAACACACGTGCAGCTGCCCCCAGTCAGAGGGCCAACCAACTACCGCATAGCAACCTTCTACAGCCATCCTCGAAACGCAAACATCCCTCGGATAGGACTGCTTTCACCACGCGGTAGCTAGGCCGGACACTACCGGCTGCCTTTGGGCCAGCGTCATGGCAAAGGTGAGTCAACCGGTATCGCCAGCCCACGCTCTCCCCAGGCTCGGACCCGCTCGGTGGGTTTAACTTTGCGCTCAAGGACTTGCACTGCTGGCTACATGAGGGGGAAGGCCAGGACTACAAGCCCCAGAATGCAAAGTTAAAACCGGGACTGCACCAGCATCCCCGGAATGGAATTATTATTGTTATGGTATTCATTGAGCGCGGACCAAGCTTCGAGAAGCAACGGAGCGGGCTTTACAGAGGAATGCACCAACACAGATACACGACAGAGCGCTTTACCCAGATATGCAACAGTGCAGATGCATAACTGAGTGCTTTTCAGAGGGAAAAAAACGGAACAGATATACACCAGGGGGTAGGATACGCAGGGGCACAGCTGTAGAGGGTGGCGGGGAGGAGGGAGGCGGGCGTCGTCTAGCGAGCCAGGCGGTGCGGCGTGATGGCCTAGGTATTGAGGGGGAGAGACTCCTTGAAGAGGTGCGTCTTGAGTTCTTTTCTGAATTGTAGGAGCGTGTGGGGCAAGTCTGATGCTGACGTGGAGGAGGTTCCATGGTCTCGGGGCGTAGACAGAGAAGGCTTGTTTTTTGGTCCTTTCCTTTTTGCAGTGGCGGATTTCAAGTCTGTGCGTGTCCAGGTTTCTGGTGGTGCGTTTGTCTGCTGGAGATGCTAAGTTTCTCTGCGAGGTAGCTGGGGGACTTGCGGGCGACCGCCTTATAGATGGTGCGGCAAGACTCTAAGGTGATTCGTGTGCGTAGTGGGAGCCAGTGAAGGTCGATGAGGAGAGGGGTGATGTGGTACCTGCGTAGAGCCCTGGTGAAGCGTGTGGCTGAGTGTAGGACACTTCTCTGGGGCACGAGGGAGGACGGCGGGCGGCCTTTTCGAGGAGGGGGTTGCCCCCGCCCAGGTGGCAAAGGACCAGTGCTTGAATGGTGGACCTAAAGCTGTCCGGAGGGATATTGTTGGCATGAGAAATAACTCCTGTCCTGCAACCTACCATCCTGCCTAGATCTACCCTGCAACCCGCCATTAACGGCAACCAAGGACCAGAAAAATCAGCTCGATGTGACTACATTGGTGCGAGAGAGCTCCTGCCCTATATCCAATATAAACCACAACCAGTGAAAACGGGCCCCTGAGATGCAGTGTGCTGAGCCCAAAATGAATGACCCTCTGCCTGAGCAAACATATCTTACTCGGCTCCTGGCTGTGAATCTACCTTTCCTCTGAGTGCAGCTACTGCGAAACACGAGAATGCAATCCTGGAACAGTGGGCGCATAAGAACAAAACACCCACTCCAGACACTCGGCTCTCCTATCACTATGCTCACTCTCTACTTTACACCAACACACAATCGAGCCCAGCTATACCCCTCGATCAATTTCGGCCTAGCTGCTCGCATAGGTACTAGACCCCATGAACACCTCAACATCCTGCTAGAACGCAGCTATACCCCACGAAAAAATCTGCCTAGCTGCACACATAAGCGTTCTACACAGGCCTAATGCCGCCAGAATGCAGTCTCGGAGACCAACCACCAGACCGCACACATTCAAATGATCTCTCAATAGCACCGCACCTAATGTTAGGATGCAGCTACCATCAGGCAATCGTATCAGCTGCTCACATATTGAGTGCACCCAAGCACCCTACGCTAGCCCACTCTCTCTCGACTGACCTTGACTACGGTCCCCAAGGGCGTTCAACCCACATGCGCTTTGAGATCATACCAATGATATACAGAGCGCTATTTAAATGCCGAACAACAATAGCAACGTATGATGTTGGCCCGACTGACCTGGTGGCTGGAGGGAGAGAAAAGGAAGCTGGGTCGGCCTTTCCCAAAGAGAGAGGCCAGCAGCGAGTGGAGCAAATGCCATGCTCCTGGCTGTCTCAGGGGTGCTGGGCAAGGAGAGGGAGAGAGAGGAGCAAAGGCCCCGCTCCTGGCCCTCTCAGGGCCCAGCAGAGAGTGAAGCAAAGGCCATGCTCCTGGCTCTCTCAGGGCCCAGCAGAGAGTGGAGACCACGCTCTGGGCCCAGCAGAGAGTGGAGCAAAGACCACACTCCAGGCTGGCTGGCCCCTAGGAGCAAAGACCGAACGGCCAGGTTCTATAGGCAGGAAAACAGGGCTGACCTACAGGCACTTGTAACTCAGAGTGTGCTGTGACCCCCGGCTTCTTGGGACACAGTGGACCGGCCGGCCCAAGAGTTCTCGAGGCCTGCTCAGGGGCTTATGGGGATGGCTAGAGGGGGGCGTGCCTGTCCCCCGCTTTGTCTGCTGCTAGGTACTTCTGGGAGTTATCAGCATAATCCCGCCTTTCCCGGCCATCTCCACCTAGGCCGCAGTACCTTCTGCCGTTAAAAGAGGGCATCTGGGACCTCTTTGCTCTCACATGAGTGCCCGAGTCAGCTTACCAGAAGGGAAGAGAGATTTTGGGGACAGGGATGGAGGGGGCTTCCCATCTGTAATTGGGTATGTATTCTCATGTAGGTACAGTTTGAGCCGAAACAAAGAGTTATCAAGTGGAATTCTAAAGTGGGCTTGGTTTCTTTTGGCGCATTCCCCCCATTTACATTCAAATGGGCGCCCACACAACAGGGCTGTTGGTACTTCGGGCCACGGGACCTTCCTTGAGTGGCACTGCTGCACAGGCCCACTGCACTGGCCGGGGAAGCAGGAGGGTGGGTTGGGGAGGGGGGTTGTCAGCCTGCCAATAATGCACAGTTCCATGTGATAATATCCCCGCAAAAATGTCTCCACGCAAGAATGGCGCCATTATTATCCCATGGAACCTGCAGGGGAAACCTCCGCTCCCATTTACCCCATAAATAATGTCCCCTGTGCCGTATCCCGTCGACTATATGTATGGCGACATTATTTGGTATATCGGGTAAAAAGAATTGCAGCAAAAATGCTGTGGTTTCAGCCGGTACAGGTGTACCTCTTTATACCATTTAAGGGGAGCCGTGGTGTCCCCCAACCCCCTTAAATGGTATAACGGGTCTGGGGGTTGCGGGGGTGTACATACACACACACACACACACACACACACACACACCTCCCTCCCTCCCTCCCCTTTGCACTCACTCCCACCCTTTCCATCTGTGCCTCACAGTCCGGCGTGCCCCCCTACGTTGCCCATGCACCCAGAAAGCTGCATGGGCATCGGGAGCATGCGATCATCCTACAGGGGTTTCGCGCAACCCGTGATGCAGCCCCTCTTTTTGTGACACAAACACATACTCTGTTGCAGTGTAGAAAAGTGGTGGCGCTGCTGTCAAGGTACTGAGCTCTTTGTCTGAGTGTGTGAGTGGCTCTTAAAAGAGCCTTTGTGTTTTTTTTGTTGGGGAGTGTGTAACTTGGGCTGTTACTTGCTGGCTTTGCCCCCTGCCTTGTGGCCCTCGGTCTTCTTAGGCAGCAGCACGGCCTGGATGTTGGGCAGGACACCACCCTGGGCAATGGTAACTTTGCCCAGCAGCTTGTTGAGCTCCTCGTCGTTGCGGATGGCGAGCTGCAGGTGTCTGGGGATGATGCGGGTCTTCTTGTTGTCCCGGGCGGCATTGCCGGCCAGCTCGAGGATCTCAGCAGTCAGGTACTCGAGCACGGCAGCCATGTAGACGGGGGCTCCGGCTCCCACACGCTCGCCGTAGCTCCCCTTCCGCAGCAGCCTGTGCACACGGCCTACTGGGAACTGCAAGCCCGCCCGGGAGGAGCGAGTCTTGGCCTTAGCACGGGCCTTCCCTCGTCCAGACATGACGCGTTAAACAGGCGCTCGCTTGTTCAAAGAGGAAGTAATGCCCCGAGCATGGGAGGGCGGGCATATAAAGACACGGTGGAGCACTCTCATTGGACAAAACCTAGGCTCTGCATGAACATCCATTGGAGGGGGAGACTACTCCTGCCAACCAATCAGAGCTCTGTGCCGGGCACACAGACACGGAGGAGCGACAGAACCATACGGGCCAATAGCAAGCGGGGACTGGCAGCAGCTGATTAAGCACAGGCAGCCTATAAAAGAGAGGGGCCGGGGGGCGCAGTGTTTTACTCATTTCTCTCTCTCCTCACAGCGTGGACGTCAGCCGGAGACCATGCCTGAGCCAGCCAAGTCCGCCCCAGCGCCCAAGAAGGGCTCCAAGAAAGCGCTCTCCAAGCCGCCCAAGAAGGACGGGAAGAAGCGCAAGAGGAGCAGGAAGGAAAGCTAGGCCATTTACATCTACAAGGTGATGAAGCAGGTGCACCCTGACACCGGCATCTCTTCCAAGGCCATGGGCATCATGAACTCGTTTGTCAATGACATCTTCGAGCGCATCGCTGCGGAAGCCTCCCGCCTGGCTCAATACAACAAGCGCAGGACCCTCACCTCCAGGGAGATCCAGACCGGAGTGCGACTCCTGCTGCCAGGCGAGCTGGCCAAGCACGCTGTGTCCGAGGGCACCAAAGCCGTCACCAAGTACACCAGTGCCAAGTGAGACCACAGTTCCCAGCACCAAAGAAACCCAAAGGCTCTTTTAAGAGCCGCTCACCACCTCCACTCAAGAGCTCACATGCTTTGCCTAGCTAGCCCTGCTTTATTCCATCCCCGCAAAACATAAGGCCAATGATATCAAATAAGGACTACGGTCTCGGGGGCGGCGTAAGCAAATTATTTCTCTGCGCTGTGGCAGGAGTCACGCACCCTACTTGACACATTTGCTGGGCTGGGAGGGAAATCTCTGGGAGCTCGGCTTAATGTACAGGACAGGCTATGTAAGGCAGCACTGCCAGGGAAGCGCTCGCAGCACACCCCTCTGTCCCCGAGCCCGACAGGGAGCAGGTACTTCACCATTCGGTCTGCCTGTGAGGAGGGGGACGGCGGGCGGAAAACCGACCATTAGCACACAGCGCTTAGAAGCGGTTGGAATCCAGCCTCAAGGCAGGCCTTATAGAAACGTGATGTGGGGTGGGGGGCTTCGAGTTCAGAGATCGCTCTGAGGGGGGGCGGGAGGGGGGGAGTGGAGGGCTCGGGTTACGAGCTGGCTGTGCTCCCGCTAAAAGGTACAAGCCATCACATCAAATCCGACCGCCACAAGCGCACAAATAACTGGTCGCCAAAGCTGCCCAGATGGGCATTTTTTGGGGAGGGGGTGTTGCCAAGACAGGTAGGAGCGTTTGCATGTTTGCCTTGGGTTTGAGAGACGGCCTAGCCGCCTGTGCAGTGAAGAGAGGCGCCTCGAGAGGCAGAGTTGAGCAGCTCTTGTGTGTGACAACGTGTCGGCTCTTAAAAGAGCCTTTGTGGTGGTGGGGTCTTGCTGCCGGTGCCCCTCGGGCCCTCTCGCCCCGGATGCGGCGGGCCAGCTGGATGTCCTTGGGCATAATGGTCACTCGCTTGGCGTGGATGGCGCAGAGGTTGGTGTCCTCAAAGGGCCTCGCTGGCCTCCTGCAGGGCCATGACTGCTGAGCTCTGGAAGCGCAGGTCGGTCTTGAAATCCTGTGCGATCTCCCGCACCAAGCGCTGGAAGGGCAGTTTCCGGATGAGCAGCTCAGTAGATTTCTGGTAGCGCCGGATCTCTCTGAGGGCCACGGTGCCCGGCCGATAGCGGTGCGGTTTCTTGACCCCACCAGTCGCAGGGGCGCTCTTGCGGGCAGCTTTGGTGGCCAGCTGCTTGCGGGGGTGCCTTGCCTCCGGTGGACTTGGGGCAGTCTGCTTCGTACGGGCCATGGCAACCTTGCGCGACTTGCTTCCTCTCTACTGACAACGTACAATGGTCTGTGACGGATGAAGACCCAACTACGCTCCGATTGGCTGGGACAATAGCAGGAAACGGGTTTGAAAAAGCCCGCCACTCTCAGTGACGAGCCCGAGGCAGAACGTCGGCCTGTTGAAAGGCTGGCAAGCATCGACACGCGCACGCAGGCACGCACATACCAGGAGGGCTATGATTGGACAGCCAATCTGAGGCTTGCCAGTTATTCACAGATTCCTCTTTTGATTGACAGTGTCTGTCTGTCTGTCTCTCTCTCTCTCTCTCTCTCTCTCTCTCTGGGATGGAGGGGGGATTTATTCATTTTATTTAGTTGGTCATTTTGTATGGCACGACAAGTGGCGGCGTGGGGCCACTTCAGAGGACATGTTTTTGAAGCACCTAGCCTGGCAAGCAAGTACAGAAAAGAAAGCGGCCAGCGCCCCGGAAAAGATATAAAAGGAGCCTCCATTGAGGTAGGTGGTTGCGGGAAAAGTTAAGAGCGGTTCTAACTAGCAACCGCCTTCTCTTGACTCCCCCACCTGACACCCGATGGCAAGGCTCTCGCGTTTTCCGGGTCCACGTTTGGGAAAGCCACCCAGTTCTGTTTTTGCTTGGAATTCTGGGACTTGTAGTGCTTCTGCATTTCAAACGGGGCAGAAAAATCAAAAGGACCCAAAATACAGAGGGGGGTTGAGGCAGGACTGGGTGGCCTTCTGACGCATTGGCCACTGGAAACTTGAGAGTTCCGCTCATGCACTGCTTACATCTCTCTGGCTCTCTCATATGTTCTCTGGGCAGGCAGGATACACAACCTCCTTTGCCATCATAGCGATCTGAGAAACACACGTGCAGCTGCCCCCAGTCAGAGGGCCAACCAACTACCGCATAGCAACCTTCTACAGCCATCCTCGAAAACGCAAACATCCCTCGGATAGGACTGCTTTCACCACGCGGTAGCTAGGCCGGACACTACCGGCTGCCTTTGGGCCAGCGTCATGGCTAAGGTGAGTCAACCGGTATCGCCAGCCCACGCTCTCCCCAGGCTCGGACCCGCTCGGTCGGTTTAACTTTGCGCTCAAGGACTTGCACTGCTGGCTACATGAGGGGGAAGGCCAGGACTACAAGCCCCAGAATGCAAAGTTAAAACCGGGACTGCACCAGCATCCCCGGAATGGAATTATTATTGTTATGGTATTCATTGAGCGCGGACCAAGCTTCGAGAAGCAACGGAGCGGGCTTTACAGAGGAATGCACCAACACAGATACACGACAGAGCGCTTTACCCAGATATGCAACAGTGCAGATGCATAACTGAGTGCTTTTCAGAGGGAAAAAAACGGAACAGATATACACCAGGGGGTAGGATACGCAGGGGCACAGCTGTAGAGGGTGGCGGGGAGGAGGGAGGCGGGCGTCGTCTAGCGAGCCAGGCGGTGCGGCGTGATGGCCTAGGTATTGAGGGGGAGAGACTCCTTGAAGAGGTGCGTCTTGAGTTCTTTTCTGAATTGTAGGAGCGTGTGGGGCAAGTCTGATGCTGACGTGGAGGAGGTTCCATGGTCTCGGGGCGTAGACAGAGAAGGCTTGTTTTTTGGTCCTTTCCTTTTTGCAGTGGCGGATTTCAAGTCTGTGCGTGTCCAGGTTTCTGGTGGTGCGTTTGTCTGCTGGAGATGCTAAGTTTCTCTGCGAGGTAGCTGGGGGACTTGCGGGCGACCGCCTTATAGATGGTGCGGCAAGACTCTAAGGTGATTCGTGTGCGTAGTGGGAGCCAGTGAAGGTCGATGAGGAGAGGGGTGATGTGGTACCTGCGTAGAGCCCTGGTGAAGCGTGTGGCTGAGTGTAGGACACTTCTCTGGGGCACGAGGGAGGACGGCGGGCGGCCTTTTCGAGGAGGGGGTTGCCCCCGCCCAGGTGGCAAAGGACCAGTGCTTGAATGGTGGACCTAAAGCTGTCCGGAGGGATATTGTTGGCATGAGAAATAACTCCTGTCCTGCAACCTACCATCCTGCCTAGATCTACCCTGCAACCCGCCATTAACGGCAACCAAGGACCAGAAAAATCAGCTCGATGTGACTACATTGGTGCGAGAGAGCTCCTGCCCTATATCCAATATAAACCACAACCAGTGAAAACGGGCCCCTGAGATGCAGTGTGCTGAGCCCAAAATGAATGACCCTCTGCCTGAGCAAACATATCTTACTCGGCTCCTGGCTGTGAATCTACCTTTCCTCTGAGTGCAGCTACTGCGAAACACGAGAATGCAATCCTGGAACAGTGGGCGCATAAGAACAAAACACCCACTCCAGACACTCGGCTCTCCTATCACTATGCTCACTCTCTACTTTACACCAACACACAATCGAGCCCAGCTATACCCCTCGATCAATTTCGGCCTAGCTGCTCGCATAGGTACTAGACCCCATGAACACCTCAACATCCTGCTAGAACGCAGCTATACCCCACGAAAAAATCTGCCTAGCTGCACACATAAGCGTTCTACACAGGCCTAATGCCGCCAGAATGCAGTCTCGGAGACCAACCACCAGACCGCACACATTCAAATGATCTCTCAATAGCACCGCACCTAATGTTAGGATGCAGCTACCATCAGGCAATCGTATCAGCTGCTCACATATTGAGTGCACCCAAGCACCCTACGCTAGCCCACTCTCTCTCGACTGACCTTGACTACGGTCCCCAAGGGCGTTCAACCCACATGCGCTTTGAGATCATACCAATGATATACAGAGCGCTATTTAAATGCCGAACAAAAATAGCAACGTATGATGTTGGCCCGACTGACCTGGTGGCTGGAGGGAGAGAAAAGGAAGCTGGGTCGGCCTTTCCCAAAGAGAGAGGCCAGCAGCGAGTGGAGCAAATGCCATGCTCCTGGCTGTCTCAGGGGTGCTGGGCAAGGAGAGGGAGAGAGAGGAGCAAAGGCCCCGCTCCTGGCCCTCTCAGGGCCCAGCAGAGAGTGAAGCAAAGGCCATGCTCCTGGCTCTCTCAGGGCCCAGCAGAGAGTGGAGACCACGCTCTGGGCCCAGCAGAGAGTGGAGCAAAGACCACACTCCAGGCTGGCTGGCCCCTAGGAGCAAAGACCACACTCTGGGCTGGCTGGCTGGCCCCAAGGCCCCGAACGGCCAGGTTCTATAGGCAGGAAAACAGGGCTGACCTACAGGCACTTGTAACTCAGAGTGTGCTGTGACCCCCGGCTTCTTGGGACACAGTGGACCGGCCGGCCCAAGAGTTCTCGAGGCCTGCTCAGGGGCTTATGGGGATGGCTAGAGGGGGGCGTGCCTGTCCCCCGCTTTGTCTGCTGCTAGGTACTTCTGGGAGTTATCAGCATAATCCCGCCTTTCCCGGCCATCTCCACCTAGGCCGCAGTACCTTCTGCCGTTAAAAGAGGGCATCTGGGACCTCTTTGCTCTCACATGAGTGCCCGAGTCAGCTTACCAGAAGGGAAGAGAGATTTTGGGGACAGGGATGGAGGGGGCTTCCCATCTGTAATTGGGTATGTATTCTCATGTAGGTACAGTTTGAGCCGAAACAAAGAGTTATCAAGTGGAATTCTAAAGTGGGCTTGGTTTCTTTTGGCGCATTCCCCCCATTTACATTCAAATGGGCGCCCACACAACAGGGCTGTTGGTACTTCGGGCCACGGGACCTTCCTTGAGTGGCACTGCTGCACAGGCCCACTGCACTGGCCGGGGAAGCAGGAGGGTGGGTTGGGGAGGGGGGTTGTCAGCCTGCCAATAATGCACAGTTCCATGTGATAATATCCCCGCAAAAATGTCTCCACGCAAGAATGGCGCCATTATTATCCCATGGAACCTGCAGGGGAAACCTCCGCTCCCATTTACCCCATAAATAATGTCGCCTGTGCCGTATCCCGTCGACTATATGTATGGCGACATTATTTGGTATATCGGGTAAAAAGAATTGCAGCAAAAATGCTGTGGTTTCAGCCGGTACAGGTGTACCTCTTTATACCATTTAAGGGGAGCCGTGGTGTCCCCCAACCCCCTTAAATGGTATAACGGGTCTGGGGGTTGCGGGGGTGTACATACACACACACACACACACACACACACACACCTCCCTCCCTCCCTCCCTCCCTCCAGTTAAGCCCTTTGCACTCACTCCCACCCTTTCCATCTGTGCCTCACAGTCCGGCGTGCCCCCCTACGTTGCCCATGCACCCAGAAAGCTGCATGGGCATCGGGAGCATGCGATCATCCTACAGGGGTTTCGCGCAACCCGTGATGCAGCCCCTCTTTTTGTGACACAAACACATACTCTGTTGCAGTGTAGAAAAGTGGTGGCGCTGCTGTCAAGGTACTGAGCTCTTTGTCTGAGTGTGTGAGTGGCTCTTAAAAGAGCCTTTGTGTTTTTTTTGTTGGGGAGTGTGTAACTTGGGCTGTTACTTGCTGGCTTTGCCCCCTGCCTTGTGGCCCTCGGTCTTCTTAGGCAGCAGCACGGCCTGGATGTTGGGCAGGACACCACCCTGGGCAATGGTAACTTTGCCCAGCAGCTTGTTGAGCTCCTCGTCGTTGCGGATGGCGAGCTGCAGGTGTCTGGGGATGATGCGGGTCTTCTTGTTGTCCCGGGCGGCATTGCCGGCCAGCTCGAGGATCTCAGCAGTCAGGTACTCGAGCACGGCAGCCATGTAGACGGGGGCTCCGGCTCCCACACGCTCGCCGTAGCTCCCCTTCCGCAGCAGCCTGTGCACACGGCCTACTGGGAACTGCAAGCCCGCCCGGGAGGAGCGAGTCTTGGCCTTAGCACGGGCCTTCCCTCCTTGCTTTCCTCGTCCAGACATGACGCGTTAAACAGGCGCTCGCTTGTTCAAAGAGGAAGTAATGCCCCGAGCATGGGAGGGCGGGCATATAAAGACACGGTGGAGCACTCTCATTGGACAAAACCTAGGCTCTGCATGAACATCCATTGGAGGGGGAGACTACTCCTGCCAACCAATCAGAGCTCTGTGCCGGGCACACAGACACGGAGGAGCGACAGAACCATACGGGCCAATAGCAAGCGGGGACTGGCAGCAGCTGATTAAGCACAGGCAGCCTATAAAAGAGAGGGGCCGGGGGGCGCAGTGTTTTACTCATTTCTCTCTCTCCTCACAGCGTGGACGTCAGCCGGAGACCATGCCTGAGCCAGCCAAGTCCGCCCCAGCGCCCAAGAAGGGCTCCAAGAAAGCGCTCTCCAAGCCGCCCAAGAAGGACGGGAAGAAGCGCAAGAGGAGCAGGAAGGAAAGCTATGCCATTTACATCTACAAGGTGATGAAGCAGGTGCACCCTGACACCGGCATCTCTTCCAAGGCCATGGGCATCATGAACTCGTTTGTCAATGACATCTTCGAGCGCATCGCTGCGGAAGCCTCCCGCCTGGCTCAATACAACAAGCGCAGGACCCTCACCTCCAGGGAGATCCAGACCGGAGTGCGACTCCTGCTGCCAGGCGAGCTGGCCAAGCACGCTGTGTCCGAGGGCACCAAAGCCGTCACCAAGTACACCAGTGCCAAGTGAGACCACAGTTCCCAGCACCAAAGAAACCCAAAGGCTCTTTTAAGAGCCGCTCACCACCTCCACTCAAGAGCTCACATGCTTTGCCTAGCTAGCCCTGCTTTATTCCATCCCCGCAAAACATAAGGCCAATGATATCAAATAAGGACTACGGTCTCGGGGGCGGCGTAAGCAAATTATTTCTCTGCGCTGTGGCAGGAGTCACGCACCCTACTTGACACATTTGCTGGGCTGGGAGGGAAATCTCTGGGAGCTCGGCTTAATGTACAGGACAGGCTATGTAAGGCAGCACTGCCAGGGAAGCGCTCGCAGCACACCCCTCTGTCCCCGAGCCCGACAGGGAGCAGGTACTTCACCATTCGGTCTGCCTGTGAGGAGGGGGACGGCGGGCGGAAAACCGACCATTAGCACACAGCGCTTAGAAGCGGTTGGAATCCAGCCTCAAGGCAGGCCTTATAGAAACGTGATGTGGGGTGGGGGGCTTCGAGTTCAGAGATCGCTCTGAGGGGGGGCGGGAGGGGGGGAGTGGAGGGCTCGGGTTACGAGCTGGCTGTGCTCCCGCTAAAAGGTACAAGCCATCACATCAAATCCGACCGCCACAAGCGCACAAATAACTGGTCGCCAAAGCTGCCCAGATGGGCATTTTTTGGGGAGGGGGTGTTGCCAAGACAGGTAGGAGCGTTTGCATGTTTGCCTTGGGTTTGAGAGACGGCCTAGCCGCCTGTGCAGTGAAGAGAGGCGCCTCGAGAGGCAGAGTTGAGCAGCTCTTGTGTGTGACAACGTGTCGGCTCTTAAAAGAGCCTTTGTGGTGGTGGGGTCTTGCTGCCGGTGCCCCTCGGGCCCTCTCGCCCCGGATGCGGCGGGCCAGCTGGATGTCCTTGGGCATAATGGTCACTCGCTTGGCGTGGATGGCGCAGAGGTTGGTGTCCTCAAAGGGCCTCGCTGGCCTCCTGCAGGGCCATGACTGCTGAGCTCTGGAAGCGCAGGTCGGTCTTGAAATCCTGTGCGATCTCCCGCACCAAGCGCTGGAAGGGCAGTTTCCGGATGAGCAGCTCAGTAGATTTCTGGTAGCGCCGGATCTCTCTGAGGGCCACGGTGCCCGGCCGATAGCGGTGCGGTTTCTTGACCCCACCAGTCGCAGGGGCGCTCTTGCGGGCAGCTTTGGTGGCCAGCTGCTTGCGGGGGTGCCTTGCCTCCGGTGGACTTGGGGCAGTCTGCTTCGTACGGGCCATGGCAACCTTGCGCGACTTGCTTCCTCTCTACTGACAACGTACAATGGTCTGTGACGGATGAAGACCCAACTACGCTCCGATTGGCTGGGACAATAGCAGGAAACGGGTTTGAAAAAGCCCGCCACTCTCAGTGACGAGCCCGAGGCAGAACGTCGGCCTGTTGAAAGGCTGGCAAGCATCGACACGCGCACGCAGGCACGCACATACCAGGAGGGCTATGATTGGACAGCCAATCTGAGGCTTGCCAGTTATTCACAGATTCCTCTTTTGATTGACAGTGTCTGTCTGTCTGTCTCTCTCTCTCTCTCTCTCTCTCTGGGATGGAGGGGGGATTTATTCATTTTATTTAGTTGGTCATTTTGTATGGCACGACAAGTGGCGGCGTGGGGCCACTTCAGAGGACATGTTTTTGAAGCACCTAGCCTGGCAAGCAAGTACAGAAAAGAAAGCGGCCAGCGCCCCGGAAAAGATATAAAAGGAGCCTCCATTGAGGTAGGTGGTTGCGGGAAAAGTTAAGAGCGGTTCTAACTAGCAACCGCCTTCTCTTGACTCCCCCACCTGACACCCGATGGCAAGGCTCTCGCGTTTTCCGGGTCCACGTTTGGGAAAGCCACCCAGTTCTGTTTTTGCTTGGAATTCTGGGACTTGTAGTGCTTCTGCATTTCAAACGGGGCAGAAAAATCAAAAGGACCCAAAATACAGAGGGGGGTTGAGGCAGGACTGGGTGGCCTTCTGACGCATTGGCCACTGGAAACTTGAGAGTTCCGCTCATGCACTGCTTACATCTCTCTGGCTCTCTCATATGTTCTCTGGGCAGGCAGGATACACAACCTCCTTTGCCATCATAGCGATCTGAGAAACACACGTGCAGCTGCCCCCAGTCAGAGGGCCAACCAACTACCGCATAGCAACCTTCTACAGCCATCCTCGAAACGCAAACATCCCTCGGATAGGACTGCTTTCACCACGCGGTAGCTAGGCCGGACACTACCGGCTGCCTTTGGGCCAGCGTCATGGCAAAGGTGAGTCAACCGGTATCGCCAGCCCACGCTCTCCCCAGGCTCGGACCCGCTCGGTCGGTTTAACTTTGCGCTCAAGGACTTGCACTGCTGGCTACATGAGGGGGAAGGCCAGGACTACAAGCCCCAGAATGCAAAGTTAAAACCGGGACTGCACCAGCATCCCCGGAATGGAATTATTATTGTTATGGTATTCATTGAGCGCGGACCAAGCTTCGAGAAGCAACGGAGCGGGCTTTACAGAGGAATGCACCAACACAGATACACGACAGAGCGCTTTACCCAGATATGCAACAGTGCAGATGCATAACTGAGTGCTTTTCAGAGGGAAAAAAACGGAACAGATATACACCAGGGGGTAGGATACGCAGGGGCACAGCTGTAGAGGGTGGCGGGGAGGAGGGAGGCGGGCGTCGTCTAGCGAGCCAGGCGGTGCGGCGTGATGGCCTAGGTATTGAGGGGGAGAGACTCCTTGAAGAGGTGCGTCTTGAGTTCTTTTCTGAATTGTAGGAGCGTGTGGGGCAAGTCTGATGCTGACGTGGAGGAGGTTCCATGGTCTCGGGGCGTAGACAGAGAAGGCTTGTTTTTTGGTCCTTTCCTTTTTGCAGTGGCGGATTTCAAGTCTGTGCGTGTCCAGGTTTCTGGTGGTGCGTTTGTCTGCTGGAGATGCTAAGTTTCTCTGCGAGGTAGCTGGGGGACTTGCGGGCGACCGCCTTATAGATGGTGCGGCAAGACTCTAAGGTGATTCGTGTGCGTAGTGGGAGCCAGTGAAGGTCGATGAGGAGAGGGGTGATGTGGTACCTGCGTAGAGCCCTGGTGAAGCGTGTGGCTGAGTGTAGGACACTTCTCTGGGGCACGAGGGAGGACGGCGGGCGGCCTTTTCGAGGAGGGGGTTGCCCCCGCCCAGGTGGCAAAGGACCAGTGCTTGAATGGTGGACCTAAAGCTGTCCGGAGGGATATTGTTGGCATGAGAAATAACTCCTGTCCTGCAACCTACCATCCTGCCTAGATCTACCCTGCAACCCGCCATTAACGGCAACCAAGGACCAGAAAAATCAGCTCGATGTGACTACATTGGTGCGAGAGAGCTCCTGCCCTATATACAATATAAACCACAACCAGTGAAAACGGGCCCCTGAGATGCAGTGTGCTGAGCCCAAAATGAATGACCCTCTGCCTGAGCAAACATATCTTACTCGGCTCCTGGCTGTGAATCTACCTTTCCTCTGAGTGCAGCTACTGCGAAACACGAGAATGCAATCCTGGAACAGTGGGCGCATAAGAACAAAACACCCACTCCAGACACTCGGCTCTCCTATCACTATGCTCACTCTCTACTTTACACCAACACACAATCGAGCCCAGCTATACCCCTCGATCAATTTCGGCCTAGCTGCTCGCATAGGTACTAGACCCCATGAACACCTCAACATCCTGCTAGAACGCAGCTATACCCCACGAAAAAATCTGCCTAGCTGCACACATAAGCGTTCTACACAGGCCTAATGCCGCCAGAATGCAGTCTCGGAGACCAACCACCAGACCGCACACATTCAAATGATCTCTCAATAGCACCGCACCTAATGTTAGGATGCAGCTACCATCAGGCAATCGTATCAGCTGCTCACATATTGAGTGCACCCAAGCACCCTACGCTAGCCCACTCTCTCTCGACTGACCTTGACTACGGTCCCCAAGGGCGTTCAACCCACATGCGCTTTGAGATCATACCAATGATATACAGAGCGCTATTTAAATGCCGAACAACAATAGCAACGTATGATGTTGGCCCGACTGACCTGGTGGCTGGAGGGAGAGAAAAGGAAGCTGGGTCGGCCTTTCCCAAAGAGAGAGGCCAGCAGCGAGTGGAGCAAATGCCATGCTCCTGGCTGTCTCAGGGGTGCTGGGCAAGGAGAGGGAGAGAGAGGAGCAAAGGCCCCGCTCCTGGCCCTCTCAGGGCCCAGCAGAGAGTGAAGCAAAGGCCATGCTCCTGGCTCTCTCAGGGCCCAGCAGAGAGTGGAGACCACGCTCTGGGCCCAGCAGAGAGTGGAGCAAAGACCACACTCCAGGCTGGCTGGCCCCTAGGAGCAAAGACCGAACGGCCAGGTTCTATAGGCAGGAAAACAGGGCTGACCTACAGGCACTTGTAACTCAGAGTGTGCTGTGACCCCCGGCTTCTTGGGACACAGTGGACCGGCCGGCCCAAGAGTTCTCGAGGCCTGCTCAGGGGCTTATGGGGATGGCTAGAGGGGGGCGTGCCTGTCCCCCGCTTTGTCTGCTGCTAGGTACTTCTGGGAGTTATCAGTATAATCCCGCCTTTCCCGGCCATCTCCACCTAGGCCGCAGTACCTTCTGCCGTTAAAAGAGGGCATCTGGGACCTCTTTGCTCTCACATGAGTGCCCGAGTCAGCTTACCAGAAGGGAAGAGAGATTTTGGGGACAGGGATGGAGGGGGCTTCCCATCTGTAATTGGGTATGTATTCTCATGTAGGTACAGTTTGAGCCGAAACAAAGAGTTATCAAGTGGAATTCTAAAGTGGGCTTGGTTTCTTTTGGCGCATTCCCCCCATTTACATTCAAATGGGCGCCCACACAACAGGGCTGTTGGTACTTCGGGCCACGGGACCTTCCTTGAGTGGCACTGCTGCACAGGCCCACTGCACTGGCCGGGGAAGCAGGAGGGTGGGTTGGGGAGGGGGGTTGTCAACCTGCCAATAATGCACAGTTCCATGTGATAATATCCCCGCAAAAATGTCTCCACGCAAGAATGGCGCCATTATTATCCCATGGAACCTGCAGGGGAAACCTCCGCTCCCATTTACCCCATAAATAATGTCGCCTGTGCCGTATCCCGTCGACTATATGTATGGCGACATTATTTGGTATATCGGGTAAAAAGAATTGCAGCAAAAATGCTGTGGTTTCAGCCGGTACAGGTGTACC
Source organism: Ambystoma mexicanum (assembly GCF_040938575.1). Lineage (NCBI taxonomy): Eukaryota > Metazoa > Chordata > Amphibia > Caudata > Ambystomatidae > Ambystoma > Ambystoma mexicanum. Next base: position 71,266,776 of record NC_090933.1, read on the forward strand.
TCTTTATACCATTTAAGGGGAGCCGTGGTGTCCCCCAACCCCCTTAAATGGTATAACGGGTCTGGGGGTTGCGGGGGTGTACATACACACACACACACACACACACACACACACCTCCCTCCCTCCCTCCCTCCCCTTCCTCCCTCCCCTTCCTCCAGTTAAGCCCTTTGCACTCACTCCCACCCTTTCCATCTGTGCCTCACAGTCCGGCGTGCCCCCCTACGTTGCCCATGCACCCAGAAAGCTGCATGGGCATCGGGAGCATGCGATCATCCTACAGGGGTTTCGCGCAACCCGTGATGCAGCCCCTCTTTTTGTGACACAAACACATACTCTGTTGCAGTGTAGAAAAGTGGTGGCGCTGCTGTCAAGGTACTGAGCTCTTTGTCTGAGTGTGTGAGTGGCTCTTAAAAGAGCCTTTGTGTTTTTTTTGTTGGGGAGTGTGTAACTTGGGCTGTTACTTGCTGGCTTTGCCCCCTGCCTTGTGGCCCTCGGTCTTCTTAGGCAGCAGCACGGCCTGGATGTTGGGCAGGACACCACCCTGGGCAATGGTAACTTTGCCCAGCAGCTTGTTGAGCTCCTCGTCGTTGCGGATGGCGAGCTGCAGGTGTCTGGGGATGATGCGGGTCTTCTTGTTGTCCCGGGCGGCATTGCCGGCCAGCTCGAGGATCTCAGCAGTCAGGTACTCGAGCACGGCAGCCATGTAGACGGGGGCTCCGGCTCCCACACGCTCGCCGTAGCTCCCCTTCCGCAGCAGCCTGTGCACACGGCCTACTGGGAACTGCAAGCCCGCCCGGGAGGAGCGAGTCTTGGCCTTAGCACGGGCCTTCCCTCCTTGCTTTCCTCGTCCAGACATGACGCGTTAAACAGGCGCTCGCTTGTTCAAAGAGGAAGTAATGCCCCGAGCGCTTGTTCTTCTTCTTGCTGATAGATTTTTATCCATCAGCGGTGATTTTTGGATACCGAGGCTTGAGCCTCATTACTCCATCTTCTCGGATTGAGTGTGCAGTCGTGGGTTTGTATTCTTCTTGGTCTGTGTGGTCTTGTCACAGTAGGGCTGGTTTCACCTGGTCTTCGCAGTGATGGGCCGCGGGTAGCGGTCGAAGGGGTTTGCAGTGGTGGCAGTGAGTCTTCTGATCAGAGGGTTCGGGTTCTGATCCAGTTCTTGGCAGACGTTCTTACTCAGCTTCGCTAGATGTTCATCCAACATCTCGATGTCCAGGTCTCTGTGAAGGTCTGCTATCCTTGTGAAGATTGGAGCTCCGGATGATATCCGCAGGGCCTTGTTCTGGACTATCTGAAGACTCTTCCGGTGTCGCTCATGGCAGGTCATCCATGCTGGTGAGGCATAAGTCAGGGTTGGTCTGATGATCGCCTTGTAGACGTTGATCTTTGTCCGGAGGGGCATGGACTTGCTCTTCAGGAGTGGGTACAGCGCTGCCATCTTTCCTGTTGCCTTCTGCTGAGTATTCTCGATGTGGCTTTCCCAGTTGAGTTTGCTGTCCAGGGTCACACCGAGGTAGCGGCTGCTGCTCTCCCATTTGATGGTCTCCCCGTTGAGGCTGATTTGTGGGTGCTCCTTGATCTTCTTTCTGGTGAACAGCGTTGCAGTTGTCTTGCTGGTGTTGAGTTCTATCCGCCAGTCGCTGTACCACTTTGCGATGGTATCCAATGAAGCTTGCAGGTTCTTCGCCACTTCCTTTTCGCTGAAAGACTGGGAGATTACTGCAACATCGTCTGCATACAGCGCCAGGTTCGTCTTGTGGAGATCTGTCGGGATGTCGTTGGTGAAGAGGTTGAACAGGAAGGGTCCGAGGTTCGATCCCTGTGGCACGCCTGCTCGGATGGGATGTGAAGAGGACATCTCAGACCGCATGGCGACATGGAATGCCCCGAGCATGGGAGGGCGGGCATATAAAGACACGGTGGAGCACTCTCATTGGACAAAACCTAGGCTCTGCATGAACATCCATTGGAGGGGGAGACTACTCCTGCCAACCAATCAGAGCTCTGTGCCGGGCACACAGACACGGAGGAGCGACAGAACCATACGGGCCAATAGCAAGCGGGGACTGGCAGCAGCTGATTAAGCACAGGCAGCCTATAAAAGAGAGGGGCCGGGGGGCGCAGTGTTTTACTCATTTCTCTCTCTCCTCACAGCGTGGACGTCAGCCGGAGACCATGCCTGAGCCAGCCAAGTCCGCCCCAGCGCCCAAGAAGGGCTCCAAGAAAGCGCTCTCCAAGCCGCCCAAGAAGGACGGGAAGAAGCGCAAGAGGAGCAGGAAGGAAAGCTATGCCATTTACATCTACAAGGTGATGAAGCAGGTGCACCCTGACACCGGCATCTCTTCCAAGGCCATGGGCATCATGAACTCGTTTGTCAATGACATCTTCGAGCGCATCGCTGCGGAAGCCTCCCGCCTGGCTCAATACAACAAGCGCAGGACCCTCACCTCCAGGGAGATCCAGACCGGAGTGCGACTCCTGCTGCCAGGCGAGCTGGCCAAGCACGCTGTGTCCGAGGGCACCAAAGTCGTCACCAAGTACACCAGCGCCAAGTGAGACCACAGTTCCCAGCACCAAAGAAACCCAAAGGCTCTTTTAAGAGCCGCTCACCACCTCCACTCAAGAGCTCACATGCTTTGCCTAGCTAGCCCTGCTTTATTCCATCCCCGCAAAACATAAGGCCAATGATATCAAATAAGGACTACGGTCTCGGGGGCGGCGTAAGCAAATTATTTCTCTGCGCTGTGGCAGGAGTCACGCACCCTACTTGACACATTTGCTGGGCTGGGAGGGAAATCTCTGGGAGCTCGGCTTAATGTACAGGACAGGCTATGTAAGGCAGCACTGCCAGGGAAGCGCTCGCAGCACACCCCTCTGTCCCCGAGCCCGACAGGGAGCAGGTACTTCACCATTCGGTCTGCCTGTGAGGAGGGGGACGGCGGGCGGAAAACCGACCTTTAGCACACAGCGCTTAGAAGCGGTTGGAATCCAGCCTCAAGGCAGGCCTTATAGAAACGTGATGTGGGGTGGGGGACTTCGAGTTCAGAGATCGCTCTGAGGGGGGGCGGGAGGGGGGAGTGGAGGGCTCGGGTTACGAGCTGGCTGTGCTCCCGCTAAAAGGTACAAGCCATCACATCAAATCCGACCGCCACAAGCGCACAAATAACTGGTCGCCAAAGCTGCCCAGATGGGCATTTTTTGGGGAGGGGGTGTTGCCAAGACAGGTAGGAGCGTTTGCATGTTTGCCTTGGGTTTGAGAGACGGCCTAGCCGCCTGTGCAGTGAAGAGAGGCGCCTCGAGAGGCAGAGTTGAGCAGCTCTTGTGTGTGACAACGTGTCGGCTCTTAAAAGAGCCTTTGTGGTGGTGGGGTCTTGCTGCCGGTGCCCCTCGGGCCCTCTCGCCCCGGATGCGGCGGGCCAGCTGGATGTCCTTGGGCATAATGGTCACTCGCTTGGCGTGGATGGCGCAGAGGTTGGTGTCCTCAAAGGGCCTCGCTGGCCTCCTGCAGGGCCATGACTGCTGAGCTCTGGAAGCGCAGGTCGGTCTTGAAATCCTGTGCGATCTCCCGCACCAAGCGCTGGAAGGGCAGTTTCCGGATGAGCAGCTCAGTAGATTTCTGGTAGCGCCGGATCTCTCTGAGGGCCACGGTGCCCGGCCGATAGCGGTGCGGTTTCTTGACCCCACCAGTCGCAGGGGCGCTCTTGCGGGCAGCTTTGGTGGCCAGCTGCTTGCGGGGGTGCCTTGCCTCCGGTGGACTTGGGGCAGTCTGCTTCGTACGGGCCATGGCAACCTTGCGCGACTTGCTTCCTCTCTACTGACAACGTACAATGGTCTGTGACGGATGAAGACCCAACTACGCTCCGATTGGCTGGGACAATAGCAGGAAACGGGTTTGAAAAAGCCCGCCACTCTCAGTGACGAGCCCGAGGCAGAACGTCGGCCTGTTGAAAGGCTGGCAAGCATCGACACGCGCACGCAGGCACGCACATACCAGGAGGGCTATGATTGGACAGCCAATCTGAGGCTTGCCAGTTATTCACAGATTCCTCTTTTGATTGACAGTGTCTGTCTGTCTGTCTCTCTCTCTCTCTCTCTCTCTCTCTCTCTCTCTCTCTCTGGGATGGAGGGGGGATTTATTCATTTTATTTAGTTGGTCATTTTGTATGGCACGACAAGTGGCGGCGTGGGGCCACTTCAGAGGACATGTTTTTGAAGCACCTAGCCTGGCAAGCAAGTACAGAAAAGAAAGCGGCCAGCGCCCCGGAAAAGATATAAAAGGAGCCTCCATTGAGGTAGGTGGTTGCGGGAAAAGTTAAGAGCGGTTCTAACTAGCAACCGCCTTCTCTTGACTCCCCCACCTGACACCCGATGGCAAGGCTCTCGCGTTTTCCGGGTCCACGTTTGGGAAAGCCACCCAGTTCTGTTTTTGCTTGGAATTCTGGGACTTGTAGTGCTTCTGCATTTCAAACGGGGCAGAAAAATCAAAAGGACCCAAAATACAGAGGGGGGTTGAGGCAGGACTGGGTGGCCTTCTGACGCATTGGCCACTGGAAACTTGAGAGTTCCGCTCATGCACTGCTTACATCTCTCTGGCTCTCTCATATGTTCTCTGGGCAGGCAGGATACACAACCTCCTTTGCCATCATAGCGATCTGAGAAACACACGTGCAGCTGCCCCCAGTCAGAGGGCCAACCAACTACCGCATAGCAACCTTCTACAGCCATCCTCGAAACGCAAACATCCCTCGGATAGGACTGCTTTCACCACGCGGTAGCTAGGCCGGACACTACCGGCTGCCTTTGGGCCAGCGTCATGGCAAAGGTGAGTCAACCGGTATCGCCAGCCCACGCTCTCCCCAGGCTCGGACCCGCTCGGTGGGTTTAACTTTGCGCTCAAGGACTTGCACTGCTGGCTACATGAGGGGGAAGGCCAGGACTACAAGCCCCAGAATGCAAAGTTAAAACCGGGACTGCACCAGCATCCCCGGAATGGAATTATTATTGTTATGGTATTCATTGAGCGCGGACCAAGCTTCGAGAAGCAACGGAGCGGGCTTTACAGAGGAATGCACCAACACAGATACACGACAGAGCGCTTTACCCAGATATGCAACAGTGCAGATGCATAACTGAGTGCTTTTCAGAGGGAAAAAAACGGAACAGATATACACCAGGGGGTAGGATACGCAGGGGCACAGCTGTAGAGGGTGGCGGGGAGGAGGGAGGCGGGCGTCGTCTAGCGAGCCAGGCGGTGCGGCGTGATGGCCTAGGTATTGAGGGGGAGAGACTCCTTGAAGAGGTGCGTCTTGAGTTCTTTTCTGAATTGTAGGAGCGTGTGGGGCAAGTCTGATGCTGACGTGGAGGAGGTTCCATGGTCTCGGGGCGTAGACAGAGAAGGCTTGTTTTTTGGTCCTTTCCTTTTTGCAGTGGCGGATTTCAAGTCTGTGCGTGTCCAGGTTTCTGGTGGTGCGTTTGTCTGCTGGAGATGCTAAGTTTCTCTGCGAGGTAGCTGGGGGACTTGCGGGCGACCGCCTTATAGATGGTGCGGCAAGACTCTAAGGTGATTCGTGTGCGTAGTGGGAGCCAGTGAAGGTCGATGAGGAGAGGGGTGATGTGGTACCTGCGTAGAGCCCTGGTGAAGCGTGTGGCTGAGTGTAGGACACTTCTCTGGGGCACGAGGGAGGACGGCGGGCGGCCTTTTCGAGGAGGGGGTTGCCCCCGCCCAGGTGGCAAAGGACCAGTGCTTGAATGGTGGACCTAAAGCTGTCCGGAGGGATATTGTTGGCATGAGAAATAACTCCTGTCCTGCAACCTACCATCCTGCCTAGATCTACCCTGCAACCCGCCATTAACGGCAACCAAGGACCAGAAAAATCAGCTCGATGTGACTACATTGGTGCGAGAGAGCTCCTGCCCTATATCCAATATAAACCACAACCAGTGAAAACGGGCCCCTGAGATGCAGTGTGCTGAGCCCAAAATGAATGACCCTCTGCCTGAGCAAACATATCTTACTCGGCTCCTGGCTGTGAATCTACCTTTTCTCTGAGTGCAGCTACTGCGAAACACGAGAATGCAATCCTGGAACAGTGGGCGCATAAGAACAAAACACCCACTCCAGACACTCGGCTCTCCTATCACTATGCTCACTCTCTACTTTACACCAACACACAATCGAGCCCAGCTATACCCCTCGATCAATTTCGGCCTAGCTGCTCGCATAGGTACTAGACCCCATGAACACCTCAACATCCTGCTAGAACGCAGCTATACCCCACGAAAAAATCTGCCTAGCTGCACACATAAGCGTTCTACACAGGCCTAATGCCGCCAGAATGCAGTCTCGGAGACCAACCACCAGACCGCACACATTCAAATGATCTCTCAATAGCACCGCACCTAATGTTAGGATGCAGCTACCATCAGGCAATCGTATCAGCTGCTCACATATTGAGTGCACCCAAGCACCCTACGCTAGCCCACTCTCTCTCGACTGACCTTGACTACGGTCCCCAAGGGCGTTCAACCCACATGCGCTTTGAGATCATACCAATGATATACAGAGCGCTATTTAAATGCCGAACAACAATAGCAACGTATGATGTTGGCCCGACTGACCTGGTGGCTGGAGGGAGAGAAAAGGAAGCTGGGTCGGCCTTTCCCAAAGAGAGAGGCCAGCAGCGAGTGGAGCAAATGCCATGCTCCTGGCTGTCTCAGGGGTGCTGGGCAAGGAGAGGGAGAGAGAGGAGCAAAGGCCCCGCTCCTGGCCCTCTCAGGGCCCAGCAGAGAGTGAAGCAAAGGCCATGCTCCTGGCTCTCTCAGGGCCCAGCAGAGAGTGGAGACCACGCTCTGGGCCCAGCAGAGAGTGGAGCAAAGACCACACTCCAGGCTGGCTGGCCCCTAGGAGCAAAGACCGAACGGCCAGGTTCTATAGGCAGGAAAACAGGGCTGACCTACAGGCACTTGTAACTCAGAGTGTGCTGTGACCCCCGGCTTCTTGGGACACAGTGGACCGGCCGGCCCAAGAGTTCTCGAGGCCTGCTCAGGGGCTTATGGGGATGGCTAGAGGGGGGCGTGCCTGTCCCCCGCTTTGTCTGCTGCTAGGTACTTCTGGGAGTTATCAGCATAATCCCGCCTTTCCCGGCCATCTCCACCTAGGCCGCAGTACCTTCTGCCGTTAAAAGAGGGCATCTGGGACCTCTTTGCTCTCACATGAGTGCCCGAGTCAGCTTACCAGAAGGGAAGAGAGATTTTGGGGACAGGGATGGAGGGGGCTTCCCATCTGTAATTGGGTATGTATTCTCATGTAGGTACAGTTTGAGCCGAAACAAAGAGTTATCAAGTGGAATTCTAAAGTGGGCTTGGTTTCTTTTGGCGCATTCCCCCCATTTACATTCAAATGGGCGCCCACACAACAGGGCTGTTGGTACTTCGGGCCACGGGACCTTCCTTGAGTGGCACTGCTGCACAGGCCCACTGCACTGGCCGGGGAAGCAGGAGGGTGGGTTGGGGAGGGGGGTTGTCAGCCTGCCAATAATGCACAGTTCCATGTGATAATATCCCCGCAAAAATGTCTCCACGCAAGAATGGCGCCATTATTATCCCATGGAACCTGCAGGGGAAACCTCCGCTCCCATTTACCCCATAAATAATGTCCCCTGTGCCGTATCCCGTCGACTATATGTATGGCGACATTATTTGGTATATCGGGTAAAAAGAATTGCAGCAAAAATGCTGTGGTTTCAGCCGGTACAGGTGTACCTCTTTATACCATTTAAGGGGAGCCGTGGTGTCCCCCAACCCCCTTAAATGGTATAACGGGTCTGGGGGTTGCGGGGGTGTACATACACACACACACACACACACACACACACACACACCTCCCTCCCTCCCTCCCTCCCTCCCTCCCCTTTGCACTCACTCCCACCCTTTCCATCTGTGCCTCACAGTCCGGCGTGCCCCCCTACGTTGCCCATGCACCCAGAAAGCTGCATGGGCATCGGGAGCATGCGATCATCCTACAGGGGTTTCGCGCAACCCGTGATGCAGCCCCTCTTTTTGTGACACAAACACATACTCTGTTGCAGTGTAGAAAAGTGGTGGCGCTGCTGTCAAGGTACTGAGCTCTTTGTCTGAGTGTGTGAGTGGCTCTTAAAAGAGCCTTTGTGTTTTTTTTGTTGGGGAGTGTGTAACTTGGGCTGTTACTTGCTGGCTTTGCCCCCTGCCTTGTGGCCCTCGGTCTTCTTAGGCAGCAGCACGGCCTGGATGTTGGGCAGGACACCACCCTGGGCAATGGTAACTTTGCCCAGCAGCTTGTTGAGCTCCTCGTCGTTGCGGATGGCGAGCTGCAGGTGTCTGGGGATGATGCGGGTCTTCTTGTTGTCCCGGGCGGCATTGCCGGCCAGCTCGAGGATCTCAGCAGTCAGGTACTCGAGCACGGCAGCCATGTAGACGGGGGCTCCGGCTCCCACACGCTCGCCGTAGCTCCCCTTCCGCAGCAGCCTGTGCACACGGCCTACTGGGAACTGCAAGCCCGCCCGGGAGGAGCGAGTCTTGGCCTTAGCACGGGCCTTCCCTCCTTGCTTTCCTCGTCCAGACATGACGCGTTAAACAGGCGCTCGCTTGTTCAAAGAGGAAGTAATGCCCCGAGCATGGGAGGGCGGGCATATAAAGACACGGTGGAGCACTCTCATTGGACAAAACCTAGGCTCTGCATGAACATCCATTGGAGGGGGAGACTACTCCTGCCAACCAATCAGAGCTCTGTGCCGGGCACACAGACACGGAGGAGCGACAGAACCATACGGGCCAATAGCAAGCGGGGACTGGCAGCAGCTGATTAAGCACAGGCAGCCTATAAAAGAGAGGGGCCGGGGGGCGCAGTGTTTTACTCATTTCTCTCTCTCCTCACAGCGTGGACGTCAGCCGGAGACCATGCCTGAGCCAGCCAAGTCCGCCCCAGCGCCCAAGAAGGGCTCCAAGAAAGCGCTCTCCAAGCCGCCCAAGAAGGACGGGAAGAAGCGCAAGAGGAGCAGGAAGGAAAGCTATGCCATTTACATCTACAAGGTGATGAAGCAGGTGCACCCTGACACCGGCATCTCTTCCAAGGCCATGGGCATCATGAACTCGTTTGTCAATGACATCTTCGAGCGCATCGCTGCGGAAGCCTCCCGCCTGGCTCAATACAACAAGCGCAGGACCCTCACCTCCAGGGAGATCCAGACCGGAGTGCGACTCCTGCTGCCAGGCGAGCTGGCCAAGCACGCTGTGTCCGAGGGCACCAAAGCCGTCACCAAGTACACCAGTGCCAAGTGAGACCACAGTTCCCAGCACCAAAGAAACCCAAAGGCTCTTTTAAGAGCCGCTCACCACCTCCACTCAAGAGCTCACATGCTTTGCCTAGCTAGCCCTGCTTTATTCCATCCCCGCAAAACATAAGGCCAATGATATCAAATAAGGACTACGGTCTCGGGGGCGGCGTAAGCAAATTATTTCTCTGCGCTGTGGCAGGAGTCACGCACCCTACTTGACACATTTGCTGGGCTGGGAGGGAAATCTCTGGGAGCTCGGCTTAATGTACAGGACAGGCTATGTAAGGCAGCACTGCCAGGGAAGCGCTCGCAGCACACCCCTCTGTCCCCGAGCCCGACAGGGAGCAGGTACTTCACCATTCGGTCTGCCTGTGAGGAGGGGGACGGCGGGCGGAAAACCGACCATTAGCACACAGCGCTTAGAAGCGGTTGGAATCCAGCCTCAAGGCAGGCCTTATAGAAACGTGATGTGGGGTGGGGGGCTTCGAGTTCAGAGATCGCTCTGAGGGGGGGCGGGAGGGGGGGAGTGGAGGGCTCGGGTTACGAGCTGGCTGTGCTCCCGCTAAAAGGTACAAGCCATCACATCAAATCCGACCGCCACAAGCGCACAAATAACTGGTCGCCAAAGCTGCCCAGATGGGCATTTTTTGGGGAGGGGGTGTTGCCAAGACAGGTAGGAGCGTTTGCATGTTTGCCTTGGGTTTGAGAGACGGCCTAGCCGCCTGTGCAGTGAAGAGAGGCGCCTCGAGAGGCAGAGTTGAGCAGCTCTTGTGTGTGACAACGTGTTGGCTCTTAAAAGAGCCTTTGTGGTGGTGGGGTCTTGCTGCCGGTGCCCCTCGGGCCCTCTCGCCCCGGATGCGGCGGGCCAGCTGGATGTCCTTGGGCATAATGGTCACTCGCTTGGCGTGGATGGCGCAGAGGTTGGTGTCCTCAAAGGGCCTCGCTGGCCTCCTGCAGGGCCATGACTGCTGAGCTCTGGAAGCGCAGGTCGGTCTTGAAATCCTGTGCGATCTCCCGCACCAAGCGCTGGAAGGGCAGTTTCCGGATGAGCAGCTCAGTAGATTTCTGGTAGCGCCGGATCTCTCTGAGGGCCACGGTGCCCGGCCGATAGCGGTGCGGTTTCTTGACCCCACCAGTCGCAGGGGCGCTCTTGCGGGCAGCTTTGGTGGCCAGCTGCTTGCGGGGGTGCCTTGCCTCCGGTGGACTTGGGGCAGTCTGCTTCGTACGGGCCATGGCAACCTTGCGCGACTTGCTTCCTCTCTACTGACAACGTACAATGGTCTGTGACGGATGAAGACCCAACTACGCTCCGATTGGCTGGGACAATAGCAGGAAACGGGTTTGAAAAAGCCCGCCACTCTCAGTGACGAGCCCGAGGCAGAACGTCGGCCTGTTGAAAGGCTGGCAAGCATCGACACGCGCACGCAGGCACGCACATACCAGGAGGGCTATGATTGGACAGCCAATCTGAGGCTTGCCAGTTATTCACAGATTCCTCTTTTGATTGACAGTGTCTGTCTGTCTCTCTCTCTCTCTCTCTCTCTCTCTCTCTGGGATGGAGGGGGGATTTATTCATTTTATTTAGTTGGTCATTTTGTATGGCACGACAAGTGGCGGCGTGGGGCCACTTCAGAGGACATGTTTTTGAAGCACCTAGCCTGGCAAGCAAGTACAGAAAAGAAAGCGGCCAGCGCCCCGGAAAAGATATAAAAGGAGCCTCCATTGAGGTAGGTGGTTGCGGGAAAAGTTAAGAGCGGTTCTAACTAGCAACCGCCTTCTCTTGACTCCCCCACCTGACACCCGATGGCAAGGCTCTCGCGTTTTCCGGGTCCACGTTTGGGAAAGCCACCCAGTTCTGTTTTTGCTTGGAATTCTGGGACTTGTAGTGCTTCTGCATTTCAAACGGGGCAGAAAAATCAAAAGGACCCAAAATACAGAGGGGGGTTGAGGCAGGACTGGGTGGCCTTCTGACGCATTGGCCACTGGAAACTTGAGAGTTCCGCTCATGCACTGCTTACATCTCTCTGGCTCTCTCATATGTTCTCTGGGCAGGCAGGATACACAACCTCCTTTGCCATCATAGCGATCTGAGAAACACACGTGCAGCTGCCCCCAGTCAGAGGGCCAACCAACTACCGCATAGCAACCTTCTACAGCCATCCTCGAAAACGCAAACATCCCTCGGATAGGACTGCTTTCACCACGCGGTAGCTAGGCCGGACACTACCGGCTGCCTTTGGGCCAGCGTCATGGCTAAGGTGAGTCAACCGGTATCGCCAGCCCACGCTCTCCCCAGGCTCGGACCCGCTCGGTCGGTTTAACTTTGCGCTCAAGGACTTGCACTGCTGGCTACATGAGGGGGAAGGCCAGGACTACAAGCCCCAGAATGCAAAGTTAAAACCGGGACTGCACCAGCATCCCCGGAATGGAATTATTATTGTTATGGTATTCATTGAGCGCGGACCAAGCTTCGAGAAGCAACGGAGCGGGCTTTACAGAGGAATGCACCAACACAGATACACGACAGAGCGCTTTACCCAGATATGCAACAGTGCAGATGCATAACTGAGTGCTTTTCAGAGGGAAAAAAACGGAACAGATATACACCAGGGGGTAGGATACGCAGGGGCACAGCTGTAGAGGGTGGCGGGGAGGAGGGAGGCGGGCGTCGTCTAGCGAGCCAGGCGGTGCGGCGTGATGGCCTAGGTATTGAGGGGGAGAGACTCCTTGAAGAGGTGCGTCTTGAGTTCTTTTCTGAATTGTAGGAGCGTGTGGGGCAAGTCTGATGCTGACGTGGAGGAGGTTCCATGGTCTCGGGGCGTAGACAGAGAAGGCTTGTTTTTTGGTCCTTTCCTTTTTGCAGTGGCGGATTTCAAGTCTGTGCGTGTCCAGGTTTCTGGTGGTGCGTTTGTCTGCTGGAGATGCTAAGTTTCTCTGCGAGGTAGCTGGGGGACTTGCGGGCGACCGCCTTATAGATGGTGCGGCAAGACTCTAAGGTGATTCGTGTGCGTAGTGGGAGCCAGTGAAGGTCGATGAGGAGAGGGGTGATGTGGTACCTGCGTAGAGCCCTGGTGAAGCGTGTGGCTGAGTGTAGGACACTTCTCTGGGGCACGAGGGAGGACGGCGGGCGGCCTTTTCGAGGAGGGGGTTGCCCCCGCCCAGGTGGCAAAGGACCAGTGCTTGAATGGTGGACCTAAAGCTGTCCGGAGGGATATTGTTGGCATGAGAAATAACTCCTGTCCTGCAACCTACCATCCTGCCTAGATCTACCCTGCAACCCGCCATTAACGGCAACCAAGGACCAGAAAAATCAGCTCGATGTGACTACATTGGTGCGAGAGAGCTCCTGCCCTATATCCAATATAAACCACAACCAGTGAAAACGGGCCCCTGAGATGCAGTGTGCTGAGCCCAAAATGAATGACCCTCTGCCTGAGCAAACATATCTTACTCGGCTCCTGGCTGTGAATCTACCTTTCCTCTGAGTGCAGCTACTGCGAAACACGAGAATGCAATCCTGGAACAGTGGGCGCATAAGAACAAAACACCCACTCCAGACACTCGGCTCTCCTATCACTATGCTCACTCTCTACTTTACACCAACACACAATCGAGCCCAGCTATACCCCTCGATCAATTTCGGCCTAGCTGCTCGCATAGGTACTAGACCCCATGAACACCTCAACATCCTGCTAGAACGCAGCTATACCCCACGAAAAAATCTGCCTAGCTGCACACATAAGCGTTCTACACAGGCCTAATGCCGCCAGAATGCAGTCTCGGAGACCAACCACCAGACCGCACACATTCAAATGATCTCTCAATAGCACCGCACCTAATGTTAGGATGCAGCTACGATCAGGCAATCGTATCAGCTGCTCACATATTGAGTGCACCCAAGCACCCTACGCTAGCCCACTCTCTCTCGACTGACCTTGACTACGGTCCCCAAGGGCGTTCAACCCACATGCGCTTTGAGATCATACCAATGATATACAGAGCGCTATTTAAATGCCGAACAAAAATAGCAACGTATGATGTTGGCCCGACTGACCTGGTGGCTGGAGGGAGAGAAAAGGAAGCTGGGTCGGCCTTTCCCAAAGAGAGAGGCCAGCAGCGAGTGGAGCAAATGCCATGCTCCTGGCTGTCTAAGGGGTGCTGGGCAAGGAGAGGGAGAGAGAGGAGCAAAGGCCCCGCTCCTGGCCCTCTCAGGGCCCAGCAGAGAGTGAAGCAAAGGCCATGCTCCTGGCTCTCTCAGGGCCCAGCAGAGAGTGGAGACCACGCTCTGGGCCCAGCAGAGAGTGGAGCAAAGACCACACTCCAGGCTGGCTGGCCCCTAGGAGCAAAGACCACACTCTGGGCTGGCTGGCTGGCCCCAAGGCCCCGAACGGCCAGGTTCTATAGGCAGGAAAACAGGGCTGACCTACAGGCACTTGTAACTCAGAGTGTGCTGTGACCCCCGGCTTCTTGGGACACAGTGGACCGGCCGGCCCAAGAGTTCTCGAGGCCTGCTCAGGGGCTTATGGGGATGGCTAGAGGGGGGCGTGCCTGTCCCCCGCTTTGTCTGCTGCTAGGTACTTCTGGGAGTTATCAGCATAATCCCGCCTTTCCCGGCCATCTCCACCTAGGCCGCAGTACCTTCTGCCGTTAAAAGAGGGCATCTGGGACCTCTTTGCTCTCACATGAGTGCCCGAGTCAGCTTACCAGAAGGGAAGAGAGATTTTGGGGACAGGGATGGAGGGGGCTTCCCATCTGTAATTGGGTATGTATTCTCATGTAGGTACAGTTTGAGCCGAAACAAAGAGTTATCAAGTGGAATTCTAAAGTGGGCTTGGTTTCTTTTGGCGCATTCCCCCCATTTACATTCAAATGGGCGCCCACACAACAGGGCTGTTGGTACTTCGGGCCACGGGACCTTCCTTGAGTGGCACTGCTGCACAGGCCCACTGCACTGGCCGGGGAAGCAGGAGGGTGGGTTGGGGAGGGGGGTTGTCAGCCTGCCAATAATGCACAGTTCCATGTGATAATATCCCCGCAAAAATGTCTCCACGCAAGAATGGCGCCATTATTATCCCATGGAACCTGCAGGGGAAACCTCCGCTCCCATTTACCCCATAAATAATGTCGCCTGTGCCGTATCCCGTCGACTATATGTATGGCGACATTATTTGGTATATCGGGTAAAAAGAATTGCAGCAAAAATGCTGTGGTTTCAGCCGGTACAGGTGTACCTCTTTATACCATTTAAGGGGAGCCGTGGTGTCCCCCAACCCCCTTAAATGGTATAACGGGTCTGGGGGTTGCGGGGGTGTACATACACACACACACACACACACACACACACCTCCCTCCCTCCCTCCCTCCAGTTAAGCCCTTTGCACTCACTCCCACCCTTTCCATCTGTGCCTCACAGTCCGGCGTGCCCCCCTACGTTGCCCATGCACCCAGAAAGCTGCATGGGCATCGGGAGCATGCGATCATCCTACAGGGGTTTCGCGCAACCCGTGATGCAGCCCCTCTTTTTGTGACACAAACACATACTCTGTTGCAGTGTAGAAAAGTGGTGGCGCTGCTGTCAAGGTACTGAGCTCTTTGTCTGAGTGTGTGAGTGGCTCTTAAAAGAGCCTTTGTGTTTTTTTTGTTGGGGAGTGTGTAACTTGGGCTGTTACTTGCTGGCTTTGCCCCCTGCCTTGTGGCCCTCGGTCTTCTTAGGCAGCAGCACGGCCTGGATGTTGGGCAGGACACCACCCTGGGCAATGGTAACTTTGCCCAGCAGCTTGTTGAGCTCCTCGTCGTTGCGGATGGCGAGCTGCAGGTGTCTGGGGATGATGCGGGTCTTCTTGTTGTCCCGGGCGGCATTGCCGGCCAGCTCGAGGATCTCAGCAGTCAGGTACTCGAGCACGGCAGCCATGTAGACGGGGGCTCCGGCTCCCACACGCTCGCCGTAGCTCCCCTTCCGCAGCAGCCTGTGCACACGGCCTACTGGGAACTGCAAGCCCGCCCGGGAGGAGCGAGTCTTGGCCTTAGCACGGGCCTTCCCTCCTTGCTTTCCTCGTCCAGACATGACGCGTTAAACAGGCGCTCGCTTGTTCAAAGAGGAAGTAATGCCCCGAGCATGGGAGGGCGGGCATATAAAGACACGGTGGAGCACTCTCATTGGACAAAACCTAGGCTCTGCATGAACATCCATTGGAGGGGGAGACTACTCCTGCCAACCAATCAGAGCTCTGTGCCGGGCACACAGACACGGAGGAGCGACAGAACCATACGGGCCAATAGCAAGCGGGGACTGGCAGCAGCTGATTAAGCACAGGCAGCCTATAAAAGAGAGGGGCCGGGGGGCGCAGTGTTTTACTCATTTCTCTCTCTCCTCACAGCGTGGACGTCAGCCGGAGACCATGCCTGAGCCAGCCAAGTCCGCCCCAGCGCCCAAGAAGGGCTCCAAGAAAGCGCTCTCCAAGCCGCCCAAGAAGGACGGGAAGAAGCGCAAGAGGAGCAGGAAGGAAAGCTATGCCATTTACATCTACAAGGTGATGAAGCAGGTGCACCCTGACACCGGCATCTCTTCCAAGGCCATGGGCATCATGAACTCGTTTGTCAATGACATCTTCGAGCGCATCGCTGCGGAAGCCTCCCGCCTGGCTCAATACAACAAGCGCAGGACCCTCACCTCCAGGGAGATCCAGACCGGAGTGCGACTCCTGCTGCCAGGCGAGCTGGCCAAGCACGCTGTGTCCGAGGGCACCAAAGCCGTCACCAAGTACACCAGTGCCAAGTGAGACCACAGTTCCCAGCACCAAAGAAACCCAAAGGCTCTTTTAAGAGCCGCTCACCACCTCCACTCAAGAGCTCACATGCTTTGCCTAGCTAGCCCTGCTTTATTCCATCCCCGCAAAACATAAGGCCAATGATATCAAATAAGGACTACGGTCTCGGGGGCGGCGTAAGCAAATTATTTCTCTGCGCTGTGGCAGGAGTCACGCACCCTACTTGACACATTTGCTGGGCTGGGAGGGAAATCTCTGGGAGCTCGGCTTAATGTACAGGACAGGCTATGTAAGGCAGCACTGCCAGGGAAGCGCTCGCAGCACACCCCTCTGTCCCCGAGCCCGACAGGGAGCAGGTACTTCACCATTCGGTCTGCCTGTGAGGAGGGGGACGGCGGGCGGAAAACCGACCATTAGCACACAGCGCTTAGAAGCGGTTGGAATCCAGCCTCAAGGCAGGCCTTATAGAAACGTGATGTGGGGTGGGGGGCTTCGAGTTCAGAGATCGCTCTGAGGGGGGGCGGGAGGGGGGGAGTGGAGGGCTCGGGTTACGAGCTGGCTGTGCTCCCGCTAAAAGGTACAAGCCATCACATCAAATCCGACCGCCACAAGCGCACAAATAACTGGTCGCCAAAGCTGCCCAGATGGGCATTTTTTGGGGAGGGGGTGTTGCCAAGACAGGTAGGAGCGTTTGCATGTTTGCCTTGGGTTTGAGAGACGGCCTAGCCGCCTGTGCAGTGAAGAGAGGCGCCTCGAGAGGCAGAGTTGAGCAGCTCTTGTGTGTGACAACGTGTCGGCTCTTAAAAGAGCCTTTGTGGTGGTGGGGTCTTGCTGCCGGTGCCCCTCGGGCCCTCTCGCCCCGGATGCGGCGGGCCAGCTGGATGTCCTTGGGCATAATGGTCACTCGCTTGGCGTGGATGGCGCAGAGGTTGGTGTCCTCAAAGGGCCTCGCTGGCCTCCTGCAGGGCCATGACTGCTGAGCTCTGGAAGCGCAGGTCGGTCTTGAAATCCTGTGCGATCTCCCGCACCAAGCGCTGGAAGGGCAGTTTCCGGATGAGCAGCTCAGTAGATTTCTGGTAGCGCCGGATCTCTCTGAGGGCCACGGTGCCCGGCCGATAGCGGTGCGGTTTCTTGACCCCACCAGTCGCAGGGGCGCTCTTGCGGGCAGCTTTGGTGGCCAGCTGCTTGCGGGGGTGCCTTGCCTCCGGTGGACTTGGGGCAGTCTGCTTCGTACGGGCCATGGCAACCTTGCGCGACTTGCTTCCTCTCTACTGACAACGTACAATGGTCTGTGACGGATGAAGACCCAACTACGCTCCGATTGGCTGGGACAATAGCAGGAAACGGGTTTGAAAAAGCCCGCCACTCTCAGTGACGAGCCCGAGGCAGAACGTCGGCCTGTTGAAAGGCTGGCAAGCATCGACACGCGCACGCAGGCACGCACATACCAGGAGGGCTATGATTGGACAGCCAATCTGAGGCTTGCCAGTTATTCACAGATTCCTCTTTTGATTGACAGTGTCTGTCTGTCTGTCTGTCTCTCTCTCTCTCTCTCTGGGATGGAGGGGGGATTTATTCATTTTATTTAGTTGGTCATTTTGTATGGCACGACAAGTGGCGGCGTGGGGCCACTTCAGAGGACATGTTTTTGAAGCACCTAGCCTGGCAAGCAAGTACAGAAAAGAAAGCGGCCAGCGCCCCGGAAAAGATATAAAAGGAGCCTCCATTGAGGTAGGTGGTTGCGGGAAAAGTTAAGAGCGGTTCTAACTAGCAACCGCCTTCTCTTGACTCCCCCACCTGACACCCGATGGCAAGGCTCTCGCGTTTTCCGGGTCCACGTTTGGGAAAGCCACCCAGTTCTGTTTTTGCTTGGAATTCTGGGACTTGTAGTGCTTCTGCATTTCAAACGGGGCAGAAAAATCAAAAGGACCCAAAATACAGAGGGGGGTTGAGGCAGGACTGGGTGGCCTTCTGACGCATTGGCCACTGGAAACTTGAGAGTTCCGCTCATGCACTGCTTACATCTCTCTGGCTCTCTCATATGTTCTCTGGGCAGGCAGGATACACAACCTCCTTTGCCATCATAGCGATCTGAGAAACACACGTGCAGCTGCCCCCAGTCAGAGGGCCAACCAACTACCGCATAGCAACCTTCTACAGCCATCCTCGAAAACGCAAACATCCCTCGGATAGGACTGCTTTCACCACGCGGTAGCTAGGCCGGACACTACCGGCTGCCTTTGGGCCAGCGTCATGGCTAAGGTGAGTCAACCGGTATCGCCAGCCCACGCTCTCCCCAGGCTCGGACCCGCTCGGTCGGTTTAACTTTGCGCTCAAGGACTTGCACTGCTGGCTACATGAGGGGGAAGGCCAGGACTACAAGCCCCAGAATGCAAAGTTAAAACCGGGACTGCACCAGCATCCCCGGAATGGAATTATTATTGTTATGGTATTCATTGAGCGCGGACCAAGCTTCGAGAAGCAACGGAGCGGGCTTTACAGAGGAATGCACCAACACAGATACACGACAGAGCGCTTTACCCAGATATGCAACAGTGCAGATGCATAACTGAGTGCTTTTCAGAGGGAAAAAAACGGAACAGATATACACAAGGGGGTAGGATACGCAGGGGCACAGCTGTAGAGGGTGGCGGGGAGGAGGGAGGCGGGCGTCGTCTAGCGAGCCAGGCGGTGCGGCGTGATGGCCTAGGTATTGAGGGGGAGAGACTCCTTGAAGAGGTGCGTCTTGAGTTCTTTTCTGAATTGTAGGAGCGTGTGGGGCAAGTCTGATGCTGACGTGGAGGAGGTTCCATGGTCTCGGGGCGTAGACAGAGAAGGCTTGTTTTTTGGTCCTTTCCTTTTTGCAGTGGCGGATTTCAAGTCTGTGCGTGTCCAGGTTTCTGGTGGTGCGTTTGTCTGCTGGAGATGCTAAGTTTCTCTGCGAGGTAGCTGGGGGACTTGCGGGCGACCGCCTTATAGATGGTGCGGCAAGACTCTAAGGTGATTCGTGTGCGTAGTGGGAGCCAGTGAAGGTCGATGAGGAGAGGGGTGATGTGGTACCTGCGTAGAGCCCTGGTGAAGCGTGTGGCTGAGTGTAGGACACTTCTCTGGGGCACGAGGGAGGACGGCGGGCGGCCTTTTCGAGGAGGGGGTTGCCCCCGCCCAGGTGGCAAAGGACCAGTGCTTGAATGGTGGACCTAAAGCTGTCCGGAGGGATATTGTTGGCATGAGAAATAACTCCTGTCCTGCAACCTACCATCCTGCCTAGATCTACCCTGCAACCCGCCATTAACGGCAACCAAGGACCAGAAAAATCAGCTCGATGTGACTACATTGGTGCGAGAGAGCTCCTGCCCTATATCCAATATAAACCACAACCAGTGAAAACGGGCCCCTGAGATGCAGTGTGCTGAGCCCAAAATGAATGACCCTCTGCCTGAGCAAACATATCTTACTCGGCTCCTGGCTGTGAATCTACCTTTCCTCTGAGTGCAGCTACTGCGAAACACGAGAATGCAATCCTGGAACAGTGGGCGCATAAGAACAAAACACCCACTCCAGACACTCGGCTCTCCTATCACTATGCTCACTCTCTACTTTACACCAACACACAATCGAGCCCAGCTATACCCCTCGATCAATTTCGGCCTAGCTGCTCGCATAGGTACTAGACCCCATGAACACCTCAACATCCTGCTAGAACGCAGCTATACCCCACGAAAAAATCTGCCTAGCTGCACACATAAGCGTTCTACACAGGCCTAATGCCGCCAGAATGCAGTCTCGGAGACCAACCACCAGACCGCACACATTCAAATGATCTCTCAATAGCACCGCACCTAATGTTAGGATGCAGCTACCATCAGGCAATCGTATCAGCTGCTCACATATTGAGTGCACCCAAGCACCCTACGCTAGCCCACTCTCTCTCGACTGACCTTGACTACGGTCCCCAAGGGCGTTCAACCCACATGCGCTTTGAGATCATACCAATGATATACAGAGCGCTATTTAAATGCCGAACAAAAATAGCAACGTATGATGTTGGCCCGACTGACCTGGTGGCTGGAGGGAGAGAAAAGGAAGCTGGGTCGGCCTTTCCCAAAGAGAGAGGCCAGCAGCGAGTGGAGCAAATGCCATGCTCCTGGCTGTCTCAGGGGTGCTGGGCAAGGAGAGGGAGAGAGAGGAGCAAAGGCCCCGCTCCTGGCCCTCTCAGGGCCCAGCAGAGAGTGAAGCAAAGGCCATGCTCCTGGCTCTCTCAGGGCCCAGCAGAGAGTGGAGACCACGCTCTGGGCCCAGCAGAGAGTGGAGCAAAGACCACACTCCAGGCTGGCTGGCCCCTAGGAGCAAAGACCACACTCTGGGCTGGCTGGCTGGCCCCAAGGCCCCGAACGGCCAGGTTCTATAGGCAGGAAAACAGGGCTGACCTACAGGCACTTGTAACTCAGAGTGTGCTGTGACCCCCGGCTTCTTGGGACACAGTGGACCGGCCGGCCCAAGAGTTCTCGAGGCCTGCTCAGGGGCTTATGGGGATGGCTAGAGGGGGGCGTGCCTGTCCCCCGCTTTGTCTGCTGCTAGGTACTTCTGGGAGTTATCAGCATAATCCCGCCTTTCCCGGCCATCTCCACCTAGGCCGCAGTACCTTCTGCCGTTAAAAGAGGGCATCTGGGACCTCTTTGCTCTCACATGAGTGCCCGAGTCAGCTTACCAGAAGGGAAGAGAGATTTTGGGGACAGGGATGGAGGGGGCTTCCCATCTGTAATTGGGTATGTATTCTCATGTAGGTACAGTTTGAGCCGAAACAAAGAGTTATCAAGTGGAATTCTAAAGTGGGCTTGGTTTCTTTTGGCGCATTCCCCCCATTTACATTCAAATGGGCGCCCACACAACAGGGCTGTTGGTACTTCGGGCCACGGGACCTTCCTTGAGTGGCACTGCTGCACAGGCCCACTGCACTGGCCGGGGAAGCAGGAGGGTGGGTTGGGGAGGGGGGTTGTCAGCCTGCCAATAATGCACAGTTCCATGTGATAATATCCCCGCAAAAATGTCTCCACGCAAGAATGGCGCCATTATTATCCCATGGAACCTGCAGGGGAAACCTCCGCTCCCATTTACCCCATAAATAATGTCGCCTGTGCCGTATCCCGTCGACTATATGTATGGCGACATTATTTGGTATATCGGGTAAAAAGAATTGCAGCAAAAATGCTGTGGTTTCAGCCGGTACAGGTGTACCTCTTTATACCATTTAAGGGGAGCCGTGGTGTCCCCCAACCCCCTTAAATGGTATAACGGGTCTGGGGGTTGCGGGGGTGTACATACACACACACACACACACACACACACACACCTCCCTCCCTCCCTCCCTCCCTCCCTCCAGTTAAGCCCTTTGCACTCACTCCCACCCTTTCCATCTGTGCCTCACAGTCCGGCGTGCCCCCCTACGTTGCCCATGCACCCAGAAAGCTGCATGGGCATCGGGAGCATGCGATCATCCTACAGGGGTTTCGCGCAACCCGTGATGCAGCCCCTCTTTTTGTGACACAAACACATACTCTGTTGCAGTGTAGAAAAGTGGTGGCGCTGCTGTCAAGGTACTGAGCTCTTTGTCTGAGTGTGTGAGTGGCTCTTAAAAGAGCCTTTGTGTTTTTTTTGTTGGGGAGTGTGTAACTTGGGCTGTTACTTGCTGGCTTTGCCCCCTGCCTTGTGGCCCTCGGTCTTCTTAGGCAGCAGCACGGCCTGGATGTTGGGCAGGACACCACCCTGGGCAATGGTAACTTTGCCCAGCAGCTTGTTGAGCTCCTCGTCGTTGCGGATGGCGAGCTGCAGGTGTCTGGGGATGATGCGGGTCTTCTTGTTGTCCCGGGCGGCATTGCCGGCCAGCTCGAGGATCTCAGCAGTCAGGTACTCGAGCACGGCAGCCATGTAGACGGGGGCTCCGGCTCCCACACGCTCGCCGTAGCTCCCCTTCCGCAGCAGCCTGTGCACACGGCCTACTGGGAACTGCAAGCCCGCCCGGGAGGAGCGAGTCTTGGCCTTAGCACGGGCCTTCCCTCCTTGCTTTCCTCGTCCAGACATGACGCGTTAAACAGGCGCTCGCTTGTTCAAAGAGGAAGTAATGCCCCGAGCATGGGAGGGCGGGCATATAAAGACACGGTGGAGCACTCTCATTGGACAAAACCTAGGCTCTGCATGAACATCCATTGGAGGGGGAGACTACTCCTGCCAACCAATCAGAGCTCTGTGCCGGGCACACAGACACGGAGGAGCGACAGAACCATACGGGCCAATAGCAAGCGGGGACTGGCAGCAGCTGATTAAGCACAGGCAGCCTATAAAAGAGAGGGGCCGGGGGGCGCAGTGTTTTACTCATTTCTCTCTCTCCTCACAGCGTGGACGTCAGCCGGAGACCATGCCTGAGCCAGCCAAGTCCGCCCCAGCGCCCAAGAAAGCGCTCTCCAAGCCGCCCAAGAAGGACGGGAAGAAGCGCAAGAGGAGCAGGAAGGAAAGCTATGCCATTTACATCTACAAGGTGATGAAGCAGGTGCACCCTGACACCGGCATCTCTTCCAAGGCCATGGGCATCATGAACTCGTTTGTCAATGACATCTTCGAGCGCATCGCTGCGGAAGCCTCCCGCCTGGCTCAATACAACAAGCGCAGGACCCTCACCTCCAGGGAGATCCAGACCGGAGTGCGACTCCTGCTGCCAGGCGAGCTGGCCAAGCACGCTGTGTCCGAGGGCACCAAAGCCGTCACCAAGTACACCAGCGCCAAGTGAGACCACAGTTCCCAGCACCAAAGAAACCCAAAGGCTCTTTTAAGAGCCGCTCACCACCTCCACTCAAGAGCTCACATGCTTTGCCTAGCTAGCCCTGCTTTATTCCATCCCCGCAAAACATAAGGCCAATGATATCAAATAAGGACTACGGTCTCGGGGGCGGCGTAAGCAAATTATTTCTCTGCGCTGTGGCAGGAGTCACGCACCCTACTTGACACATTTGCTGGGCTGGGAGGGAAATCTCTGGGAGCTCGGCTTAATGTACAGGACAGGCTATGTAAGGCAGCACTGCCAGGGAAGCGCTCGCAGCACACCCCTCTGTCCCCGAGCCCGACAGGGAGCAGGTACTTCACCATTCGGTCTGCCTGTGAGGAGGGGGACGGCGGGCGGAAAACCGACCATTAGCACACAGCGCTTAGAAGCGGTTGGAATCCAGCCTCAAGGCAGGCCTTATAGAAACGTGATGTGGGGTGGGGGGCTTCGAGTTCAGAGATCGCTCTGAGGGGGGGCGGGAGGGGGGGAGTGGAGGGCTCGGGTTACGAGCTGGCTGTGCTCCCGCTAAAAGGTACAAGCCATCACATCAAATCCGACCGCCACAAGCGCACAAATAACTGGTCGCCAAAGCTGCCCAGATGGGCATTTTTTGGGGAGGGGGTGTTGCCAAGACAGGTAGGAGCGTTTGCATGTTTGCCTTGGGTTTGAGAGACGGCCTAGCCGCCTGTGCAGTGAAGAGAGGCGCCTCGAGAGGCAGAGTTGAGCAGCTCTTGTGTGTGACAACGTGTCGGCTCTTAAAAGAGCCTTTGTGGTGGTGGGGTCTTGCTGCCGGTGCCCCTCGGGCCCTCTCGCCCCGGATGCGGCGGGCCAGCTGGATGTCCTTGGGCATAATGGTCACTCGCTTGGCGTGGATGGCGCAGAGGTTGGTGTCCTCAAAGGGCCTCGCTGGCCTCCTGCAGGGCCATGACTGCTGAGCTCTGGAAGCGCAGGTCGGTCTTGAAATCCTGTGTGATCTCCCGCACCAAGCGCTGGAAGGGCAGTTTCCGGATGAGCAGCTCAGTAGATTTCTGGTAGCGCCGGATCTCTCTGAGGGCCACGGTGCCCGGCCGATAGCGGTGCGGTTTCTTGACCCCACCAGTCGCAGGGGCGCTCTTGCGGGCAGCTTTGGTGGCCAGCTGCTTGCGGGGGTGCCTTGCCTCCGGTGGACTTGGGGCAGTCTGCTTCGTACGGGCCATGGCAACCTTGCGCGACTTGCTTCCTCTCTACTGACAACGTACAATGGTCTGTGACGGATGAAGACCCAACTACGCTCCGATTGGCTGGGACAATAGCAGGAAACGGGTTTGAAAAAGCCCGCCACTCTCAGTGACGAGCCCGAGGCAGAACGTCGGCCTGTTGAAAGGCTGGCAAGCATCGACACGCGCACGCAGGCACGCACATACCAGGAGGGCTATGATTGGACAGCCAATCTGAGGCTTGCCAGTTATTCACAGATTCCTCTTTTGATTGACAGTGTCTGTCTGTCTGTCTCTCTCTCTCTCTCTCTCTCTCTCTCTCTCTGGGATGGAGGGGGGATTTATTCATTTTATTTAGTTGGTCATTTTGTATGGCACGACAAGTGGCGGCGTGGGGCCACTTCAGAGGACATGTTTTTGAAGCACCTAGCCTGGCAAGCAAGTACAGAAAAGAAAGCGGCCAGCGCCCCGGAAAAGATATAAAAGGAGCCTCCATTGAGGTAGGTGGTTGCGGGAAAAGTTAAGAGCGGTTCTAACTAGCAACCGCCTTCTCTTGACTCCCCCACCTGACACCCGATGGCAAGGCTCTCGCGTTTTCCGGGTCCACGTTTGGGAAAGCCACCCAGTTCTGTTTTTGCTTGGAATTCTGGGACTTGTAGTGCTTCTGCATTTCAAACGGGGCAGAAAAATCAAAAGGACCCAAAATACAGAGGGGGGTTGAGGCAGGACTGGGTGGCCTTCTGACGCATTGGCCACTGGAAACTTGAGAGTTCCGCTCATGCACTGCTTACATCTCTCTGGCTCTCTCATATGTTCTCTGGGCAGGCAGGATACACAACCTCCTTTGCCATCATAGCGATCTGAGAAACACACGTGCAGCTGCCCCCAGTCAGAGGGCCAACCAACTACCGCATAGCAACCTTCTACAGCCATCCTCGAAAACGCAAACATCCCTCGGATAGGACTGCTTTCACCACGCGGTAGCTAGGCCGGACACTACCGGCTGCCTTTGGGCCAGCGTCATGGCTAAGGTGAGTCAACCGGTATCGCCAGCCCACGCTCTCCCCAGGCTCGGACCCGCTCGGTCGGTTTAACTTTGCGCTCAAGGACTTGCACTGCTGGCTACATGAGGGGGAAGGCCAGGACTACAAGCCCCAGAATGCAAAGTTAAAACCGGGACTGCACCAGCATCCCCGGAATGGAATTATTATTGTTATGGTATTCATTGAGCGCGGACCAAGCTTCGAGAAGCAACGGAGCGGGCTTTACAGAGGAATGCACCAACACAGATACACGACAGAGCGCTTTACCCAGATATGCAACAGTGCAGATGCATAACTGAGTGCTTTTCAGAGGGAAAAAAACGGAACAGATATACACCAGGGGGTAGGATACGCAGGGGCACAGCTGTAGAGGGTGGCGGGGAGGAGGGAGGCGGGCGTCGTCTAGCGAGCCAGGCGGTGCGGCGTGATGGCCTAGGTATTGAGGGGGAGAGACTCCTTGAAGAGGTGCGTCTTGAGTTCTTTTCTGAATTGTAGGAGCGTGTGGGGCAAGTCTGATGCTGACGTGGAGGAGGTTCCATGGTCTCGGGGCGTAGACAGAGAAGGCTTGTTTTTTGGTCCTTTCCTTTTTGCAGTGGCGGATTTCAAGTCTGTGCGTGTCCAGGTTTCTGGTGGTGCGTTTGTCTGCTGGAGATGCTAAGTTTCTCTGCGAGGTAGCTGGGGGACTTGCGGGCGACCGCCTTATAGATGGTGCGGCAAGACTCTAAGGTGATTCGTGTGCGTAGTGGGAGCCAGTGAAGGTCGATGAGGAGAGGGGTGATGTGGTACCTGCGTAGAGCCCTGGTGAAGCGTGTGGCTGAGTGTAGGACACTTCTCTGGGGCACGAGGGAGGACGGCGGGCGGCCTTTTCGAGGAGGGGGTTGCCCCCGCCCAGGTGGCAAAGGACCAGTGCTTGAATGGTGGACCTAAAGCTGTCCGGAGGGATATTGTTGGCATGAGAAATAACTCCTGTCCTGCAACCTACCATCCTGCCTAGATCTACCCTGCAACCCGCCATTAACGGCAACCAAGGACCAGAAAAATCAGCTCGATGTGACTACATTGGTGCGAGAGAGCTCCTGCCCTATATCCAATATAAACCACAACCAGTGAAAACGGGCCCCTGAGATGCAGTGTGCTGAGCCCAAAATGAATGACCCTCTGCCTGAGCAAACATATCTTACTCGGCTCCTGGCTGTGAATCTACCTTTCCTCTGAGTGCAGCTACTGCGAAACACGAGAATGCAATCCTGGAACAGTGGGCGCATAAGAACAAAACACCCACTCCAGACACTCGGCTCTCCTATCACTATGCTCACTCTCTACTTTACACCAACACACAATCGAGCCCAGCTATACCCCTCGATCAATTTCGGCCTAGCTGCTCGCATAGGTACTAGACCCCATGAACACCTCAACATCCTGCTAGAACGCAGCTATACCCCACGAAAAAATCTGCCTAGCTGCACACATAAGCGTTCTACACAGGCCTAATGCCGCCAGAATGCAGTCTCGGAGACCAACCACCAGACCGCACACATTCAAATGATCTCTCAATAGCACCGCACCTAATGTTAGGATGCAGCTACCATCAGGCAATCGTATCAGCTGCTCACATATTGAGTGCACCCAAGCACCCTACGCTAGCCCACTCTCTCTCGACTGACCTTGACTACGGTCCCCAAGGGCGTTCAACCCACATGCGCTTTGAGATCATACCAATGATATACAGAGCGCTATTTAAATGCCGAACAACAATAGCAACGTATGATGTTGGCCCGACTGACCTGGTGGCTGGAGGGAGAGAAAAGGAAGCTGGGTCGGCCTTTCCCAAAGAGAGAGGCCAGCAGCGAGTGGAGCAAATGCCATGCTCCTGGCTGTCTCAGGGGTGCTGGGCAAGGAGAGGGAGAGAGAGGAGCAAAGGCCCCGCTCCTGGCCCTCTCAGGGCCCAGCAGAGAGTGAAGCAAAGGCCATGCTCCTGGCTCTCTCAGGGCCCAGCAGAGAGTGGAGACCACGCTCTGGGCCCAGCAGAGAGTGGAGCAAAGACCACACTCCAGGCTGGCTGGCCCCTAGGAGCAAAGACCACACTCTGGGCTGGCTGGCTGGCCCCAAGGCCCCGAACGGCCAGGTTCTATAGGCAGGAAAACAGGGCTGACCTACAGGCACTTGTAACTCAGAGTGTGCTGTGACCCCCGGCTTCTTGGGACACAGTGGACCGGCCGGCCCAAGAGTTCTCGAGGCCTGCTCAGGGGCTTATGGGGATGGCTAGAGGGGGGCGTGCCTGTCCCCCGCTTTGTCTGCTGCTAGGTACTTCTGGGAGTTATCAGCATAATCCCGCCTTTCCCGGCCATCTCCACCTAGGCCGCAGTACCTTCTGCCGTTAAAAGAGGGCATCTGGGACCTCTTTGCTCTCACATGAGTGCCCGAGTCAGCTTACCAGAAGGGAAGAGAGATTTTGGGGACAGGGATGGAGGGGGCTTCCCATCTGTAATTGGGTATGTATTCTCATGTAGGTACAGTTTGAGCCGAAACAAAGAGTTATCAAGTGGAATTCTAAAGTGGGCTTGGTTTCTTTTGGCGCATTCCCCCCATTTACATTCAAATGGGCGCCCACACAACAGGGCTGTTGGTACTTCGGGCCACGGGACCTTCCTTGAGTGGCACTGCTGCACAGGCCCACTGCACTGGCCGGGGAAGCAGGAGGGTGGGTTGGGGAGGGGGGTTGTCAGCCTGCCAATAATGCACAGTTCCATGTGATAATATCCCCGCAAAAATGTCTCCACGCAAGAATGGCGCCATTATTATCCCATGGAACCTGCAGGGGAAACCTCCGCTCCCATTTACCCCATAAATAATGTCGCCTGTGCCGTATCCCGTCGACTATATGTATGGCGACATTATTTGGTATATCGGGTAAAAAGAATTGCAGCAAAAATGCTGTGGTTTCAGCCGGTACAGGTGTACCTCTTTATACCATTTAAGGGGAGCCGTGGTGTCCCCCAACCCCCTTAAATGGTATAACGGGTCTGGGGGTTGCGGGGGTGTACATACACACACACACACACACACACACACACACACCTCCCTCCCTCCCTCCCTCCAGTTAAGCCCTTTGCACTCACTCCCACCCTTTCCATCTGTGCCTCACAGTCCGGCGTGCCCCCCTACGTTGCCCATGCACCCAGAAAGCTGCATGGGCATCGGGAGCATGCGATCATCCTACAGGGGTTTCGCGCAACCCGTGATGCAGCCCCTCTTTTTGTGACACAAACACATACTCTGTTGCAGTGTAGAAAAGTGGTGGCGCTGCTGTCAAGGTACTGAGCTCTTTGTCTGAGTGTGTGAGTGGCTCTTAAAAGAGCCTTTGTGTTTTTTTTGTTGGGGAGTGTGTAACTTGGGCTGTTACTTGCTGGCTTTGCCCCCTGCCTTGTGGCCCTCGGTCTTCTTAGGCAGCAGCACGGCCTGGATGTTGGGCAGGACACCACCCTGGGCAATGGTAACTTTGCCCAGCAGCTTGTTGAGCTCCTCGTCGTTGCGGATGGCGAGCTGCAGGTGTCTGGGGATGATGCGGGTCTTCTTGTTGTCCCGGGCGGCATTGCCGGCCAGCTCGAGGATCTCAGCAGTCAGGTACTCGAGCACGGCAGCCATGTAGACGGGGGCTCCGGCTCCCACACGCTCGCCGTAGCTCCCCTTCCGCAGCAGCCTGTGCACACGGCCTACTGGGAACTGCAAGCCCGCCCGGGAGGAGCGAGTCTTGGCCTTAGCACGGGCCTTCCCTCCTTGCTTTCCTCGTCCAGACATGACGCGTTAAACAGGCGCTCGCTTGTTCAAAGAGGAAGTAATGCCCCGAGCATGGGAGGGCGGGCATATAAAGACACGGTGGAGCACTCTCATTGGACAAAACCTAGGCTCTGCATGAACATCCATTGGAGGGGGAGACTACTCCTGCCAACCAATCAGAGCTCTGTGCCGGGCACACAGACACGGAGGAGCGACAGAACCATACGGGCCAATAGCAAGCGGGGACTGGCAGCAGCTGATTAAGCACAGGCAGCCTATAAAAGAGAGGGGCCGGGGGGCGCAGTGTTTTACTCATTTCTCTCTCTCCTCACAGCGTGGACGTCAGCCGGAGACCATGCCTGAGCCAGCCAAGTCCGCCCCAGCGCCCAAGAAAGCGCTCTCCAAGCCGCCCAAGAAGGACGGGAAGAAGCGCAAGAGGAGCAGGAAGGAAAGCTATGCCATTTACATCTACAAGGTGATGAAGCAGGTGCACCCTGACACCGGCATCTCTTCCAAGGCCATGGGCATCATGAACTCGTTTGTCAATGACATCTTCGAGCGCATCGCTGCGGAAGCCTCCCGCCTGGCTCAATACAACAAGCGCAGGACCCTCACCTCCAGGGAGATCCAGACCGGAGTGCGACTCCTGCTGCCAGGCGAGCTGGCCAAGCACGCTGTGTCCGAGGGCACCAAAGCCGTCACCAAGTACACCAGCGCCAAGTGAGACCACAGTTCCCAGCACCAAAGAAACCCAAAGGCTCTTTTAAGAGCCGCTCACCACCTCCACTCAAGAGCTCACATGCTTTGCCTAGCTAGCCCTGCTTTATTCCATCCCCGCAAAACATAAGGCCAATGATATCAAATAAGGACTACGGTCTCGGGGGCGGCGTAAGCAAATTATTTCTCTGCGCTGTGGCAGGAGTCACGCACCCTACTTGACACATTTGCTGGGCTGGGAGGGAAATCTCTGGGAGCTCGGCTTAATGTACAGGACAGGCTATGTAAGGCAGCACTGCCAGGGAAGCGCTCGCAGCACACCCCTCTGTCCCCGAGCCCGACAGGGAGCAGGTACTTCACCATTCGGTCTGCCTGTGAGGAGGGGGACGGCGGGCGGAAAACCGACCATTAGCACACAGCGCTTAGAAGCGGTTGGAATCCAGCCTCAAGGCAGGCCTTATAGAAACGTGATGTGGGGTGGGGGGCTTCGAGTTCAGAGATCGCTCTGAGGGGGGGCGGGAGGGGGGGAGTGGAGGGCTCGGGTTACGAGCTGGCTGTGCTCCCGCTAAAAGGTACAAGCCATCACATCAAATCCGACCGCCACAAGCGCACAAATAACTGGTCGCCAAAGCTGCCCAGATGGGCATTTTTTGGGGAGGGGGTGTTGCCAAGACAGGTAGGAGCGTTTGCATGTTTGCCTTGGGTTTGAGAGACGGCCTAGCCGCCTGTGCAGTGAAGAGAGGCGCCTCGAGAGGCAGAGTTGAGCAGCTCTTGTGTGTGACAACGTGTCGGCTCTTAAAAGAGCCTTTGTGGTGGTGGGGTCTTGCTGCCGGTGCCCCTCGGGCCCTCTCGCCCCGGATGCGGCGGGCCAGCTGGATGTCCTTGGGCATAATGGTCACTCGCTTGGCGTGGATGGCGCAGAGGTTGGTGTCCTCAAAGGGCCTCGCTGGCCTCCTGCAGGGCCATGACTGCTGAGCTCTGGAAGCGCAGGTCGGTCTTGAAATCCTGTGTGATCTCCCGCACCAAGCGCTGGAAGGGCAGTTTCCGGATGAGCAGCTCAGTAGATTTCTGGTAGCGCCGGATCTCTCTGAGGGCCACGGTGCCCGGCCGATAGCGGTGCGGTTTCTTGACCCCACCAGTCGCAGGGGCGCTCTTGCGGGCAGCTTTGGTGGCCAGCTGCTTGCGGGGGTGCCTTGCCTCCGGTGGACTTGGGGCAGTCTGCTTCGTACGGGCCATGGCAACCTTGCGCGACTTGCTTCCTCTCTACTGACAACGTACAATGGTCTGTGACGGATGAAGACCCAACTACGCTCCGATTGGCTGGGACAATAGCAGGAAACGGGTTTGAAAAAGCCCGCCACTCTCAGTGACGAGCCCGAGGCAGAACGTCGGCCTGTTGAAAGGCTGGCAAGCATCGACACGCGCACGCAGGCACGCACATACCAGGAGGGCTATGATTGGACAGCCAATCTGAGGCTTGCCAGTTATTCACAGATTCCTCTTTTGATTGACAGTGTCTGTCTGTCTGTCTCTCTCTCTCTCTCTCTCTCTCTCTCTGGGATGGAGGGGGGATTTATTCATTTTATTTAGTTGGTCATTTTGTATGGCACGACAAGTGGCGGCGTGGGGCCACTTCAGAGGACATGTTTTTGAAGCACCTAGCCTGGCAAGCAAGTACAGAAAAGAAAGCGGCCAGCGCCCCGGAAAAGATATAAAAGGAGCCTCCATTGAGGTAGGTGGTTGCGGGAAAAGTTAAGAGCGGTTCTAACTAGCAACCGCCTTCTCTTGACTCCCCCACCTGACACCCGATGGCAAGGCTCTCGCGTTTTCCGGGTCCACGTTTGGGAAAGCCACCCAGTTCTGTTTTTGCTTGGAATTCTGGGACTTGTAGTGCTTCTGCATTTCAAACGGGGCAGAAAAATCAAAAGGACCCAAAATACAGAGGGGGGTTGAGGCAGGACTGGGTGGCCTTCTGACGCATTGGCCACTGGAAACTTGAGAGTTCCGCTCATGCACTGCTTACATCTCTCTGGCTCTCTCATATGTTCTCTGGGCAGGCAGGATACACAACCTCCTTTGCCATCATAGCGATCTGAGAAACACACGTGCAGCTGCCCCCAGTCAGAGGGCCAACCAACTACCGCATAGCAACCTTCTACAGCCATCCTCGAAAACGCAAACATCCCTCGGATAGGACTGCTTTCACCACGCGGTAGCTAGGCCGGACACTACCGGCTGCCTTTGGGCCAGCGTCATGGCTAAGGTGAGTCAACCGGTATCGCCAGCCCACGCTCTCCCCAGGCTCGGACCCGCTCGGTCGGTTTAACTTTGCGCTCAAGGACTTGCACTGCTGGCTACATGAGGGGGAAGGCCAGGACTACAAGCCCCAGAATGCAAAGTTAAAACCGGGACTGCACCAGCATCCCCGGAATGGAATTATTATTGTTATGGTATTCATTGAGCGCGGACCAAGCTTCGAGAAGCAACGGAGCGGGCTTTACAGAGGAATGCACCAACACAGATACACGACAGAGCGCTTTACCCAGATATGCAACAGTGCAGATGCATAACTGAGTGCTTTTCAGAGGGAAAAAAACGGAACAGATATACACCAGGGGGTAGGATACGCAGGGGCACAGCTGTAGAGGGTGGCGGGGAGGAGGGAGGCGGGCGTCGTCTAGCGAGCCAGGCGGTGCGGCGTGATGGCCTAGGTATTGAGGGGGAGAGACTCCTTGAAGAGGTGCGTCTTGAGTTCTTTTCTGAATTGTAGGAGCGTGTGGGGCAAGTCTGATGCTGACGTGGAGGAGGTTCCATGGTCTCGGGGCGTAGACAGAGAAGGCTTGTTTTTTGGTCCTTTCCTTTTTGCAGTGGCGGATTTCAAGTCTGTGCGTGTCCAGGTTTCTGGTGGTGCGTTTGTCTGCTGGAGATGCTAAGTTTCTCTGCGAGGTAGCTGGGGGACTTGCGGGCGACCGCCTTATAGATGGTGCGGCAAGACTCTAAGGTGATTCGTGTGCGTAGTGGGAGCCAGTGAAGGTCGATGAGGAGAGGGGTGATGTGGTACCTGCGTAGAGCCCTGGTGAAGCGTGTGGCTGAGTGTAGGACACTTCTCTGGGGCACGAGGGAGGACGGCGGGCGGCCTTTTCGAGGAGGGGGTTGCCCCCGCCCAGGTGGCAAAGGACCAGTGCTTGAATGGTGGACCTAAAGCTGTCCGGAGGGATATTGTTGGCATGAGAAATAACTCCTGTCCTGCAACCTACCATCCTGCCTAGATCTACCCTGCAACCCGCCATTAACGGCAACCAAGGACCAGAAAAATCAGCTCGATGTGACTACATTGGTGCGAGAGAGCTCCTGCCCTATATCCAATATAAACCACAACCAGTGAAAACGGGCCCCTGAGATGCAGTGTGCTGAGCCCAAAATGAATGACCCTCTGCCTGAGCAAACATATCTTACTCGGCTCCTGGCTGTGAATCTACCTTTCCTCTGAGTGCAGCTACTGCGAAACACGAGAATGCAATCCTGGAACAGTGGGCGCATAAGAACAAAACACCCACTCCAGACACTCGGCTCTCCTATCACTATGCTCACTCTCTACTTTACACCAACACACAATCGAGCCCAGCTATACCCCTCGATCAATTTCGGCCTAGCTGCTCGCATAGGTACTAGACCCCATGAACACCTCAACATCCTGCTAGAACGCAGCTATACCCCACGAAAAAATCTGCCTAGCTGCACACATAAGCGTTCTACACAGGCCTAATGCCGCCAGAATGCAGTCTCGGAGACCAACCACCAGACCGCACACATTCAAATGATCTCTCAATAGCACCGCACCTAATGTTAGGATGCAGCTACCATCAGGCAATCGTATCAGCTGCTCACATATTGAGTGCACCCAAGCACCCTACGCTAGCCCACTCTCTCTCGACTGACCTTGACTACGGTCCCCAAGGGCGTTCAACCCACATGCGCTTTGAGATCATACCAATGATATACAGAGCGCTATTTAAATGCCGAACAACAATAGCAACGTATGATGTTGGCCCGACTGACCTGGTGGCTGGAGGGAGAGAAAAGGAAGCTGGGTCGGCCTTTCCCAAAGAGAGAGGCCAGCAGCGAGTGGAGCAAATGCCATGCTCCTGGCTGTCTCAGGGGTGCTGGGCAAGGAGAGGGAGAGAGAGGAGCAAAGGCCCCGCTCCTGGCCCTCTCAGGGCCCAGCAGAGAGTGAAGCAAAGGCCATGCTCCTGGCTCTCTCAGGGCCCAGCAGAGAGTGGAGACCACGCTCTGGGCCCAGCAGAGAGTGGAGCAAAGACCACACTCCAGGCTGGCTGGCCCCTAGGAGCAAAGACCACACTCTGGGCTGGCTGGCTGGCCCCAAGGCCCCGAACGGCCAGGTTCTATAGGCAGGAAAACAGGGCTGACCTACAGGCACTTGTAACTCAGAGTGTGCTGTGACCCCCGGCTTCTTGGGACACAGTGGACCGGCCGGCCCAAGAGTTCTCGAGGCCTGCTCAGGGGCTTATGGGGATGGCTAGAGGGGGGCGTGCCTGTCCCCCGCTTTGTCTGCTGCTAGGTACTTCTGGGAGTTATCAGCATAATCCCGCCTTTCCCGGCCATCTCCACCTAGGCCGCAGTACCTTCTGCCGTTAAAAGAGGGCATCTGGGACCTCTTTGCTCTCACATGAGTGCCCGAGTCAGCTTACCAGAAGGGAAGAGAGATTTTGGGGACAGGGATGGAGGGGGCTTCCCATCTGTAATTGGGTATGTATTCTCATGTAGGTACAGTTTGAGCCGAAACAAAGAGTTATCAAGTGGAATTCTAAAGTGGGCTTGGTTTCTTTTGGCGCATTCCCCCCATTTACATTCAAATGGGCGCCCACACAACAGGGCTGTTGGTACTTCGGGCCACGGGACCTTCCTTGAGTGGCACTGCTGCACAGGCCCACTGCACTGGCCGGGGAAGCAGGAGGGTGGGTTGGGGAGGGGGGTTGTCAGCCTGCCAATAATGCACAGTTCCATGTGATAATATCCCCGCAAAAATGTCTCCACGCAAGAATGGCGCCATTATTATCCCATGGAACCTGCAGGGGAAACCTCCGCTCCCATTTACCCCATAAATAATGTCGCCTGTGCCGTATCCCGTCGACTATATGTATGGCGACATTATTTGGTATATCGGGTAAAAAGAATTGCAGCAAAAATGCTGTGGTTTCAGCCGGTACAGGTGTACCTCTTTATACCATTTAAGGGGAGCCGTGGTGTCCCCCAACCCCCTTAAATGGTATAACGGGTCTGGGGGTTGCGGGGGTGTACATACACACACACACACACACACACACACCTCCCTCCCTCCCTCCCTCCAGTTAAGCCCTTTGCACTCACTCCCACCCTTTCCATCTGTGCCTCACAGTCCGGCGTGCCCCCCTACGTTGCCCATGCACCCAGAAAGCTGCATGGGCATCGGGAGCATGCGATCATCCTACAGGGGTTTCGCGCAACCCGTGATGCAGCCCCTCTTTTTGTGACACAAACACATACTCTGTTGCAGTGTAGAAAAGTGGTGGCGCTGCTGTCAAGGTACTGAGCTCTTTGTCTGAGTGTGTGAGTGGCTCTTAAAAGAGCCTTTGTGTTTTTTTTGTTGGGGAGTGTGTAACTTGGGCTGTTACTTGCTGGCTTTGCCCCCTGCCTTGTGGCCCTCGGTCTTCTTAGGCAGCAGCACGGCCTGGATGTTGGGCAGGACACCACCCTGGGCAATGGTAACTTTGCCCAGCAGCTTGTTGAGCTCCTCGTCGTTGCGGATGGCGAGCTGCAGGTGTCTGGGGATGATGCGGGTCTTCTTGTTGTCCCGGGCGGCATTGCCGGCCAGCTCGAGGATCTCAGCAGTCAGGTACTCGAGCACGGCAGCCATGTAGACGGGGGCTCCGGCTCCCACACGCTCGCCGTAGCTCCCCTTCCGCAGCAGCCTGTGCACACGGCCTACTGGGAACTGCAAGCCCGCCCGGGAGGAGCGAGTCTTGGCCTTAGCACGGGCCTTCCCTCCTTGCTTTCCTCGTCCAGACATGACGCGTTAAACAGGCGCTCGCTTGTTCAAAGAGGAAGTAATGCCCCGAGCATGGGAGGGCGGGCATATAAAGACACGGTGGAGCACTCTCATTGGACAAAACCTAGGCTCTGCATGAACATCCATTGGAGGGGGAGACTACTCCTGCCAACCAATCAGAGCTCTGTGCCGGGCACACAGACACGGAGGAGCGACAGAACCATACGGGCCAATAGCAAGCGGGGACTGGCAGCAGCTGATTAAGCACAGGCAGCCTATAAAAGAGAGGGGCCGGGGGGCGCAGTGTTTTACTCATTTCTCTCTCTCCTCACAGCGTGGACGTCAGCCGGAGACCATGCCTGAGCCAGCCAAGTCCGCCCCAGCGCCCAAGAAGGGCTCCAAGAAAGCGCTCTCCAAGCCGCCCAAGAAGGACGGGAAGAAGCGCAAGAGGAGCAGGAAGGAAAGCTATGCCATTTACATCTACAAGGTGATGAAGCAGGTGCACCCTGACACCGGCATCTCTTCCAAGGCCATGGGCATCATGAACTCGTTTGTCAATGACATCTTCGAGCGCATCGCTGCGGAAGCCTCCCGCCTGGCTCAATACAACAAGCGCAGGACCCTCACCTCCAGGGAGATCCAGACCGGAGTGCGACTCCTGCTGCCAGGCGAGCTGGCCAAGCACGCTGTGTCCGAGGGCACCAAAGCCGTCACCAAGTACACCAGTGCCAAGTGAGACCACAGTTCCCAGCACCAAAGAAACCCAAAGGCTCTTTTAAGAGCCGCTCACCACCTCCACTCAAGAGCTCACATGCTTTGCCTAGCTAGCCCTGCTTTATTCCATCCCCGCAAAACATAAGGCCAATGATATCAAATAAGGACTACGGTCTCGGGGGCGGCGTAAGCAAATTATTTCTCTGCGCTGTGGCAGGAGTCACGCACCCTACTTGACACATTTGCTGGGCTGGGAGGGAAATCTCTGGGAGCTCGGCTTAATGTACAGGACAGGCTATGTAAGGCAGCACTGCCAGGGAAGCGCTCGCAGCACACCCCTCTGTCCCCGAGCCCGACAGGGAGCAGGTACTTCACCATTCGGTCTGCCTGTGAGGAGGGGGACGGCGGGCGGAAAACCGACCATTAGCACACAGCGCTTAGAAGCGGTTGGAATCCAGCCTCAAGGCAGGCCTTATAGAAACGTGATGTGGGGTGGGGGGCTTCGAGTTCAGAGATCGCTCTGAGGGGGGGCGGGAGGGGGGGAGTGGAGGGCTCGGGTTACGAGCTGGCTGTGCTCCCGCTAAAAGGTACAAGCCATCACATCAAATCCGACCGCCACAAGCGCACAAATAACTGGTCGCCAAAGCTGCCCAGATGGGCATTTTTTGGGGAGGGGGTGTTGCCAAGACAGGTAGGAGCGTTTGCATGTTTGCCTTGGGTTTGAGAGACGGCCTAGCCGCCTGTGCAGTGAAGAGAGGCGCCTCGAGAGGCAGAGTTGAGCAGCTCTTGTGTGTGACAACGTGTCGGCTCTTAAAAGAGCCTTTGTGGTGGTGGGGTCTTGCTGCCGGTGCCCCTCGGGCCCTCTCGCCCCGGATGCGGCGGGCCAGCTGGATGTCCTTGGGCATAATGGTCACTCGCTTGGCGTGGATGGCGCAGAGGTTGGTGTCCTCAAAGGGCCTCGCTGGCCTCCTGCAGGGCCATGACTGCTGAGCTCTGGAAGCGCAGGTCGGTCTTGAAATCCTGTGCGATCTCCCGCACCAAGCGCTGGAAGGGCAGTTTCCGGATGAGCAGCTCAGTAGATTTCTGGTAGCGCCGGATCTCTCTGAGGGCCACGGTGCCCGGCCGATAGCGGTGCGGTTTCTTGACCCCACCAGTCGCAGGGGCGCTCTTGCGGGCAGCTTTGGTGGCCAGCTGCTTGCGGGGGTGCCTTGCCTCCGGTGGACTTGGGGCAGTCTGCTTCGTACGGGCCATGGCAACCTTGCGCGACTTGCTTCCTCTCTACTGACAACGTACAATGGTCTGTGACGGATGAAGACCCAACTACGCTCCGATTGGCTGGGACAATAGCAGGAAACGGGTTTGAAAAAGCCCGCCACTCTCAGTGACGAGCCCGAGGCAGAACGTCGGCCTGTTGAAAGGCTGGCAAGCATCGACACGCGCACGCAGGCACGCACATACCAGGAGGGCTATGATTGGACAGCCAATCTGAGGCTTGCCAGTTATTCACAGATTCCTCTTTTGATTGACAGTGTCTGTCTGTCTGTCTCTCTCTCTCTCTCTCTGGGATGGAGGGGGGATTTATTCATTTTATTTAGTTGGTCATTTTGTATGGCACGACAAGTGGCGGCGTGGGGCCACTTCAGAGGACATGTTTTTGAAGCACCTAGCCTGGCAAGCAAGTACAGAAAAGAAAGCGGCCAGCGCCCCGGAAAAGATATAAAAGGAGCCTCCATTGAGGTAGGTGGTTGCGGGAAAAGTTAAGAGCGGTTCTAACTAGCAACCGCCTTCTCTTGACTCCCCCACCTGACACCCGATGGCAAGGCTCTCGCGTTTTCCGGGTCCACGTTTGGGAAAGCCACCCAGTTCTGTTTTTGCTTGGAATTCTGGGACTTGTAGTGCTTCTGCATTTCAAACGGGGCAGAAAAATCAAAAGGACCCAAAATACAGAGGGGGGTTGAGGCAGGACTGGGTGGCCTTCTGACGCATTGGCCACTGGAAACTTGAGAGTTCCGCTCATGCACTGCTTACATCTCTCTGGCTCTCTCATATGTTCTCTGGGCAGGCAGGATACACAACCTCCTTTGCCATCATAGCGATCTGAGAAACACACGTGCAGCTGCCCCCAGTCAGAGGGCCAACCAACTACCGCATAGCAACCTTCTACAGCCATCCTCGAAAACGCAAACATCCCTCGGATAGGACTGCTTTCACCACGCGGTAGCTAGGCCGGACACTACCGGCTGCCTTTGGGCCAGCGTCATGGCTAAGGTGAGTCAACCGGTATCGCCAGCCCACGCTCTCCCCAGGCTCGGACCCGCTCGGTCGGTTTAACTTTGCGCTCAAGGACTTGCACTGCTGGCTACATGAGGGGGAAGGCCAGGACTACAAGCCCCAGAATGCAAAGTTAAAACCGGGACTGCACCAGCATCCCCGGAATGGAATTATTATTGTTATGGTATTCATTGAGCGCGGACCAAGCTTCGAGAAGCAACGGAGCGGGCTTTACAGAGGAATGCACCAACACAGATACACGACAGAGCGCTTTACCCAGATATGCAACAGTGCAGATGCATAACTGAGTGCTTTTCAGAGGGAAAAAAACGGAACAGATATACACCAGGGGGTAGGATACGCAGGGGCACAGCTGTAGAGGGTGGCAGGGAGGAGGGAGGCGGGCGTCGTCTAGCGAGCCAGGCGGTGCGGCGTGATGGCCTAGGTATTGAGGGGGAGAGACTCCTTGAAGAGGTGCGTCTTGAGTTCTTTTCTGAATTGTAGGAGCGTGTGGGGCAAGTCTGATGCTGACGTGGAGGAGGTTCCATGGTCTCGGGGCGTAGACAGAGAAGGCTTGTTTTTTGGTCCTTTCCTTTTTGCAGTGGCGGATTTCAAGTCTGTGCGTGTCCAGGTTTCTGGTGGTGCGTTTGTCTGCTGGAGATGCTAAGTTTCTCTGCGAGGTAGCTGGGGGACTTGCGGGCGACCGCCTTATAGATGGTGCGGCAAGACTCTAAGGTGATTCGTGTGCGTAGTGGGAGCCAGTGAAGGTCGATGAGGAGAGGGGTGATGTGGTACCTGCGTAGAGCCCTGGTGAAGCGTGTGGCTGAGTGTAGGACACTTCTCTGGGGCACGAGGGAGGACGGCGGGCGGCCTTTTCGAGGAGGGGGTTGCCCCCGCCCAGGTGGCAAAGGACCAGTGCTTGAATGGTGGACCTAAAGCTGTCCGGAGGGATATTGTTGGCATGAGAAATAACTCCTGTCCTGCAACCTACCATCCTGCCTAGATCTACCCTGCAACCCGCCATTAACGGCAACCAAGGACCAGAAAAATCAGCTCGATGTGACTACATTGGTGCGAGAGAGCTCCTGCCCTATATCCAATATAAACCACAACCAGTGAAAACGGGCCCCTGAGATGCAGTGTGCTGAGCCCAAAATGAATGACCCTCTGCCTGAGCAAACATATCTTACTCGGCTCCTGGCTGTGAATCTACCTTTCCTCTGAGTGCAGCTACTGCGAAACACGAGAATGCAATCCTGGAACAGTGGGCGCATAAGAACAAAACACCCACTCCAGACACTCGGCTCTCCTATCACTATGCTCACTCTCTACTTTACACCAACACACAATCGAGCCCAGCTATACCCCTCGATCAATTTCGGCCTAGCTGCTCGCATAGGTACTAGACCCCATGAACACCTCAACATCCTGCTAGAACGCAGCTATACCCCACGAAAAAATCTGCCTAGCTGCACACATAAGCGTTCTACACAGGCCTAATGCCGCCAGAATGCAGTCTCGGAGACCAACCACCAGACCGCACACATTCAAATGATCTCTCAATAGCACCGCACCTAATGTTAGGATGCAGCTACCATCAGGCAATCGTATCAGCTGCTCACATATTGAGTGCACCCAAGCACCCTACGCTAGCCCACTCTCTCTCGACTGACCTTGACTACGGTCCCCAAGGGCGTTCAACCCACATGCGCTTTGAGATCATACCAATGATATACAGAGCGCTATTTAAATGCCGAACAAAAATAGCAACGTATGATGTTGGCCCGACTGACCTGGTGGCTGGAGGGAGAGAAAAGGAAGCTGGGTCGGCCTTTCCCAAAGAGAGAGGCCAGCAGCGAGTGGAGCAAATGCCATGCTCCTGGCTGTCTCAGGGGTGCTGGGCAAGGAGAGGGAGAGAGAGGAGCAAAGGCCCCGCTCCTGGCCCTCTCAGGGCCCAGCAGAGAGTGAAGCAAAGGCCATGCTCCTGGCTCTCTCAGGGCCCAGCAGAGAGTGGAGACCACGCTCTGGGCCCAGCAGAGAGTGGAGCAAAGACCACACTCCAGGCTGGCTGGCCCCTAGGAGCAAAGACCACACTCTGGGCTGGCTGGCTGGCCCCAAGGCCCCGAACGGCCAGGTTCTATAGGCAGGAAAACAGGGCTGACCTACAGGCACTTGTAACTCAGAGTGTGCTGTGACCCCCGGCTTCTTGGGACACAGTGGACCGGCCGGCCCAAGAGTTCTCGAGGCCTGCTCAGGGGCTTATGGGGATGGCTAGAGGGGGGCGTGCCTGTCCCCCGCTTTGTCTGCTGCTAGGTACTTCTGGGAGTTATCAGCATAATCCCGCCTTTCCCGGCCATCTCCACCTAGGCCGCAGTACCTTCTGCCGTTAAAAGAGGGCATCTGGGACCTCTTTGCTCTCACATGAGTGCCCGAGTCAGCTTACCAGAAGGGAAGAGAGATTTTGGGGACAGGGATGGAGGGGGCTTCCCATCTGTAATTGGGTATGTATTCTCATGTAGGTACAGTTTGAGCCGAAACAAAGAGTTATCAAGTGGAATTCTAAAGTGGGCTTGGTTTCTTTTGGCGCATTCCCCCCATTTACATTCAAATGGGCGCCCACACAACAGGGCTGTTGGTACTTCGGGCCACGGGACCTTCCTTGAGTGGCACTGCTGCACAGGCCCACTGCACTGGCCGGGGAAGCAGGAGGGTGGGTTGGGGAGGGGGGTTGTCAGCCTGCCAATAATGCACAGTTCCATGTGATAATATCCCCGCAAAAATGTCTCCACGCAAGAATGGCGCCATTATTATCCCATGGAACCTGCAGGGGAAACCTCCGCTCCCATTTACCCCATAAATAATGTCGCCTGTGCCGTATCCCGTCGACTATATGTATGGCGACATTATTTGGTATATCGGGTAAAAAGAATTGCAGCAAAAATGCTGTGGTTTCAGCCGGTACAGGTGTACCTCTTTATACCATTTAAGGGGAGCCGTGGTGTCCCCCAACCCCCTTAAATGGTATAACGGGTCTGGGGGTTGCGGGGGTGTACATACACACACACACACACACACACACACACACACCTCCCTCCCTCCCTCCCTCCCTCCAGTTAAGCCCTTTGCACTCACTCCCACCCTTTCCATCTGTGCCTCACAGTCCGGCGTGCCCCCCTACGTTGCCCATGCACCCAGAAAGCTGCATGGGCATCGGGAGCATGCGATCATCCTACAGGGGTTTCGCGCAACCCGTGATGCAGCCCCTCTTTTTGTGACACAAACACATACTCTGTTGCAGTGTAGAAAAGTGGTGGCGCTGCTGTCAAGGTACTGAGCTCTTTGTCTGAGTGTGTGAGTGGCTCTTAAAAGAGCCTTTGTGTTTTTTTTGTTGGGGAGTGTGTAACTTGGGCTGTTACTTGCTGGCTTTGCCCCCTGCCTTGTGGCCCTCGGTCTTCTTAGGCAGCAGCACGGCCTGGATGTTGGGCAGGACACCACCCTGGGCAATGGTAACTTTGCCCAGCAGCTTGTTGAGCTCCTCGTCGTTGCGGATGGCGAGCTGCAGGTGTCTGGGGATGATGCGGGTCTTCTTGTTGTCCCGGGCGGCATTGCCGGCCAGCTCGAGGATCTCAGCAGTCAGGTACTCGAGCACGGCAGCCATGTAGACGGGGGCTCCGGCTCCCACACGCTCGCCGTAGCTCCCCTTCCGCAGCAGCCTGTGCACACGGCCTACTGGGAACTGCAAGCCCGCCCGGGAGGAGCGAGTCTTGGCCTTAGCACGGGCCTTCCCTCCTTGCTTTCCTCGTCCAGACATGACGCGTTAAACAGGCGCTCGCTTGTTCAAAGAGGAAGTAATGCCCCGAGCATGGGAGGGCGGGCATATAAAGACACGGTGGAGCACTCTCATTGGACAAAACCTAGGCTCTGCATGAACATCCATTGGAGGGGGAGACTACTCCTGCCAACCA
The DNA here is from genome assembly GCF_040938575.1 of Ambystoma mexicanum. Classification (NCBI taxonomy): domain Eukaryota; kingdom Metazoa; phylum Chordata; class Amphibia; order Caudata; family Ambystomatidae; genus Ambystoma; species Ambystoma mexicanum. The sequence continues at coordinate 71,309,403 of NC_090933.1, forward strand.
ATCAGAGCTCTGTGCCGGGCACACAGACACGGAGGAGCGACAGAACCATACGGGCCAATAGCAAGCGGGGACTGGCAGCAGCTGATTAAGCACAGGCAGCCTATAAAAGAGAGGGGCCGGGGGGCGCAGTGTTTTACTCATTTCTCTCTCTCCTCACAGCGTGGACGTCAGCCGGAGACCATGCCTGAGCCAGCCAAGTCCGCCCCAGCGCCCAAGAAAGCGCTCTCCAAGCCGCCCAAGAAGGACGGGAAGAAGCGCAAGAGGAGCAGGAAGGAAAGCTATGCCATTTACATCTACAAGGTGATGAAGCAGGTGCACCCTGACACCGGCATCTCTTCCAAGGCCATGGGCATCATGAACTCGTTTGTCAATGACATCTTCGAGCGCATCGCTGCGGAAGCCTCCCGCCTGGCTCAATACAACAAGCGCAGGACCCTCACCTCCAGGGAGATCCAGACCGGAGTGCGACTCCTGCTGCCAGGCGAGCTGGCCAAGCACGCTGTGTCCGAGGGCACCAAAGCCGTCACCAAGTACACCAGCGCCAAGTGAGACCACAGTTCCCAGCACCAAAGAAACCCAAAGGCTCTTTTAAGAGCCGCTCACCACCTCCACTCAAGAGCTCACATGCTTTGCCTAGCTAGCCCTGCTTTATTCCATCCCCGCAAAACATAAGGCCAATGATATCAAATAAGGACTACGGTCTCGGGGGCGGCGTAAGCAAATTATTTCTCTGCGCTGTGGCAGGAGTCACGCACCCTACTTGACACATTTGCTGGGCTGGGAGGGAAATCTCTGGGAGCTCGGCTTAATGTACAGGACAGGCTATGTAAGGCAGCACTGCCAGGGAAGCGCTCGCAGCACACCCCTCTGTCCCCGAGCCCGACAGGGAGCAGGTACTTCACCATTCGGTCTGCCTGTGAGGAGGGGGACGGCGGGCGGAAAACCGACCATTAGCACACAGCGCTTAGAAGCGGTTGGAATCCAGCCTCAAGGCAGGCCTTATAGAAACGTGATGTGGGGTGGGGGGCTTCGAGTTCAGAGATCGCTCTGAGGGGGGGCGGGAGGGGGGGAGTGGAGGGCTCGGGTTACGAGCTGGCTGTGCTCCCGCTAAAAGGTACAAGCCATCACATCAAATCCGACCGCCACAAGCGCACAAATAACTGGTCGCCAAAGCTGCCCAGATGGGCATTTTTTGGGGAGGGGGTGTTGCCAAGACAGGTAGGAGCGTTTGCATGTTTGCCTTGGGTTTGAGAGACGGCCTAGCCGCCTGTGCAGTGAAGAGAGGCGCCTCGAGAGGCAGAGTTGAGCAGCTCTTGTGTGTGACAACGTGTCGGCTCTTAAAAGAGCCTTTGTGGTGGTGGGGTCTTGCTGCCGGTGCCCCTCGGGCCCTCTCGCCCCGGATGCGGCGGGCCAGCTGGATGTCCTTGGGCATAATGGTCACTCGCTTGGCGTGGATGGCGCAGAGGTTGGTGTCCTCAAAGGGCCTCGCTGGCCTCCTGCAGGGCCATGACTGCTGAGCTCTGGAAGCGCAGGTCGGTCTTGAAATCCTGTGCGATCTCCCGCACCAAGCGCTGGAAGGGCAGTTTCCGGATGAGCAGCTCAGTAGATTTCTGGTAGCGCCGGATCTCTCTGAGGGCCACGGTGCCCGGCCGATAGCGGTGCGGTTTCTTGACCCCACCAGTCGCAGGGGCGCTCTTGCGGGCAGCTTTGGTGGCCAGCTGCTTGCGGGGGTGCCTTGCCTCCGGTGGACTTGGGGCAGTCTGCTTCGTACGGGCCATGGCAACCTTGCGCGACTTGCTTCCTCTCTACTGACAACGTACAATGGTCTGTGACGGATGAAGACCCAACTACGCTCCGATTGGCTGGGACAATAGCAGGAAACGGGTTTGAAAAAGCCCGCCACTCTCAGTGACGAGCCCGAGGCAGAACGTCGGCCTGTTGAAAGGCTGGCAAGCATCGACACGCGCACGCAGGCACGCACATACCAGGAGGGCTATGATTGGACAGCCAATCTGAGGCTTGCCAGTTATTCACAGATTCCTCTTTTGATTGACAGTGTCTGTCTGTCTGTCTCTCTCTCTCTCTCTCTCTCTCTCTCTCTCTGGGATGGAGGGGGGATTTATTCATTTTATTTAGTTGGTCATTTTGTATGGCACGACAAGTGGCGGCGTGGGGCCACTTCAGAGGACATGTTTTTGAAGCACCTAGCCTGGCAAGCAAGTACAGAAAAGAAAGCGGCCAGCGCCCCGGAAAAGATATAAAAGGAGCCTCCATTGAGGTAGGTGGTTGCGGGAAAAGTTAAGAGCGGTTCTAACTAGCAACCGCCTTCTCTTGACTCCCCCACCTGACACCCGATGGCAAGGCTCTCGCGTTTTCCGGGTCCACGTTTGGGAAAGCCACCCAGTTCTGTTTTTGCTTGGAATTCTGGGACTTGTAGTGCTTCTGCATTTCAAACGGGGCAGAAAAATCAAAAGGACCCAAAATACAGAGGGGGGTTGAGGCAGGACTGGGTGGCCTTCTGACGCATTGGCCACTGGAAACTTGAGAGTTCCGCTCATGCACTGCTTACATCTCTCTGGCTCTCTCATATGTTCTCTGGGCAGGCAGGATACACAACCTCCTTTGCCATCATAGCGATCTGAGAAACACACGTGCAGCTGCCCCCAGTCAGAGGGCCAACCAACTACCGCATAGCAACCTTCTACAGCCATCCTCGAAAACGCAAACATCCCTCGGATAGGACTGCTTTCACCACGCGGTAGCTAGGCCGGACACTACCGGCTGCCTTTGGGCCAGCGTCATGGCTAAGGTGAGTCAACCGGTATCGCCAGCCCACGCTCTCCCCAGGCTCGGACCCGCTCGGTCGGTTTAACTTTGCGCTCAAGGACTTGCACTGCTGGCTACATGAGGGGGAAGGCCAGGACTACAAGCCCCAGAATGCAAAGTTAAAACCGGGACTGCACCAGCATCCCCGGAATGGAATTATTATTGTTATGGTATTCATTGAGCGCGGACCAAGCTTCGAGAAGCAACGGAGCGGGCTTTACAGAGGAATGCACCAACACAGATACACGACAGAGCGCTTTACCCAGATATGCAACAGTGCAGATGCATAACTGAGTGCTTTTCAGAGGGAAAAAAACGGAACAGATATACACCAGGGGGTAGGATACGCAGGGGCACAGCTGTAGAGGGTGGCGGGGAGGAGGGAGGCGGGCGTCGTCTAGCGAGCCAGGCGGTGCGGCGTGATGGCCTAGGTATTGAGGGGGAGAGACTCCTTGAAGAGGTGCGTCTTGAGTTCTTTTCTGAATTGTAGGAGCGTGTGGGGCAAGTCTGATGCTGACGTGGAGGAGGTTCCATGGTCTCGGGGCGTAGACAGAGAAGGCTTGTTTTTTGGTCCTTTCCTTTTTGCAGTGGCGGATTTCAAGTCTGTGCGTGTCCAGGTTTCTGGTGGTGCGTTTGTCTGCTGGAGATGCTAAGTTTCTCTGCGAGGTAGCTGGGGGACTTGCGGGCGACCGCCTTATAGATGGTGCGGCAAGACTCTAAGGTGATTCGTGTGCGTAGTGGGAGCCAGTGAAGGTCGATGAGGAGAGGGGTGATGTGGTACCTGCGTAGAGCCCTGGTGAAGCGTGTGGCTGAGTGTAGGACACTTCTCTGGGGCACGAGGGAGGACGGCGGGCGGCCTTTTCGAGGAGGGGGTTGCCCCCGCCCAGGTGGCAAAGGACCAGTGCTTGAATGGTGGACCTAAAGCTGTCCGGAGGGATATTGTTGGCATGAGAAATAACTCCTGTCCTGCAACCTACCATCCTGCCTAGATCTACCCTGCAACCCGCCATTAACGGCAACCAAGGACCAGAAAAATCAGCTCGATGTGACTACATTGGTGCGAGAGAGCTCCTGCCCTATATCCAATATAAACCACAACCAGTGAAAACGGGCCCCTGAGATGCAGTGTGCTGAGCCCAAAATGAATGACCCTCTGCCTGAGCAAACATATCTTACTCGGCTCCTGGCTGTGAATCTACCTTTCCTCTGAGTGCAGCTACTGCGAAACACGAGAATGCAATCCTGGAACAGTGGGCGCATAAGAACAAAACACCCACTCCAGACACTCGGCTCTCCTATCACTATGCTCACTCTCTACTTTACACCAACACACAATCGAGCCCAGCTATACCCCTCGATCAATTTCGGCCTAGCTGCTCGCATAGGTACTAGACCCCATGAACACCTCAACATCCTGCTAGAACGCAGCTATACCCCACGAAAAAATCTGCCTAGCTGCACACATAAGCGTTCTACACAGGCCTAATGCCGCCAGAATGCAGTCTCGGAGACCAACCACCAGACCGCACACATTCAAATGATCTCTCAATAGCACCGCACCTAATGTTAGGATGCAGCTACCATCAGGCAATCGTATCAGCTGCTCACATATTGAGTGCACCCAAGCACCCTACGCTAGCCCACTCTCTCTCGACTGACCTTGACTACGGTCCCCAAGGGCGTTCAACCCACATGCGCTTTGAGATCATACCAATGATATACAGAGCGCTATTTAAATGCCGAACAACAATAGCAACGTATGATGTTGGCCCGACTGACCTGGTGGCTGGAGGGAGAGAAAAGGAAGCTGGGTCGGCCTTTCCCAAAGAGAGAGGCCAGCAGCGAGTGGAGCAAATGCCATGCTCCTGGCTGTCTCAGGGGTGCTGGGCAAGGAGAGGGAGAGAGAGGAGCAAAGGCCCCGCTCCTGGCCCTCTCAGGGCCCAGCAGAGAGTGAAGCAAAGGCCATGCTCCTGGCTCTCTCAGGGCCCAGCAGAGAGTGGAGACCACGCTCTGGGCCCAGCAGAGAGTGGAGCAAAGACCACACTCCAGGCTGGCTGGCCCCTAGGAGCAAAGACCACACTCTGGGCTGGCTGGCTGGCCCCAAGGCCCCGAACGGCCAGGTTCTATAGGCAGGAAAACAGGGCTGACCTACAGGCACTTGTAACTCAGAGTGTGCTGTGACCCCCGGCTTCTTGGGACACAGTGGACCGGCCGGCCCAAGAGTTCTCGAGGCCTGCTCAGGGGCTTATGGGGATGGCTAGAGGGGGGCGTGCCTGTCCCCCGCTTTGTCTGCTGCTAGGTACTTCTGGGAGTTATCAGCATAATCCCGCCTTTCCCGGCCATCTCCACCTAGGCCGCAGTACCTTCTGCCGTTAAAAGAGGGCATCTGGGACCTCTTTGCTCTCACATGAGTGCCCGAGTCAGCTTACCAGAAGGGAAGAGAGATTTTGGGGACAGGGATGGAGGGGGCTTCCCATCTGTAATTGGGTATGTATTCTCATGTAGGTACAGTTTGAGCCGAAACAAAGAGTTATCAAGTGGAATTCTAAAGTGGGCTTGGTTTCTTTTGGCGCATTCCCCCCATTTACATTCAAATGGGCGCCCACACAACAGGGCTGTTGGTACTTCGGGCCACGGGACCTTCCTTGAGTGGCACTGCTGCACAGGCCCACTGCACTGGCCGGGGAAGCAGGAGGGTGGGTTGGGGAGGGGGGTTGTCAGCCTGCCAATAATGCACAGTTCCATGTGATAATATCCCCGCAAAAATGTCTCCACGCAAGAATGGCGCCATTATTATCCCATGGAACCTGCAGGGGAAACCTCCGCTCCCATTTACCCCATAAATAATGTCGCCTGTGCCGTATCCCGTCGACTATATGTATGGCGACATTATTTGGTATATCGGGTAAAAAGAATTGCAGCAAAAATGCTGTGGTTTCAGCCGGTACAGGTGTACCTCTTTATACCATTTAAGGGGAGCCGTGGTGTCCCCCAACCCCCTTAAATGGTATAACGGGTCTGGGGGTTGCGGGGGTGTACATACACACACACACACACACACACACACACACACCTCCCTCCCTCCCTCCCTCCCTCCCTCCAGTTAAGCCCTTTGCACTCACTCCCACCCTTTCCATCTGTGCCTCACAGTCCGGCGTGCCCCCCTACGTTGCCCATGCACCCAGAAAGCTGCATGGGCATCGGGAGCATGCGATCATCCTACAGGGGTTTCGCGCAACCCGTGATGCAGCCCCTCTTTTTGTGACACAAACACATACTCTGTTGCAGTGTAGAAAAGTGGTGGCGCTGCTGTCAAGGTACTGAGCTCTTTGTCTGAGTGTGTGAGTGGCTCTTAAAAGAGCCTTTGTGTTTTTTTTGTTGGGGAGTGTGTAACTTGGGCTGTTACTTGCTGGCTTTGCCCCCTGCCTTGTGGCCCTCGGTCTTCTTAGGCAGCAGCACGGCCTGGATGTTGGGCAGGACACCACCCTGGGCAATGGTAACTTTGCCCAGCAGCTTGTTGAGCTCCTCGTCGTTGCGGATGGCGAGCTGCAGGTGTCTGGGGATGATGCGGGTCTTCTTGTTGTCCCGGGCGGCATTGCCGGCCAGCTCGAGGATCTCAGCAGTCAGGTACTCGAGCACGGCAGCCATGTAGACGGGGGCTCCGGCTCCCACACGCTCGCCGTAGCTCCCCTTCCGCAGCAGCCTGTGCACACGGCCTACTGGGAACTGCAAGCCCGCCCGGGAGGAGCGAGTCTTGGCCTTAGCACGGGCCTTCCCTCCTTGCTTTCCTCGTCCAGACATGACGCGTTAAACAGGCGCTCGCTTGTTCAAAGAGGAAGTAATGCCCCGAGCATGGGAGGGCGGGCATATAAAGACACGGTGGAGCACTCTCATTGGACAAAACCTAGGCTCTGCATGAACATCCATTGGAGGGGGAGACTACTCCTGCCAACCAATCAGAGCTCTGTGCCGGGCACACAGACACGGAGGAGCGACAGAACCATACGGGCCAATAGCAAGCGGGGACTGGCAGCAGCTGATTAAGCACAGGCAGCCTATAAAAGAGAGGGGCCGGGGGGCGCAGTGTTTTACTCATTTCTCTCTCTCCTCACAGCGTGGACGTCAGCCGGAGACCATGCCTGAGCCAGCCAAGTCCGCCCCAGCGCCCAAGAAGGGCTCCAAGAAAGCGCTCTCCAAGCCGCCCAAGAAGGACGGGAAGAAGCGCAAGAGGAGCAGGAAGGAAAGCTATGCCATTTACATCTACAAGGTGATGAAGCAGGTGCACCCTGACACCGGCATCTCTTCCAAGGCCATGGGCATCATGAACTCGTTTGTCAATGACATCTTCGAGCGCATCGCTGCGGAAGCCTCCCGCCTGGCTCAATACAACAAGCGCAGGACCCTCACCTCCAGGGAGATCCAGACCGGAGTGCGACTCCTGCTGCCAGGCGAGCTGGCCAAGCACGCTGTGTCCGAGGGCACCAAAGCCGTCACCAAGTACACCAGTGCCAAGTGAGACCACAGTTCCCAGCACCAAAGAAACCCAAAGGCTCTTTTAAGAGCCGCTCACCACCTCCACTCAAGAGCTCACATGCTTTGCCTAGCTAGCCCTGCTTTATTCCATCCCCGCAAAACATAAGGCCAATGATATCAAATAAGGACTACGGTCTCGGGGGCGGCGTAAGCAAATTATTTCTCTGCGCTGTGGCAGGAGTCACGCACCCTACTTGACACATTTGCTGGGCTGGGAGGGAAATCTCTGGGAGCTCGGCTTAATGTACAGGACAGGCTATGTAAGGCAGCACTGCCAGGGAAGCGCTCGCAGCACACCCCTCTGTCCCCGAGCCCGACAGGGAGCAGGTACTTCACCATTCGGTCTGCCTGTGAGGAGGGGGACGGCGGGCGGAAAACCGACCATTAGCACACAGCGCTTAGAAGCGGTTGGAATCCAGCCTCAAGGCAGGCCTTATAGAAACGTGATGTGGGGTGGGGGGCTTCGAGTTCAGAGATCGCTCTGAGGGGGGGCGGGAGGGGGGGAGTGGAGGGCTCGGGTTACGAGCTGGCTGTGCTCCCGCTAAAAGGTACAAGCCATCACATCAAATCCGACCGCCACAAGCGCACAAATAACTGGTCGCCAAAGCTGCCCAGATGGGCATTTTTTGGGGAGGGGGTGTTGCCAAGACAGGTAGGAGCGTTTGCATGTTTGCCTTGGGTTTGAGAGACGGCCTAGCCGCCTGTGCAGTGAAGAGAGGCGCCTCGAGAGGCAGAGTTGAGCAGCTCTTGTGTGTGACAACGTGTCGGCTCTTAAAAGAGCCTTTGTGGTGGTGGGGTCTTGCTGCCGGTGCCCCTCGGGCCCTCTCGCCCCGGATGCGGCGGGCCAGCTGGATGTCCTTGGGCATAATGGTCACTCGCTTGGCGTGGATGGCGCAGAGGTTGGTGTCCTCAAAGGGCCTCGCTGGCCTCCTGCAGGGCCATGACTGCTGAGCTCTGGAAGCGCAGGTCGGTCTTGAAATCCTGTGCGATCTCCCGCACCAAGCGCTGGAAGGGCAGTTTCCGGATGAGCAGCTCAGTAGATTTCTGGTAGCGCCGGATCTCTCTGAGGGCCACGGTGCCCGGCCGATAGCGGTGCGGTTTCTTGACCCCACCAGTCGCAGGGGCGCTCTTGCGGGCAGCTTTGGTGGCCAGCTGCTTGCGGGGGTGCCTTGCCTCCGGTGGACTTGGGGCAGTCTGCTTCGTACGGGCCATGGCAACCTTGCGCGACTTGCTTCCTCTCTACTGACAACGTACAATGGTCTGTGACGGATGAAGACCCAACTACGCTCCGATTGGCTGGGACAATAGCAGGAAACGGGTTTGAAAAAGCCCGCCACTCTCAGTGACGAGCCCGAGGCAGAACGTCGGCCTGTTGAAAGGCTGGCAAGCATCGACACGCGCACGCAGGCACGCACATACCAGGAGGGCTATGATTGGACAGCCAATCTGAGGCTTGCCAGTTATTCACAGATTCCTCTTTTGATTGACAGTGTCTGTCTGTCTGTCTCTCTCTCTCTCTCTCTCTCTCTCTCTCTCTGGGATGGAGGGGGGATTTATTCATTTTATTTAGTTGGTCATTTTGTATGGCACGACAAGTGGCGGCGTGGGGCCACTTCAGAGGACATGTTTTTGAAGCACCTAGCCTGGCAAGCAAGTACAGAAAAGAAAGCGGCCAGCGCCCCGGAAAAGATATAAAAGGAGCCTCCATTGAGGTAGGTGGTTGCGGGAAAAGTTAAGAGCGGTTCTAACTAGCAACCGCCTTCTCTTGACTCCCCCACCTGACACCCGATGGCAAGGCTCTCGCGTTTTCCGGGTCCACGTTTGGGAAAGCCACCCAGTTCTGTTTTTGCTTGGAATTCTGGGACTTGTAGTGCTTCTGCATTTCAAACGGGGCAGAAAAATCAAAAGGACCCAAAATACAGAGGGGGGTTGAGGCAGGACTGGGTGGCCTTCTGACGCATTGGCCACTGGAAACTTGAGAGTTCCGCTCATGCACTGCTTACATCTCTCTGGCTCTCTCATATGTTCTCTGGGCAGGCAGGATACACAACCTCCTTTGCCATCATAGCGATCTGAGAAACACACGTGCAGCTGCCCCCAGTCAGAGGGCCAACCAACTACCGCATAGCAACCTTCTACAGCCATCCTCGAAAACGCAAACATCCCTCGGATAGGACTGCTTTCACCACGCGGTAGCTAGGCCGGACACTACCGGCTGCCTTTGGGCCAGCGTCATGGCTAAGGTGAGTCAACCGGTATCGCCAGCCCACGCTCTCCCCAGGCTCGGACCCGCTCGGTCGGTTTAACTTTGCGCTCAAGGACTTGCACTGCTGGCTACATGAGGGGGAAGGCCAGGACTACAAGCCCCAGAATGCAAAGTTAAAACCGGGACTGCACCAGCATCCCCGGAATGGAATTATTATTGTTATGGTATTCATTGAGCGCGGACCAAGCTTCGAGAAGCAACGGAGCGGGCTTTACAGAGGAATGCACCAACACAGATACACGACAGAGCGCTTTACCCAGATATGCAACAGTGCAGATGCATAACTGAGTGCTTTTCAGAGGGAAAAAAACGGAACAGATATACACCAGGGGGTAGGATACGCAGGGGCACAGCTGTAGAGGGTGGCGGGGAGGAGGGAGGCGGGCGTCGTCTAGCGAGCCAGGCGGTGCGGCGTGATGGCCTAGGTATTGAGGGGGAGAGACTCCTTGAAGAGGTGCGTCTTGAGTTCTTTTCTGAATTGTAGGAGCGTGTGGGGCAAGTCTGATGCTGACGTGGAGGAGGTTCCATGGTCTCGGGGCGTAGACAGAGAAGGCTTGTTTTTTGGTCCTTTCCTTTTTGCAGTGGCGGATTTCAAGTCTGTGCGTGTCCAGGTTTCTGGTGGTGCGTTTGTCTGCTGGAGATGCTAAGTTTCTCTGCGAGGTAGCTGGGGGACTTGCGGGCGACCGCCTTATAGATGGTGCGGCAAGACTCTAAGGTGATTCGTGTGCGTAGTGGGAGCCAGTGAAGGTCGATGAGGAGAGGGGTGATGTGGTACCTGCGTAGAGCCCTGGTGAAGCGTGTGGCTGAGTGTAGGACACTTCTCTGGGGCACGAGGGAGGACGGCGGGCGGCCTTTTCGAGGAGGGGGTTGCCCCCGCCCAGGTGGCAAAGGACCAGTGCTTGAATGGTGGACCTAAAGCTGTCCGGAGGGATATTGTTGGCATGAGAAATAACTCCTGTCCTGCAACCTACCATCCTGCCTAGATCTACCCTGCAACCCGCCATTAACGGCAACCAAGGACCAGAAAAATCAGCTCGATGTGACTACATTGGTGCGAGAGAGCTCCTGCCCTATATCCAATATAAACCACAACCAGTGAAAACGGGCCCCTGAGATGCAGTGTGCTGAGCCCAAAATGAATGACCCTCTGCCTGAGCAAACATATCTTACTCGGCTCCTGGCTGTGAATCTACCTTTCCTCTGAGTGCAGCTACTGCGAAACACGAGAATGCAATCCTGGAACAGTGGGCGCATAAGAACAAAACACCCACTCCAGACACTCGGCTCTCCTATCACTATGCTCACTCTCTACTTTACACCAACACACAATCGAGCCCAGCTATACCCCTCGATCAATTTCGGCCTAGCTGCTCGCATAGGTACTAGACCCCATGAACACCTCAACATCCTGCTAGAACGCAGCTATACCCCACGAAAAAATCTGCCTAGCTGCACACATAAGCGTTCTACACAGGCCTAATGCCGCCAGAATGCAGTCTCGGAGACCAACCACCAGACCGCACACATTCAAATGATCTCTCAATAGCACCGCACCTAATGTTAGGATGCAGCTACCATCAGGCAATCGTATCAGCTGCTCACATATTGAGTGCACCCAAGCACCCTACGCTAGCCCACTCTCTCTCGACTGACCTTGACTACGGTCCCCAAGGGCGTTCAACCCACATGCGCTTTGAGATCATACCAATGATATACAGAGCGCTATTTAAATGCCGAACAACAATAGCAACGTATGATGTTGGCCCGACTGACCTGGTGGCTGGAGGGAGAGAAAAGGAAGCTGGGTCGGCCTTTCCCAAAGAGAGAGGCCAGCAGCGAGTGGAGCAAATGCCATGCTCCTGGCTGTCTCAGGGGTGCTGGGCAAGGAGAGGGAGAGAGAGGAGCAAAGGCCCCGCTCCTGGCCCTCTCAGGGCCCAGCAGAGAGTGAAGCAAAGGCCATGCTCCTGGCTCTCTCAGGGCCCAGCAGAGAGTGGAGACCACGCTCTGGGCCCAGCAGAGAGTGGAGCAAAGACCACACTCCAGGCTGGCTGGCCCCTAGGAGCAAAGACCACACTCTGGGCTGGCTGGCTGGCCCCAAGGCCCCGAACGGCCAGGTTCTATAGGCAGGAAAACAGGGCTGACCTACAGGCACTTGTAACTCAGAGTGTGCTGTGACCCCCGGCTTCTTGGGACACAGTGGACCGGCCGGCCCAAGAGTTCTCGAGGCCTGCTCAGGGGCTTATGGGGATGGCTAGAGGGGGGCGTGCCTGTCCCCCGCTTTGTCTGCTGCTAGGTACTTCTGGGAGTTATCAGCATAATCCCGCCTTTCCCGGCCATCTCCACCTAGGCCGCAGTACCTTCTGCCGTTAAAAGAGGGCATCTGGGACCTCTTTGCTCTCACATGAGTGCCCGAGTCAGCTTACCAGAAGGGAAGAGAGATTTTGGGGACAGGGATGGAGGGGGCTTCCCATCTGTAATTGGGTATGTATTCTCATGTAGGTACAGTTTGAGCCGAAACAAAGAGTTATCAAGTGGAATTCTAAAGTGGGCTTGGTTTCTTTTGGCGCATTCCCCCCATTTACATTCAAATGGGCGCCCACACAACAGGGCTGTTGGTACTTCGGGCCACGGGACCTTCCTTGAGTGGCACTGCTGCACAGGCCCACTGCACTGGCCGGGGAAGCAGGAGGGTGGGTTGGGGAGGGGGGTTGTCAGCCTGCCAATAATGCACAGTTCCATGTGATAATATCCCCGCAAAAATGTCTCCACGCAAGAATGGCGCCATTATTATCCCATGGAACCTGCAGGGGAAACCTCCGCTCCCATTTACCCCATAAATAATGTCGCCTGTGCCGTATCCCGTCGACTATATGTATGGCGACATTATTTGGTATATCGGGTAAAAAGAATTGCAGCAAAAATGCTGTGGTTTCAGCCGGTACAGGTGTACCTCTTTATACCATTTAAGGGGAGCCGTGGTGTCCCCCAACCCCCTTAAATGGTATAACGGGTCTGGGGGTTGCGGGGGTGTACATACACACACACACACACACACACACACACACCTCCCTCCCTCCCTCCCTCCCTCCCTCCCTCCAGTTAAGCCCTTTGCACTCACTCCCACCCTTTCCATCTGTGCCTCACAGTCCGGCGTGCCCCCCTACGTTGCCCATGCACCCAGAAAGCTGCATGGGCATCGGGAGCATGCGATCATCCTACAGGGGTTTCGCGCAACCCGTGATGCAGCCCCTCTTTTTGTGACACAAACACATACTCTGTTGCAGTGTAGAAAAGTGGTGGCGCTGCTGTCAAGGTACTGAGCTCTTTGTCTGAGTGTGTGAGTGGCTCTTAAAAGAGCCTTTGTGTTTTTTTTGTTGGGGAGTGTGTAACTTGGGCTGTTACTTGCTGGCTTTGCCCCCTGCCTTGTGGCCCTCGGTCTTCTTAGGCAGCAGCACGGCCTGGATGTTGGGCAGGACACCACCCTGGGCAATGGTAACTTTGCCCAGCAGCTTGTTGAGCTCCTCGTCGTTGCGGATGGCGAGCTGCAGGTGTCTGGGGATGATGCGGGTCTTCTTGTTGTCCCGGGCGGCATTGCCGGCCAGCTCGAGGATCTCAGCAGTCAGGTACTCGAGCACGGCAGCCATGTAGACGGGGGCTCCGGCTCCCACACGCTCGCCGTAGCTCCCCTTCCGCAGCAGCCTGTGCACACGGCCTACTGGGAACTGCAAGCCCGCCCGGGAGGAGCGAGTCTTGGCCTTAGCACGGGCCTTCCCTCCTTGCTTTCCTCGTCCAGACATGACGCGTTAAACAGGCGCTCGCTTGTTCAAAGAGGAAGTAATGCCCCGAGCATGGGAGGGCGGGCATATAAAGACACGGTGGAGCACTCTCATTGGACAAAACCTAGGCTCTGCATGAACATCCATTGGAGGGGGAGACTACTCCTGCCAACCAATCAGAGCTCTGTGCCGGGCACACAGACACGGAGGAGCGACAGAACCATACGGGCCAATAGCAAGCGGGGACTGGCAGCAGCTGATTAAGCACAGGCAGCCTATAAAAGAGAGGGGCCGGGGGGCGCAGTGTTTTACTCATTTCTCTCTCTCCTCACAGCGTGGACGTCAGCCGGAGACCATGCCTGAGCCAGCCAAGTCCGCCCCAGCGCCCAAGAAGGGCTCCAAGAAAGCGCTCTCCAAGCCGCCCAAGAAGGACGGGAAGAAGCGCAAGAGGAGCAGGAAGGAAAGCTATGCCATTTACATCTACAAGGTGATGAAGCAGGTGCACCCTGACACCGGCATCTCTTCCAAGGCCATGGGCATCATGAACTCGTTTGTCAATGACATCTTCGAGCGCATCGCTGCGGAAGCCTCCCGCCTGGCTCAATACAACAAGCGCAGGACCCTCACCTCCAGGGAGATCCAGACCGGAGTGCGACTCCTGCTGCCAGGCGAGCTGGCCAAGCACGCTGTGTCCGAGGGCACCAAAGCCGTCACCAAGTACACCAGTGCCAAGTGAGACCACAGTTCCCAGCACCAAAGAAACCCAAAGGCTCTTTTAAGAGCCGCTCACCACCTCCACTCAAGAGCTCACATGCTTTGCCTAGCTAGCCCTGCTTTATTCCATCCCCGCAAAACATAAGGCCAATGATATCAAATAAGGACTACGGTCTCGGGGGCGGCGTAAGCAAATTATTTCTCTGCGCTGTGGCAGGAGTCACGCACCCTACTTGACACATTTGCTGGGCTGGGAGGGAAATCTCTGGGAGCTCGGCTTAATGTACAGGACAGGCTATGTAAGGCAGCACTGCCAGGGAAGCGCTCGCAGCACACCCCTCTGTCCCCGAGCCCGACAGGGAGCAGGTACTTCACCATTCGGTCTGCCTGTGAGGAGGGGGACGGCGGGCGGAAAACCGACCATTAGCACACAGCGCTTAGAAGCGGTTGGAATCCAGCCTCAAGGCAGGCCTTATAGAAACGTGATGTGGGGTGGGGGGCTTCGAGTTCAGAGATCGCTCTGAGGGGGGGCGGGAGGGGGGGAGTGGAGGGCTCGGGTTACGAGCTGGCTGTGCTCCCGCTAAAAGGTACAAGCCATCACATCAAATCCGACCGCCACAAGCGCACAAATAACTGGTCGCCAAAGCTGCCCAGATGGGCATTTTTTGGGGAGGGGGTGTTGCCAAGACAGGTAGGAGCGTTTGCATGTTTGCCTTGGGTTTGAGAGACGGCCTAGCCGCCTGTGCAGTGAAGAGAGGCGCCTCGAGAGGCAGAGTTGAGCAGCTCTTGTGTGTGACAACGTGTCGGCTCTTAAAAGAGCCTTTGTGGTGGTGGGGTCTTGCTGCCGGTGCCCCTCGGGCCCTCTCGCCCCGGATGCGGCGGGCCAGCTGGATGTCCTTGGGCATAATGGTCACTCGCTTGGCGTGGATGGCGCAGAGGTTGGTGTCCTCAAAGGGCCTCGCTGGCCTCCTGCAGGGCCATGACTGCTGAGCTCTGGAAGCGCAGGTCGGTCTTGAAATCCTGTGCGATCTCCCGCACCAAGCGCTGGAAGGGCAGTTTCCGGATGAGCAGCTCAGTAGATTTCTGGTAGCGCCGGATCTCTCTGAGGGCCACGGTGCCCGGCCGATAGCGGTGCGGTTTCTTGACCCCACCAGTCGCAGGGGCGCTCTTGCGGGCAGCTTTGGTGGCCAGCTGCTTGCGGGGGTGCCTTGCCTCCGGTGGACTTGGGGCAGTCTGCTTCGTACGGGCCATGGCAACCTTGCGCGACTTGCTTCCTCTCTACTGACAACGTACAATGGTCTGTGACGGATGAAGACCCAACTACGCTCCGATTGGCTGGGACAATAGCAGGAAACGGGTTTGAAAAAGCCCGCCACTCTCAGTGACGAGCCCGAGGCAGAACGTCGGCCTGTTGAAAGGCTGGCAAGCATCGACACGCGCACGCAGGCACGCACATACCAGGAGGGCTATGATTGGACAGCCAATCTGAGGCTTGCCAGTTATTCACAGATTCCTCTTTTGATTGACAGTGTCTGTCTGTCTGTCTCTCTCTCTCTCTCTCTCTCTCTCTCTCTCTGGGATGGAGGGGGGATTTATTCATTTTATTTAGTTGGTCATTTTGTATGGCACGACAAGTGGCGGCGTGGGGCCACTTCAGAGGACATGTTTTTGAAGCACCTAGCCTGGCAAGCAAGTACAGAAAAGAAAGCGGCCAGCGCCCCGGAAAAGATATAAAAGGAGCCTCCATTGAGGTAGGTGGTTGCGGGAAAAGTTAAGAGCGGTTCTAACTAGCAACCGCCTTCTCTTGACTCCCCCACCTGACACCCGATGGCAAGGCTCTCGCGTTTTCCGGGTCCACGTTTGGGAAAGCCACCCAGTTCTGTTTTTGCTTGGAATTCTGGGACTTGTAGTGCTTCTGCATTTCAAACGGGGCAGAAAAATCAAAAGGACCCAAAATACAGAGGGGGGTTGAGGCAGGACTGGGTGGCCTTCTGACGCATTGGCCACTGGAAACTTGAGAGTTCCGCTCATGCACTGCTTACATCTCTCTGGCTCTCTCATATGTTCTCTGGGCAGGCAGGATACACAACCTCCTTTGCCATCATAGCGATCTGAGAAACACACGTGCAGCTGCCCCCAGTCAGAGGGCCAACCAACTACCGCATAGCAACCTTCTACAGCCATCCTCGAAAACGCAAACATCCCTCGGATAGGACTGCTTTCACCACGCGGTAGCTAGGCCGGACACTACCGGCTGCCTTTGGGCCAGCGTCATGGCTAAGGTGAGTCAACCGGTATCGCCAGCCCACGCTCTCCCCAGGCTCGGACCCGCTCGGTCGGTTTAACTTTGCGCTCAAGGACTTGCACTGCTGGCTACATGAGGGGGAAGGCCAGGACTACAAGCCCCAGAATGCAAAGTTAAAACCGGGACTGCACCAGCATCCCCGGAATGGAATTATTATTGTTATGGTATTCATTGAGCGCGGACCAAGCTTCGAGAAGCAACGGAGCGGGCTTTACAGAGGAATGCACCAACACAGATACACGACAGAGCGCTTTACCCAGATATGCAACAGTGCAGATGCATAACTGAGTGCTTTTCAGAGGGAAAAAAACGGAACAGATATACACCAGGGGGTAGGATACGCAGGGGCACAGCTGTAGAGGGTGGCGGGGAGGAGGGAGGCGGGCGTCGTCTAGCGAGCCAGGCGGTGCGGCGTGATGGCCTAGGTATTGAGGGGGAGAGACTCCTTGAAGAGGTGCGTCTTGAGTTCTTTTCTGAATTGTAGGAGCGTGTGGGGCAAGTCTGATGCTGACGTGGAGGAGGTTCCATGGTCTCGGGGCGTAGACAGAGAAGGCTTGTTTTTTGGTCCTTTCCTTTTTGCAGTGGCGGATTTCAAGTCTGTGCGTGTCCAGGTTTCTGGTGGTGCGTTTGTCTGCTGGAGATGCTAAGTTTCTCTGCGAGGTAGCTGGGGGACTTGCGGGCGACCGCCTTATAGATGGTGCGGCAAGACTCTAAGGTGATTCGTGTGCGTAGTGGGAGCCAGTGAAGGTCGATGAGGAGAGGGGTGATGTGGTACCTGCGTAGAGCCCTGGTGAAGCGTGTGGCTGAGTGTAGGACACTTCTCTGGGGCACGAGGGAGGACGGCGGGCGGCCTTTTCGAGGAGGGGGTTGCCCCCGCCCAGGTGGCAAAGGACCAGTGCTTGAATGGTGGACCTAAAGCTGTCCGGAGGGATATTGTTGGCATGAGAAATAACTCCTGTCCTGCAACCTACCATCCTGCCTAGATCTACCCTGCAACCCGCCATTAACGGCAACCAAGGACCAGAAAAATCAGCTCGATGTGACTACATTGGTGCGAGAGAGCTCCTGCCCTATATCCAATATAAACCACAACCAGTGAAAACGGGCCCCTGAGATGCAGTGTGCTGAGCCCAAAATGAATGACCCTCTGCCTGAGCAAACATATCTTACTCGGCTCCTGGCTGTGAATCTACCTTTCCTCTGAGTGCAGCTACTGCGAAACACGAGAATGCAATCCTGGAACAGTGGGCGCATAAGAACAAAACACCCACTCCAGACACTCGGCTCTCCTATCACTATGCTCACTCTCTACTTTACACCAACACACAATCGAGCCCAGCTATACCCCTCGATCAATTTCGGCCTAGCTGCTCGCATAGGTACTAGACCCCATGAACACCTCAACATCCTGCTAGAACGCAGCTATACCCCACGAAAAAATCTGCCTAGCTGCACACATAAGCGTTCTACACAGGCCTAATGCCGCCAGAATGCAGTCTCGGAGACCAACCACCAGACCGCACACATTCAAATGATCTCTCAATAGCACCGCACCTAATGTTAGGATGCAGCTACCATCAGGCAATCGTATCAGCTGCTCACATATTGAGTGCACCCAAGCACCCTACGCTAGCCCACTCTCTCTCGACTGACCTTGACTACGGTCCCCAAGGGCGTTCAACCCACATGCGCTTTGAGATCATACCAATGATATACAGAGCGCTATTTAAATGCCGAACAACAATAGCAACGTATGATGTTGGCCCGACTGACCTGGTGGCTGGAGGGAGAGAAAAGGAAGCTGGGTCGGCCTTTCCCAAAGAGAGAGGCCAGCAGCGAGTGGAGCAAATGCCATGCTCCTGGCTGTCTCAGGGGTGCTGGGCAAGGAGAGGGAGAGAGAGGAGCAAAGGCCCCGCTCCTGGCCCTCTCAGGGCCCAGCAGAGAGTGAAGCAAAGGCCATGCTCCTGGCTCTCTCAGGGCCCAGCAGAGAGTGGAGACCACGCTCTGGGCCCAGCAGAGAGTGGAGCAAAGACCACACTCCAGGCTGGCTGGCCCCTAGGAGCAAAGACCACACTCTGGGCTGGCTGGCTGGCCCCAAGGCCCCGAACGGCCAGGTTCTATAGGCAGGAAAACAGGGCTGACCTACAGGCACTTGTAACTCAGAGTGTGCTGTGACCCCCGGCTTCTTGGGACACAGTGGACCGGCCGGCCCAAGAGTTCTCGAGGCCTGCTCAGGGGCTTATGGGGATGGCTAGAGGGGGGCGTGCCTGTCCCCCGCTTTGTCTGCTGCTAGGTACTTCTGGGAGTTATCAGCATAATCCCGCCTTTCCCGGCCATCTCCACCTAGGCCGCAGTACCTTCTGCCGTTAAAAGAGGGCATCTGGGACCTCTTTGCTCTCACATGAGTGCCCGAGTCAGCTTACCAGAAGGGAAGAGAGATTTTGGGGACAGGGATGGAGGGGGCTTCCCATCTGTAATTGGGTATGTATTCTCATGTAGGTACAGTTTGAGCCGAAACAAAGAGTTATCAAGTGGAATTCTAAAGTGGGCTTGGTTTCTTTTGGCGCATTCCCCCCATTTACATTCAAATGGGCGCCCACACAACAGGGCTGTTGGTACTTCGGGCCACGGGACCTTCCTTGAGTGGCACTGCTGCACAGGCCCACTGCACTGGCCGGGGAAGCAGGAGGGTGGGTTGGGGAGGGGGGTTGTCAGCCTGCCAATAATGCACAGTTCCATGTGATAATATCCCCGCAAAAATGTCTCCACGCAAGAATGGCGCCATTATTATCCCATGGAACCTGCAGGGGAAACCTCCGCTCCCATTTACCCCATAAATAATGTCGCCTGTGCCGTATCCCGTCGACTATATGTATGGCGACATTATTTGGTATATCGGGTAAAAAGAATTGCAGCAAAAATGCTGTGGTTTCAGCCGGTACAGGTGTACCTCTTTATACCATTTAAGGGGAGCCGTGGTGTCCCCCAACCCCCTTAAATGGTATAACGGGTCTGGGGGTTGCGGGGGTGTACATACACACACACACACACACACACACACACACCTCCCTCCCTCCCTCCCTCCCTCCCTCCCTCCAGTTAAGCCCTTTGCACTCACTCCCACCCTTTCCATCTGTGCCTCACAGTCCGGCGTGCCCCCCTACGTTGCCCATGCACCCAGAAAGCTGCATGGGCATCGGGAGCATGCGATCATCCTACAGGGGTTTCGCGCAACCCGTGATGCAGCCCCTCTTTTTGTGACACAAACACATACTCTGTTGCAGTGTAGAAAAGTGGTGGCGCTGCTGTCAAGGTACTGAGCTCTTTGTCTGAGTGTGTGAGTGGCTCTTAAAAGAGCCTTTGTGTTTTTTTTGTTGGGGAGTGTGTAACTTGGGCTGTTACTTGCTGGCTTTGCCCCCTGCCTTGTGGCCCTCGGTCTTCTTAGGCAGCAGCACGGCCTGGATGTTGGGCAGGACACCACCCTGGGCAATGGTAACTTTGCCCAGCAGCTTGTTGAGCTCCTCGTCGTTGCGGATGGCGAGCTGCAGGTGTCTGGGGATGATGCGGGTCTTCTTGTTGTCCCGGGCGGCATTGCCGGCCAGCTCGAGGATCTCAGCAGTCAGGTACTCGAGCACGGCAGCCATGTAGACGGGGGCTCCGGCTCCCACACGCTCGCCGTAGCTCCCCTTCCGCAGCAGCCTGTGCACACGGCCTACTGGGAACTGCAAGCCCGCCCGGGAGGAGCGAGTCTTGGCCTTAGCACGGGCCTTCCCTCCTTGCTTTCCTCGTCCAGACATGACGCGTTAAACAGGCGCTCGCTTGTTCAAAGAGGAAGTAATGCCCCGAGCATGGGAGGGCGGGCATATAAAGACACGGTGGAGCACTCTCATTGGACAAAACCTAGGCTCTGCATGAACATCCATTGGAGGGGGAGACTACTCCTGCCAACCAATCAGAGCTCTGTGCCGGGCACACAGACACGGAGGAGCGACAGAACCATACGGGCCAATAGCAAGCGGGGACTGGCAGCAGCTGATTAAGCACAGGCAGCCTATAAAAGAGAGGGGCCGGGGGGCGCAGTGTTTTACTCATTTCTCTCTCTCCTCACAGCGTGGACGTCAGCCGGAGACCATGCCTGAGCCAGCCAAGTCCGCCCCAGCGCCCAAGAAGGGCTCCAAGAAAGCGCTCTCCAAGCCGCCCAAGAAGGACGGGAAGAAGCGCAAGAGGAGCAGGAAGGAAAGCTATGCCATTTACATCTACAAGGTGATGAAGCAGGTGCACCCTGACACCGGCATCTCTTCCAAGGCCATGGGCATCATGAACTCGTTTGTCAATGACATCTTCGAGCGCATCGCTGCGGAAGCCTCCCGCCTGGCTCAATACAACAAGCGCAGGACCCTCACCTCCAGGGAGATCCAGACCGGAGTGCGACTCCTGCTGCCAGGCGAGCTGGCCAAGCACGCTGTGTCCGAGGGCACCAAAGCCGTCACCAAGTACACCAGTGCCAAGTGAGACCACAGTTCCCAGCACCAAAGAAACCCAAAGGCTCTTTTAAGAGCCGCTCACCACCTCCACTCAAGAGCTCACATGCTTTGCCTAGCTAGCCCTGCTTTATTCCATCCCCGCAAAACATAAGGCCAATGATATCAAATAAGGACTACGGTCTCGGGGGCGGCGTAAGCAAATTATTTCTCTGCGCTGTGGCAGGAGTCACGCACCCTACTTGACACATTTGCTGGGCTGGGAGGGAAATCTCTGGGAGCTCGGCTTAATGTACAGGACAGGCTATGTAAGGCAGCACTGCCAGGGAAGCGCTCGCAGCACACCCCTCTGTCCCCGAGCCCGACAGGGAGCAGGTACTTCACCATTCGGTCTGCCTGTGAGGAGGGGGACGGCGGGCGGAAAACCGACCATTAGCACACAGCGCTTAGAAGCGGTTGGAATCCAGCCTCAAGGCAGGCCTTATAGAAACGTGATGTGGGGTGGGGGGCTTCGAGTTCAGAGATCGCTCTGAGGGGGGGCGGGAGGGGGGGAGTGGAGGGCTCGGGTTACGAGCTGGCTGTGCTCCCGCTAAAAGGTACAAGCCATCACATCAAATCCGACCGCCACAAGCGCACAAATAACTGGTCGCCAAAGCTGCCCAGATGGGCATTTTTTGGGGAGGGGGTGTTGCCAAGACAGGTAGGAGCGTTTGCATGTTTGCCTTGGGTTTGAGAGACGGCCTAGCCGCCTGTGCAGTGAAGAGAGGCGCCTCGAGAGGCAGAGTTGAGCAGCTCTTGTGTGTGACAACGTGTCGGCTCTTAAAAGAGCCTTTGTGGTGGTGGGGTCTTGCTGCCGGTGCCCCTCGGGCCCTCTCGCCCCGGATGCGGCGGGCCAGCTGGATGTCCTTGGGCATAATGGTCACTCGCTTGGCGTGGATGGCGCAGAGGTTGGTGTCCTCAAAGGGCCTCGCTGGCCTCCTGCAGGGCCATGACTGCTGAGCTCTGGAAGCGCAGGTCGGTCTTGAAATCCTGTGCGATCTCCCGCACCAAGCGCTGGAAGGGCAGTTTCCGGATGAGCAGCTCAGTAGATTTCTGGTAGCGCCGGATCTCTCTGAGGGCCACGGTGCCCGGCCGATAGCGGTGCGGTTTCTTGACCCCACCAGTCGCAGGGGCGCTCTTGCGGGCAGCTTTGGTGGCCAGCTGCTTGCGGGGGTGCCTTGCCTCCGGTGGACTTGGGGCAGTCTGCTTCGTACGGGCCATGGCAACCTTGCGCGACTTGCTTCCTCTCTACTGACAACGTACAATGGTCTGTGACGGATGAAGACCCAACTACGCTCCGATTGGCTGGGACAATAGCAGGAAACGGGTTTGAAAAAGCCCGCCACTCTCAGTGACGAGCCCGAGGCAGAACGTCGGCCTGTTGAAAGGCTGGCAAGCATCGACACGCGCACGCAGGCACGCACATACCAGGAGGGCTATGATTGGACAGCCAATCTGAGGCTTGCCAGTTATTCACAGATTCCTCTTTTGATTGACAGTGTCTGTCTGTCTCTCTCTCTCTCTCTCTCTCTCTCTCTCTGGGATGGAGGGGGGATTTATTCATTTTATTTAGTTGGTCATTTTGTATGGCACGACAAGTGGCGGCGTGGGGCCACTTCAGAGGACATGTTTTTGAAGCACCTAGCCTGGCAAGCAAGTACAGAAAAGAAAGCGGCCAGCGCCCCGGAAAAGATATAAAAGGAGCCTCCATTGAGGTAGGTGGTTGCGGGAAAAGTTAAGAGCGGTTCTAACTAGCAACCGCCTTCTCTTGACTCCCCCACCTGACACCCGATGGCAAGGCTCTCGCGTTTTCCGGGTCCACGTTTGGGAAAGCCACCCAGTTCTGTTTTTGCTTGGAATTCTGGGACTTGTAGTGCTTCTGCATTTCAAACGGGGCAGAAAAATCAAAAGGACCCAAAATACAGAGGGGGGTTGAGGCAGGACTGGGTGGCCTTCTGACGCATTGGCCACTGGAAACTTGAGAGTTCCGCTCATGCACTGCTTACATCTCTCTGGCTCTCTCATATGTTCTCTGGGCAGGCAGGATACACAACCTCCTTTGCCATCATAGCGATCTGAGAAACACACGTGCAGCTGCCCCCAGTCAGAGGGCCAACCAACTACCGCATAGCAACCTTCTACAGCCATCCTCGAAACGCAAACATCCCTCGGATAGGACTGCTTTCACCACGCGGTAGCTAGGCCGGACACTACCGGCTGCCTTTGGGCCAGCGTCATGGCAAAGGTGAGTCAACCGGTATCGCCAGCCCACGCTCTCCCCAGGCTCGGACCCGCTCGGTCGGCTTAACTTTGCGCTCAAGGACTTGCACTGCTGGCTACATGAGGGGGAAGGCCAGGACTACAAGCCCCAGAATGCAAAGTTAAAACCGGGACTGCACCAGCATCCCCGGAATGGAATTATTATTGTTATGGTATTCATTGAGCGCGGACCAAGCTTCGAGAAGCAACGGAGCGGGCTTTACAGAGGAATGCACCAACACAGATACACGACAGAGCGCTTTACCCAGATATGCAACAGTGCAGATGCATAACTGAGTGCTTTTCAGAGGGAAAAAAACGGAACAGATATACACCAGGGGGTAGGATACGCAGGGGCACAGCTGTAGAGGGTGGCGGGGAGGAGGGAGGCGGGCGTCGTCTAGCGAGCCAGGCGGTGCGGCGTGATGGCCTAGGTATTGAGGGGGAGAGACTCCTTGAAGAGGTGCGTCTTGAGTTCTTTTCTGAATTGTAGGAGCGTGTGGGGCAAGTCTGATGCTGACGTGGAGGAGGTTCCATGGTCTCGGGGCGTAGACAGAGAAGGCTTGTTTTTTGGTCCTTTCCTTTTTGCAGTGGCGGATTTCAAGTCTGTGCGTGTCCAGGTTTCTGGTGGTGCGTTTGTCTGCTGGAGATGCTAAGTTTCTCTGCGAGGTAGCTGGGGGACTTGCGGGCGACCGCCTTATAGATGGTGCGGCAAGACTCTAAGGTGATTCGTGTGCGTAGTGGGAGCCAGTGAAGGTCGATGAGGAGAGGGGTGATGTGGTACCTGCGTAGAGCCCTGGTGAAGCGTGTGGCTGAGTGTAGGACACTTCTCTGGGGCACGAGGGAGGACGGCGGGCGGCCTTTTCGAGGAGGGGGTTGCCCCCGCCCAGGTGGCAAAGGACCAGTGCTTGAATGGTGGACCTAAAGCTGTCCGGAGGGATATTGTTGGCATGAGAAATAACTCCTGTCCTGCAACCTACCATCCTGCCTAGATCTACCCTGCAACCCGCCATTAACGGCAACCAAGGACCAGAAAAATCAGCTCGATGTGACTACATTGGTGCGAGAGAGCTCCTGCCCTATATCCAATATAAACCACAACCAGTGAAAACGGGCCCCTGAGATGCAGTGTGCTGAGCCCAAAATGAATGACCCTCTGCCTGAGCAAACATATCTTACTCGGCTCCTGGCTGTGAATCTACCTTTCCTCTGAGTGCAGCTACTGCGAAACACGAGAATGCAATCCTGGAACAGTGGGCGCATAAGAACAAAACACCCACTCCAGACACTCGGCTCTCCTATCACTATGCTCACTCTCTACTTTACACCAACACACAATCGAGCCCAGCTATACCCCTCGATCAATTTCGGCCTAGCTGCTCGCATAGGTACTAGACCCCATGAACACCTCAACATCCTGCTAGAACGCAGCTATACCCCACGAAAAAATCTGCCTAGCTGCACACATAAGCGTTCTACACAGGCCTAATGCCGCCAGAATGCAGTCTCGGAGACCAACCACCAGACCGCACACATTCAAATGATCTCTCAATAGCACCGCACCTAATGTTAGGATGCAGCTACCATCAGGCAATCGTATCAGCTGCTCACATATTGAGTGCACCCAAGCACCCTACGCTAGCCCACTCTCTCTCGACTGACCTTGACTACGGTCCCCAAGGGCGTTCAACCCACATGCGCTTTGAGATCATACCAATGATATACAGAGCGCTATTTAAATGCCGAACAACAATAGCAACGTATGATGTTGGCCCGACTGACCTGGTGGCTGGAGGGAGAGAAAAGGAAGCTGGGTCGGCCTTTCCCAAAGAGAGAGGCCAGCAGCGAGTGGAGCAAATGCCATGCTCCTGGCTGTCTCAGGGGTGCTGGGCAAGGAGAGGGAGAGAGAGGAGCAAAGGCCCCGCTCATGGCCCTCTCAGGGCCCAGCAGAGAGTGAAGCAAAGGCCATGCTCCTGGCTCTCTCAGGGCCCAGCAGAGAGTGGAGACCACGCTCTGGGCCCAGCAGAGAGTGGAGCAAAGACCACACTCCAGGCTGGCTGGCCCCTAGGAGCAAAGACCACACTCCAGGCTGGCTGGCCCCTAGGAGCAAAGACCACACTCTGGGCTGGCTGGCTGGCCCCAAGGCCCCGAACGGCCACGAACGGCCAGGTTCTATAGGCAGGAAAACAGGGCTGACCTACAGGCACTTGTAACTCAGAGTGTGCTGTGACCCCCGGCTTCTTGGGACACAGTGGACCGGCCGGCCCAAGAGTTCTCGAGGCCTGCTCAGTGGCTTATGGGGATGGCTAGAGGGGGGCGTGCCTGTCCCCCGCTTTGTCTGCTGCTAGGTACTTCTGGGAGTTATCAGCATAATCCCGCCTTTCCCGGCCATCTCCACCTAGGCCGCAGTACCTTCTGCCGTTAAAAGAGGGCATCTGGGACCTCTTTGCTCTCACATGAGTGCCCGAGTCAGCTTACCAGAAGGGAAGAGAGATTTTGGGGACAGGGATGGAGGGGGCTTCCCATCTGTAATTGGGTATGTATTCTCATGTAGGTACAGTTTGAGCCGAAACAAAGAGTTATCAAGTGGAATTCTAAAGTGGGCTTGGTTTCTTTTGGCGCATTCCCCCCATTTACATTCAAATGGGCGCCCACACAACAGGGCTGTTGGTACTTCGGGCCACGGGACCTTCCTTGAGTGGCACTGCTGCACAGGCCCACTGCACTGGCCGGGGAAGCAGGAGGGTGGGTTGGGGAGGGGGGTTGTCAGCCTGCCAATAATGCACAGTTCCATGTGATAATATCCCCGCAAAAATGTCTCCACGCAAGAATGGCGCCATTATTATCCCATGGAACCTGCAGGGGAAACCTCCGCTCCCATTTACCCCATAAATAATGTCGCCTGTGCCGTATCCCGTCGACTATATGTATGGCGACATTATTTGGTATATCGGGTAAAAAGAATTGCAGCAAAAATGCTGTGGTTTCAGCCGGTACAGGTGTACCTCTTTATACCATTTAAGGGGAGCCGTGGTGTCCCCCAACCCCCTTAAATGGTATAACGGGTCTGGGGGTTGCGGGGGTGTACATACACACACACACACACACACACACACACACCTCCCTCCCTCCCTCCCTCCCTCCAGTTAAGCCCTTTGCACTCACTCCCACCCTTTCCATCTGTGCCTCACAGTCCGGCGTGCCCCCCTACGTTGCCCATGCACCCAGAAAGCTGCATGGGCATCGGGAGCATGCGATCATCCTACAGGGGTTTCGCGCAACCCGTGATGCAGCCCCTCTTTTTGTGACACAAACACATACTCTGTTGCAGTGTAGAAAAGTGGTGGCGCTGCTGTCAAGGTACTGAGCTCTTTGTCTGAGTGTGTGAGTGGCTCTTAAAAGAGCCTTTGTGTTTTTTTTGTTGGGGAGTGTGTAACTTGGGCTGTTACTTGCTGGCTTTGCCCCCTGCCTTGTGGCCCTCGGTCTTCTTAGGCAGCAGCACGGCCTGGATGTTGGGCAGGACACCACCCTGGGCAATGGTAACTTTGCCCAGCAGCTTGTTGAGCTCCTCGTCGTTGCGGATGGCGAGCTGCAGGTGTCTGGGGATGATGCGGGTCTTCTTGTTGTCCCGGGCGGCATTGCCGGCCAGCTCGAGGATCTCAGCAGTCAGGTACTCGAGCACGGCAGCCATGTAGACGGGGGCTCCGGCTCCCACACGCTCGCCGTAGCTCCCCTTCCGCAGCAGCCTGTGCACACGGCCTACTGGGAACTGCAAGCCCGCCCGGGAGGAGCGAGTCTTGGCCTTAGCACGGGCCTTCCCTCCTTGCTTTCCTCGTCCAGACATGACGCGTTAAACAGGCGCTCGCTTGTTCAAAGAGGAAGTAATGCCCCGAGCATGGGAGGGCGGGCATATAAAGACACGGTGGAGCACTCTCATTGGACAAAACCTAGGCTCTGCATGAACATCCATTGGAGGGGGAGACTACTCCTGCCAACCAATCAGAGCTCTGTGCCGGGCACACAGACACGGAGGAGCGACAGAACCATACGGGCCAATAGCAAGCGGGGACTGACAGCAGCTGATTAAGCACAGGCAGCCTATAAAAGAGAGGGGCCGGGGGGCGCAGTGTTTTACTCATTTCTCTCTCTCCTCACAGCGTGGACGTCAGCCGGAGACCATGCCTGAGCCAGCCAAGTCCGCCCCAGCGCCCAAGAAGGGCTCCAAGAAAGCGCTCTCCAAGCCGCCCAAGAAGGACGGGAAGAAGCGCAAGAGGAGCAGGAAGGAAAGCTATGCCATTTACATCTACAAGGTGATGAAGCAGGTGCACCCTGACACCGGCATCTCTTCCAAGGCCATGGGCATCATGAACTCGTTTGTCAATGACATCTTCGAGCGCATCGCTGCGGAAGCCTCCCGCCTGGCTCAATACAACAAGCGCAGGACCCTCACCTCCAGGGAGATCCAGACCGGAGTGCGACTCCTGCTGCCAGGCGAGCTGGCCAAGCACGCTGTGTCCGAGGGCACCAAAGCCGTCACCAAGTACACCAGCGCCAAGTGAGACCACAGTTCCCAGCACCAAAGAAACCCAAAGGCTCTTTTAAGAGCCGCTCACCACCTCCACTCAAGAGCTCACATGCTTTGCCTAGCTAGCCCTGCTTTATTCCATCCCCGCAAAACATAAGGCCAATGATATCAAATAAGGACTACGGTCTCGGGGGCGGCGTAAGCAAATTATTTCTCTGCGCTGTGGCAGGAGTCACGCACCCTACTTGACACATTTGCTGGGCTGGGAGGGAAATCTCTGGGAGCTCGGCTTAATGTACAGGACAGGCTATGTAAGGCAGCACTGCCAGGGAAGCGCTCGCAGCACACCCCTCTGTCCCCGAGCCCGACAGGGAGCAGGTACTTCACCATTCGGTCTGCCTGTGAGGAGGGGGACGGCGGGCGGAAAACCGACCATTAGCACACAGCGCTTAGAAGCGGTTGGAATCCAGCCTCAAGGCAGGCCTTATAGAAACGTGATGTGGGGTGGGGGGCTTCGAGTTCAGAGATCGCTCTGAGGGGGGGCGGGAGGGGGGGAGTGGAGGGCTCGGGTTACGAGCTGGCTGTGCTCCCGCTAAAAGGTACAAGCCATCACATCAAATCCGACCGCCACAAGCGCACAAATAACTGGTCGCCAAAGCTGCCCAGATGGGCATTTTTTGGGGAGGGGGTGTTGCCAAGACAGGTAGGAGCGTTTGCATGTTTGCCTTGGGTTTGAGAGACGGCCTAGCCGCCTGTGCAGTGAAGAGAGGCGCCTCGAGAGGCAGAGTTGAGCAGCTCTTGTGTGTGACAACGTGTCGGCTCTTAAAAGAGCCTTTGTGGTGGTGGGGTCTTGCTGCCGGTGCCCCTCGGGCCCTCTCGCCCCGGATGCGGCGGGCCAGCTGGATGTCCTTGGGCATAATGGTCACTCGCTTGGCGTGGATGGCGCAGAGGTTGGTGTCCTCAAAGGGCCTCGCTGGCCTCCTGCAGGGCCATGACTGCTGAGCTCTGGAAGCGCAGGTCGGTCTTGAAATCCTGTGCGATCTCCCGCACCAAGCGCTGGAAGGGCAGTTTCCGGATGAGCAGCTCAGTAGATTTCTGGTAGCGCCGGATCTCTCTGAGGGCCACGGTGCCCGGCCGATAGCGGTGCGGTTTCTTGACCCCACCAGTCGCAGGGGCGCTCTTGCGGGCAGCTTTGGTGGCCAGCTGCTTGCGGGGGTGCCTTGCCTCCGGTGGACTTGGGGCAGTCTGCTTCGTACGGGCCATGGCAACCTTGCGCGACTTGCTTCCTCTCTACTGACAACGTACAATGGTCTGTGACGGATGAAGACCCAACTACGCTCCGATTGGCTGGGACAATAGCAGGAAACGGGTTTGAAAAAGCCCG
The DNA here is from genome assembly GCF_040938575.1 of Ambystoma mexicanum. Taxonomy (NCBI): domain Eukaryota; kingdom Metazoa; phylum Chordata; class Amphibia; order Caudata; family Ambystomatidae; genus Ambystoma; species Ambystoma mexicanum. The sequence goes on from NC_090933.1 coordinate 71,338,511, forward strand.
CCACTCTCAGTGACGAGCCCGAGGCAGAACGTCGGCCTGTTGAAAGGCTGGCAAGCATCGACACGCGCACGCAGGCACGCACATACCAGGAGGGCTATGATTGGACAGCCAATCTGAGGCTTGCCAGTTATTCACAGATTCCTCTTTTGATTGACAGTGTCTGTCTGTCTCTCTCTCTCTCTCTCTCTCTCTCTCTCTGGGATGGAGGGGGGATTTATTCATTTTATTTAGTTGGTCATTTTGTATGGCACGACAAGTGGCGGCGTGGGGCCACTTCAGAGGACATGTTTTTGAAGCACCTAGCCTGGCAAGCAAGTACAGAAAAGAAAGCGGCCAGCGCCCCGGAAAAGATATAAAAGGAGCCTCCATTGAGGTAGGTGGTTGCGGGAAAAGTTAAGAGCGGTTCTAACTAGCAACCGCCTTCTCTTGACTCCCCCACCTGACACCCGATGGCAAGGCTCTCGCGTTTTCCGGGTCCACGTTTGGGAAAGCCACCCAGTTCTGTTTTTGCTTGGAATTCTGGGACTTGTAGTGCTTCTGCATTTCAAACGGGGCAGAAAAATCAAAAGGACCCAAAATACAGAGGGGGGTTGAGGCAGGACTGGGTGGCCTTCTGACGCATTGGCCACTGGAAACTTGAGAGTTCCGCTCATGCACTGCTTACATCTCTCTGGCTCTCTCATATGTTCTCTGGGCAGGCAGGATACACAACCTCCTTTGCCATCATAGCGATCTGAGAAACACACGTGCAGCTGCCCCCAGTCAGAGGGCCAACCAACTACCGCATAGCAACCTTCTACAGCCATCCTCGAAACGCAAACATCCCTCGGATAGGACTGCTTTCACCACGCGGTAGCTAGGCCGGACACTACCGGCTGCCTTTGGGCCAGCGTCATGGCAAAGGTGAGTCAACCGGTATCGCCAGCCCACGCTCTCCCCAGGCTCGGACCCGCTCGGTCGGTTTAACTTTGCGCTCAAGGACTTGCACTGCTGGCTACATGAGGGGGAAGGCCAGGACTACAAGCCCCAGAATGCAAAGTTAAAACCGGGACTGCACCAGCATCCCCGGAATGGAATTATTATTGTTATGGTATTCATTGAGCGCGGACCAAGCTTCGAGAAGCAACGGAGCGGGCTTTACAGAGGAATGCACCAACACAGATACACGACAGAGCGCTTTACCCAGATATGCAACAGTGCAGATGCATAACTGAGTGCTTTTCAGAGGGAAAAAAACGGAACAGATATACACCAGGGGGTAGGATACGCAGGGGCACAGCTGTAGAGGGTGGCGGGGAGGAGGGAGGCGGGCGTCGTCTAGCGAGCCAGGCGGTGCGGCGTGATGGCCTAGGTATTGAGGGGGAGAGACTCCTTGAAGAGGTGCGTCTTGAGTTCTTTTCTGAATTGTAGGAGCGTGTGGGGCAAGTCTGATGCTGACGTGGAGGAGGTTCCATGGTCTCGGGGCGTAGACAGAGAAGGCTTGTTTTTTGGTCCTTTCCTTTTTGCAGTGGCGGATTTCAAGTCTGTGCGTGTCCAGGTTTCTGGTGGTGCGTTTGTCTGCTGGAGATGCTAAGTTTCTCTGCGAGGTAGCTGGGGGACTTGCGGGCGACCGCCTTATAGATGGTGCGGCAAGACTCTAAGGTGATTCGTGTGCGTAGTGGGAGCCAGTGAAGGTCGATGAGGAGAGGGGTGATGTGGTACCTGCGTAGAGCCCTGGTGAAGCGTGTGGCTGAGTGTAGGACACTTCTCTGGGGCACGAGGGAGGACGGCGGGCGGCCTTTTCGAGGAGGGGGTTGCCCCCGCCCAGGTGGCAAAGGACCAGTGCTTGAATGGTGGACCTAAAGCTGTCCGGAGGGATATTGTTGGCATGAGAAATAACTCCTGTCCTGCAACCTACCATCCTGCCTAGATCTACCCTGCAACCCGCCATTAACGGCAACCAAGGACCAGAAAAATCAGCTCGATGTGACTACATTGGTGCGAGAGAGCTCCTGCCCTATATCCAATATAAACCACAACCAGTGAAAACGGGCCCCTGAGATGCAGTGTGCTGAGCCCAAAATGAATGACCCTCTGCCTGAGCAAACATATCTTACTCGGCTCCTGGCTGTGAATCTACCTTTCCTCTGAGTGCAGCTACTGCGAAACACGAGAATGCAATCCTGGAACAGTGGGCGCATAAGAACAAAACACCCACTCCAGACACTCGGCTCTCCTATCACTATGCTCACTCTCTACTTTACACCAACACACAATCGAGCCCAGCTATACCCCTCGATCAATTTCGGCCTAGCTGCTCGCATAGGTACTAGACCCCATGAACACCTCAACATCCTGCTAGAACGCAGCTATACCCCACGAAAAAATCTGCCTAGCTGCACACATAAGCGTTCTACACAGGCCTAATGCCGCCAGAATGCAGTCTCGGAGACCAACCACCAGACCGCACACATTCAAATGATCTCTCAATAGCACCGCACCTAATGTTAGGATGCAGCTACCATCAGGCAATCGTATCAGCTGCTCACATATTGAGTGCACCCAAGCACCCTACGCTAGCCCACTCTCTCTCGACTGACCTTGACTACGGTCCCCAAGGGCGTTCAACCCACATGCGCTTTGAGATCATACCAATGATATACAGAGCGCTATTTAAATGCCGAACAACAATAGCAACGTATGATGTTGGCCCGACTGACCTGGTGGCTGGAGGGAGAGAAAAGGAAGCTGGGTCGGCCTTTCCCAAAGAGAGAGGCCAGCAGCGAGTGGAGCAAATGCCATGCTCCTGGCTGTCTCAGGGGTGCTGGGCAAGGAGAGGGAGAGAGAGGAGCAAAGGCCCCGCTCATGGCCCTCTCAGGGCCCAGCAGAGAGTGAAGCAAAGGCCATGCTCCTGGCTCTCTCAGGGCCCAGCAGAGAGTGGAGACCACGCTCTGGGCCCAGCAGAGAGTGGAGCAAAGACCACACTCCAGGCTGGCTGGCCCCTAGGAGCAAAGACCACACTCCAGGCTGGCTGGCCCCTAGGAGCAAAGACCACACTCTGGGCTGGCTGGCTGGCCCCGAACGGCCACGAACGGCCAGGTTCTATAGGCAGGAAAACAGGGCTGACCTACAGGCACTTGTAACTCAGAGTGTGCTGTGACCCCCGGCTTCTTGGGACACAGTGGACCGGCCGGCCCAAGAGTTCTCGAGGCCTGCTCAGGGGCTTATGGGGATGGCTAGAGGGGGGCGTGCCTGTCCCCCGCTTTGTCTGCTGCTAGGTACTTCTGGGAGTTATCAGCATAATCCCGCCTTTCCCGGCCATCTCCACCTAGGCCGCAGTACCTTCTGCCGTTAAAAGAGGGCATCTGGGACCTCTTTGCTCTCACATGAGTGCCCGAGTCAGCTTACCAGAAGGGAAGAGAGATTTTGGGGACAGGGATGGAGGGGGCTTCCCATCTGTAATTGGGTATGTATTCTCATGTAGGTACAGTTTGAGCCGAAACAAAGAGTTATCAAGTGGAATTCTAAAGTGGGCTTGGTTTCTTTTGGCGCATTCCCCCCATTTACATTCAAATGGGCGCCCACACAACAGGGCTGTTGGTACTTCGGGCCACGGGACCTTCCTTGAGTGGCACTGCTGCACAGGCCCACTGCACTGGCCGGGGAAGCAGGAGGGTGGGTTGGGGAGGGGGGTTGTCAGCCTGCCAATAATGCACAGTTCCATGTGATAATATCCCCGCAAAAATGTCTCCACGCAAGAATGGCGCCATTATTATCCCATGGAACCTGCAGGGGAAACCTCCGCTCCCATTTACCCCATAAATAATGTCGCCTGTGCCGTATCCCGTCGACTATATGTATGGCGACATTATTTGGTATATCGGGTAAAAAGAATTGCAGCAAAAATGCTGTGGTTTCAGCCGGTACAGGTGTACCTCTTTATACCATTTAAGGGGAGCCGTGGTGTCCCCCAACCCCCTTAAATGGTATAACGGGTCTGGGGGTTGCGGGGGTGTACATACACACACACACACACACACACACACACACACCTCCCTCCCTCCCTCCCTCCAGTTAAGCCCTTTGCACTCACTCCCACCCTTTCCATCTGTGCCTCACAGTCCGGCGTGCCCCCCTACGTTGCCCATGCACCCAGAAAGCTGCATGGGCATCGGGAGCATGCGATCATCCTACAGGGGTTTCGCGCAACCCGTGATGCAGCCCCTCTTTTTGTGACACAAACACATACTCTGTTGCAGTGTAGAAAAGTGGTGGCGCTGCTGTCAAGGTACTGAGCTCTTTGTCTGAGTGTGTGAGTGGCTCTTAAAAGAGCCTTTGTGTTTTTTTTGTTGGGGAGTGTGTAACTTGGGCTGTTACTTGCTGGCTTTGCCCCCTGCCTTGTGGCCCTCGGTCTTCTTAGGCAGCAGCACGGCCTGGATGTTGGGCAGGACACCACCCTGGGCAATGGTAACTTTGCCCAGCAGCTTGTTGAGCTCCTCGTCGTTGCGGATGGCGAGCTGCAGGTGTCTGGGGATGATGCGGGTCTTCTTGTTGTCCCGGGCGGCATTGCCGGCCAGCTCGAGGATCTCAGCAGTCAGGTACTCGAGCACGGCAGCCATGTAGACGGGGGCTCCGGCTCCCACACGCTCGCCGTAGCTCCCCTTCCGCAGCAGCCTGTGCACACGGCCTACTGGGAACTGCAAGCCCGCCCGGGAGGAGCGAGTCTTGGCCTTAGCACGGGCCTTCCCTCCTTGCTTTCCTCGTCCAGACATGACGCGTTAAACAGGCGCTCGCTTGTTCAAAGAGGAAGTAATGCCCCGAGCATGGGAGGGCGGGCATATAAAGACACGGTGGAGCACTCTCATTGGACAAAACCTAGGCTCTGCATGAACATCCATTGGAGGGGGAGACTACTCCTGCCAACCAATCAGAGCTCTGTGCCGGGCACACAGACACGGAGGAGCGACAGAACCATACGGGCCAATAGCAAGCGGGGACTGGCAGCAGCTGATTAAGCACAGGCAGCCTATAAAAGAGAGGGGCCGGGGGGCGCAGTGTTTTACTCATTTCTCTCTCTCCTCACAGCGTGGACGTCAGCCGGAGACCATGCCTGAGCCAGCCAAGTCCGCCCCAGCGCCCAAGAAGGGCTCCAAGAAAGCGCTCTCCAAGCCGCCCAAGAAGGACGGGAAGAAGCGCAAGAGGAGCAGGAAGGAAAGCTATGCCATTTACATCTACAAGGTGATGAAGCAGGTGCACCCTGACACCGGCATCTCTTCCAAGGCCATGGGCATCATGAACTCGTTTGTCAATGACATCTTCGAGCGCATCGCTGCGGAAGCCTCCCGCCTGGCTCAATACAACAAGCGCAGGACCCTCACCTCCAGGGAGATCCAGACCGGAGTGCGACTCCTGCTGCCAGGCGAGCTGGCCAAGCACGCTGTGTCCGAGGGCACCAAAGCCGTCACCAAGTACACCAGCGCCAAGTGAGACCACAGTTCCCAGCACCAAAGAAACCCAAAGGCTCTTTTAAGAGCCGCTCACCACCTCCACTCAAGAGCTCACATGCTTTGCCTAGCTAGCCCTGCTTTATTCCATCCCCGCAAAACATAAGGCCAATGATATCAAATAAGGACTACGGTCTCGGGGGCGGCGTAAGCAAATTATTTCTCTGCGCTGTGGCAGGAGTCACGCACCCTACTTGACACATTTGCTGGGCTGGGAGGGAAATCTCTGGGAGCTCGGCTTAATGTACAGGACAGGCTATGTAAGGCAGCACTGCCAGGGAAGCGCTCGCAGCACACCCCTCTGTCCCCGAGCCCGACAGGGAGCAGGTACTTCACCATTCGGTCTGCCTGTGAGGAGGGGGACGGCGGGCGGAAAACCGACCATTAGCACACAGCGCTTAGAAGCGGTTGGAATCCAGCCTCAAGGCAGGCCTTATAGAAACGTGATGTGGGGTGGGGGGCTTCGAGTTCAGAGATCGCTCTGAGGGGGGGCGGGAGGGGGGGAGTGGAGGGCTCGGGTTACGAGCTGGCTGTGCTCCCGCTAAAAGGTACAAGCCATCACATCAAATCCGACCGCCACAAGCGCACAAATAACTGGTCGCCAAAGCTGCCCAGATGGGCATTTTTTGGGGAGGGGGTGTTGCCAAGACAGGTAGGAGCGTTTGCATGTTTGCCTTGGGTTTGAGAGACGGCCTAGCCGCCTGTGCAGTGAAGAGAGGCGCCTCGAGAGGCAGAGTTGAGCAGCTCTTGTGTGTGACAACGTGTCGGCTCTTAAAAGAGCCTTTGTGGTGGTGGGGTCTTGCTGCCGGTGCCCCTCGGGCCCTCTCGCCCCGGATGCGGCGGGCCAGCTGGATGTCCTTGGGCATAATGGTCACTCGCTTGGCGTGGATGGCGCAGAGGTTGGTGTCCTCAAAGGGCCTCGCTGGCCTCCTGCAGGGCCATGACTGCTGAGCTCTGGAAGCGCAGGTCGGTCTTGAAATCCTGTGTGATCTCCCGCACCAAGCGCTGGAAGGGCAGTTTCCGGATGAGCAGCTCAGTAGATTTCTGGTAGCGCCGGATCTCTCTGAGGGCCACGGTGCCCGGCCGATAGCGGTGCGGTTTCTTGACCCCACCAGTCGCAGGGGCGCTCTTGCGGGCAGCTTTGGTGGCCAGCTGCTTGCGGGGGTGCCTTGCCTCCGGTGGACTTGGGGCAGTCTGCTTCGTACGGGCCATGGCAACCTTGCGCGACTTGCTTCCTCTCTACTGACAACGTACAATGGTCTGTGACGGATGAAGACCCAACTACGCTCCGATTGGCTGGGACAATAGCAGGAAACGGGTTTGAAAAAGCCCGCCACTCTCAGTGACGAGCCCGAGGCAGAACGTCGGCCTGTTGAAAGGCTGGCAAGCATCGACACGCGCACGCAGGCACGCACATACCAGGAGGGCTATGATTGGACAGCCAATCTGAGGCTTGCCAGTTATTCACAGATTCCTCTTTTGATTGACAGTGTCTGTCTGTCTGTCTCTCTCTCTCTCTCTCTCTCTCTCTGGGATGGAGGGGGGATTTATTCATTTTATTTAGTTGGTCATTTTGTATGGCACGACAAGTGGCGGCGTGGGGCCACTTCAGAGGACATGTTTTTGAAGCACCTAGCCTGGCAAGCAAGTACAGAAAAGAAAGCGGCCAGCGCCCCGGAAAAGATATAAAAGGAGCCTCCATTGAGGTAGGTGGTTGCGGGAAAAGTTAAGAGCGGTTCTAACTAGCAACCGCCTTCTCTTGACTCCCCCACCTGACACCCGATGGCAAGGCTCTCGCGTTTTCCGGGTCCACGTTTGGGAAAGCCACCCAGTTCTGTTTTTGCTTGGAATTCTGGGACTTGTAGTGCTTCTGCATTTCAAACGGGGCAGAAAAATCAAAAGGACCCAAAATACAGAGGGGGGTTGAGGCAGGACTGGGTGGCCTTCTGACGCATTGGCCACTGGAAACTTGAGAGTTCCGCTCATGCACTGCTTACATCTCTCTGGCTCTCTCATATGTTCTCTGGGCAGGCAGGATACACAACCTCCTTTGCCATCATAGCGATCTGAGAAACACACGTGCAGCTGCCCCCAGTCAGAGGGCCAACCAACTACCGCATAGCAACCTTCTACAGCCATCCTCGAAACGCAAACATCCCTCGGATAGGACTGCTTTCACCACGCGGTAGCTAGGCCGGACACTACCGGCTGCCTTTGGGCCAGCGTCATGGCAAAGGTGAGTCAACCGGTATCGCCAGCCCACGCTCTCCCCAGGCTCGGACCCGCTCGGTCGGTTTAACTTTGCGCTCAAGGACTTGCACTGCTGGCTACATGAGGGGGAAGGCCAGGACTACAAGCCCCAGAATGCAAAGTTAAAACCGGGACTGCACCAGCATCCCCGGAATGGAATTATTATTGTTATGGTATTCATTGAGCGCGGACCAAGCTTCGAGAAGCAACGGAGCGGGCTTTACAGAGGAATGCACCAACACAGATACACGACAGAGCGCTTTACCCAGATATGCAACAGTGCAGATGCATAACTGAGTGCTTTTCAGAGGGAAAAAAACGGAACAGATATACACCAGGGGGTAGGATACGCAGGGGCACAGCTGTAGAGGGTGGCGGGGAGGAGGGAGGCGGGCGTCGTCTAGCGAGCCAGGCGGTGCGGCGTGATGGCCTAGGTATTGAGGGGGAGAGACTCCTTGAAGAGGTGCGTCTTGAGTTCTTTTCTGAATTGTAGGAGCGTGTGGGGCAAGTCTGATGCTGACGTGGAGGAGGTTCCATGGTCTCGGGGCGTAGACAGAGAAGGCTTGTTTTTTGGTCCTTTCCTTTTTGCAGTGGCGGATTTCAAGTCTGTGCGTGTCCAGGTTTCTGGTGGTGCGTTTGTCTGCTGGAGATGCTAAGTTTCTCTGCGAGGTAGCTGGGGGACTTGCGGGCGACCGCCTTATAGATGGTGCGGCAAGACTCTAAGGTGATTCGTGTGCGTAGTGGGAGCCAGTGAAGGTCGATGAGGAGAGGGGTGATGTGGTACCTGCGTAGAGCCCTGGTGAAGCGTGTGGCTGAGTGTAGGACACTTCTCTGGGGCACGAGGGAGGACGGCGGGCGGCCTTTTCGAGGAGGGGGTTGCCCCCGCCCAGGTGGCAAAGGACCAGTGCTTGAATGGTGGACCTAAAGCTGTCCGGAGGGATATTGTTGGCATGAGAAATAACTCCTGTCCTGCAACCTACCATCCTGCCTAGATCTACCCTGCAACCCGCCATTAACGGCAACCAAGGACCAGAAAAATCAGCTCGATGTGACTACATTGGTGCGAGAGAGCTCCTGCCCTATATCCAATATAAACCACAACCAGTGAAAACGGGCCCCTGAGATGCAGTGTGCTGAGCCCAAAATGAATGACCCTCTGCCTGAGCAAACATATCTTACTCGGCTCCTGGCTGTGAATCTACCTTTCCTCTGAGTGCAGCTACTGCGAAACACGAGAATGCAATCCTGGAACAGTGGGCGCATAAGAACAAAACACCCACTCCAGACACTCGGCTCTCCTATCACTATGCTCACTCTCTACTTTACACCAACACACAATCGAGCCCAGCTATACCCCTCGATCAATTTCGGCCTAGCTGCTCGCATAGGTACTAGACCCCATGAACACCTCAACATCCTGCTAGAACGCAGCTATACCCCACGAAAAAATCTGCCTAGCTGCACACATAAGCGTTCTACACAGGCCTAATGCCGCCAGAATGCAGTCTCGGAGACCAACCACCAGACCGCACACATTCAAATGATCTCTCAATAGCACCGCACCTAATGTTAGGATGCAGCTACCATCAGGCAATCGTATCAGCTGCTCACATATTGAGTGCACCCAAGCACCCTACGCTAGCCCACTCTCTCTCGACTGACCTTGACTACGGTCCCCAAGGGCGTTCAACCCACATGCGCTTTGAGATCATACCAATGATATACAGAGCGCTATTTAAATGCCGAACAACAATAGCAACGTATGATGTTGGCCCGACTGACCTGGTGGCTGGAGGGAGAGAAAAGGAAGCTGGGTCGGCCTTTCCCAAAGAGAGAGGCCAGCAGCGAGTGGAGCAAATGCCATGCTCCTGGCTGTATCAGGGGTGCTGGGCAAGGAGAGGGAGAGAGAGGAGCAAAGGCCCCGCTCATGGCCCTCTCAGGGCCCAGCAGAGAGTGAAGCAAAGGCCATGCTCCTGGCTCTCTCAGGGCCCAGCAGAGAGTGGAGACCACGCTCTGGGCCCAGCAGAGAGTGGAGCAAAGACCACACTCCAGGCTGGCTGGCCCCTAGGAGCAAAGACCACACTCCAGGCTGGCTGGCCCCTAGGAGCAAAGACCACACTCTGGGCTGGCTGGCTGGCCCCGAACGGCCACGAACGGCCAGGTTCTATAGGCAGGAAAACAGGGCTGACCTACAGGCACTTGTAACTCAGAGTGTGCTGTGACCCCCGGCTTCTTGGGACACAGTGGACCGGCCGGCCCAAGAGTTCTCGAGGCCTGCTCAGGGGCTTATGGGGATGGCTAGAGGGGGGCGTGCCTGTCCCCCGCTTTGTCTGCTGCTAGGTACTTCTGGGAGTTATCAGCATAATCCCGCCTTTCCCGGCCATCTCCACCTAGGCCGCAGTACCTTCTGCCGTTAAAAGAGGGCATCTGGGACCTCTTTGCTCTCACATGAGTGCCCGAGTCAGCTTACCAGAAGGGAAGAGAGATTTTGGGGACAGGGATGGAGGGGGCTTCCCATCTGTAATTGGGTATGTATTCTCATGTAGGTACAGTTTGAGCCGAAACAAAGAGTTATCAAGTGGAATTCTAAAGTGGGCTTGGTTTCTTTTGGCGCATTCCCCCCATTTACATTCAAATGGGCGCCCACACAACAGGGCTGTTGGTACTTCGGGCCACGGGACCTTCCTTGAGTGGCACTGCTGCACAGGCCCACTGCACTGGCCGGGGAAGCAGGAGGGTGGGTTGGGGAGGGGGGTTGTCAGCCTGCCAATAATGCACAGTTCCATGTGATAATATCCCCGCAAAAATGTCTCCACGCAAGAATGGCGCCATTATTATCCCATGGAACCTGCAGGGGAAACCTCCGCTCCCATTTACCCCATAAATAATGTCGCCTGTGCCGTATCCCGTCGACTATATGTATGGCGACATTATTTGGTATATCGGGTAAAAAGAATTGCAGCAAAAATGCTGTGGTTTCAGCCGGTACAGGTGTACCTCTTTATACCATTTAAGGGGAGCCGTGGTGTCCCCCAACCCCCTTAAATGGTATAACGGGTCTGGGGGTTGCGGGGGTGTACATACACACACACACACACACACACACACCTCCCTCCCTCCCTCCCTCCCTCCAGTTAAGCCCTTTGCACTCACTCCCACCCTTTCCATCTGTGCCTCACAGTCCGGCGTGCCCCCCTACGTTGCCCATGCACCCAGAAAGCTGCATGGGCATCGGGAGCATGCGATCATCCTACAGGGGTTTCGCGCAACCCGTGATGCAGCCCCTCTTTTTGTGACACAAACACATACTCTGTTGCAGTGTAGAAAAGTGGTGGCGCTGCTGTCAAGGTACTGAGCTCTTTGTCTGAGTGTGTGAGTGGCTCTTAAAAGAGCCTTTGTGTTTTTTTTGTTGGGGAGTGTGTAACTTGGGCTGTTACTTGCTGGCTTTGCCCCCTGCCTTGTGGCCCTCGGTCTTCTTAGGCAGCAGCACGGCCTGGATGTTGGGCAGGACACCACCCTGGGCAATGGTAACTTTGCCCAGCAGCTTGTTGAGCTCCTCGTCGTTGCGGATGGCGAGCTGCAGGTGTCTGGGGATGATGCGGGTCTTCTTGTTGTCCCGGGCGGCATTGCCGGCCAGCTCGAGGATCTCAGCAGTCAGGTACTCGAGCACGGCAGCCATGTAGACGGGGGCTCCGGCTCCCACACGCTCGCCGTAGCTCCCCTTCCGCAGCAGCCTGTGCACACGGCCTACTGGGAACTGCAAGCCCGCCCGGGAGGAGCGAGTCTTGGCCTTAGCACGGGCCTTCCCTCCTTGCTTTCCTCGTCCAGACATGACGCGTTAAACAGGCGCTCGCTTGTTCAAAGAGGAAGTAATGCCCCGAGCATGGGAGGGCGGGCATATAAAGACACGGTGGAGCACTCTCATTGGACAAAACCTAGGCTCTGCATGAACATCCATTGGAGGGGGAGACTACTCCTGCCAACCAATCAGAGCTCTGTGCCGGGCACACAGACACGGAGGAGCGACAGAACCATACGGGCCAATAGCAAGCGGGGACTGGCAGCAGCTGATTAAGCACAGGCAGCCTATAAAAGAGAGGGGCCGGGGGGCGCAGTGTTTTACTCATTTCTCTCTCTCCTCACAGCGTGGACGTCAGCCGGAGACCATGCCTGAGCCAGCCAAGTCCGCCCCAGCGCCCAAGAAGGGCTCCAAGAAAGCGCTCTCCAAGCCGCCCAAGAAGGACGGGAAGAAGCGCAAGAGGAGCAGGAAGGAAAGCTATGCCATTTACATCTACAAGGTGATGAAGCAGGTGCACCCTGACACCGGCATCTCTTCCAAGGCCATGGGCATCATGAACTCGTTTGTCAATGACATCTTCGAGCGCATCGCTGCGGAAGCCTCCCGCCTGGCTCAATACAACAAGCGCAGGACCCTCACCTCCAGGGAGATCCAGACCGGAGTGCGACTCCTGCTGCCAGGCGAGCTGGCCAAGCACGCTGTGTCCGAGGGCACCAAAGCCGTCACCAAGTACACCAGCGCCAAGTGAGACCACAGTTCCCAGCACCAAAGAAACCCAAAGGCTCTTTTAAGAGCCGCTCACCACCTCCACTCAAGAGCTCACATGCTTTGCCTAGCTAGCCCTGCTTTATTCCATCCCCGCAAAACATAAGGCCAATGATATCAAATAAGGACTACGGTCTCGGGGGCGGCGTAAGCAAATTATTTCTCTGCGCTGTGGCAGGAGTCACGCACCCTACTTGACACATTTGCTGGGCTGGGAGGGAAATCTCTGGGAGCTCGGCTTAATGTACAGGACAGGCTATGTAAGGCAGCACTGCCAGGGAAGCGCTCGCAGCACACCCCTCTGTCCCCGAGCCCGACAGGGAGCAGGTACTTCACCATTCGGTCTGCCTGTGAGGAGGGGGACGGCGGGCGGAAAACCGACCATTAGCACACAGCGCTTAGAAGCGGTTGGAATCCAGCCTCAAGGCAGGCCTTATAGAAACGTGATGTGGGGTGGGGGGCTTCGAGTTCAGAGATCGCTCTGAGGGGGGGCGGGAGGGGGGGAGTGGAGGGCTCGGGTTACGAGCTGGCTGTGCTCCCGCTAAAAGGTACAAGCCATCACATCAAATCCGACCGCCACAAGCGCACAAATAACTGGTCGCCAAAGCTGCCCAGATGGGCATTTTTTGGGGAGGGGGTGTTGCCAAGACAGGTAGGAGCGTTTGCATGTTTGCCTTGGGTTTGAGAGACGGCCTAGCCGCCTGTGCAGTGAAGAGAGGCGCCTCGAGAGGCAGAGTTGAGCAGCTCTTGTGTGTGACAACGTGTCGGCTCTTAAAAGAGCCTTTGTGGTGGTGGGGTCTTGCTGCCGGTGCCCCTCGGGCCCTCTCGCCCCGGATGCGGCGGGCCAGCTGGATGTCCTTGGGCATAATGGTCACTCGCTTGGCGTGGATGGCGCAGAGGTTGGTGTCCTCAAAGGGCCTCGCTGGCCTCCTGCAGGGCCATGACTGCTGAGCTCTGGAAGCGCAGGTCGGTCTTGAAATCCTGTGTGATCTCCCGCACCAAGCGCTGGAAGGGCAGTTTCCGGATGAGCAGCTCAGTAGATTTCTGGTAGCGCCGGATCTCTCTGAGGGCCACGGTGCCCGGCCGATAGCGGTGCGGTTTCTTGACCCCACCAGTCGCAGGGGCGCTCTTGCGGGCAGCTTTGGTGGCCAGCTGCTTGCGGGGGTGCCTTGCCTCCGGTGGACTTGGGGCAGTCTGCTTCGTACGGGCCATGGCAACCTTGCGCGACTTGCTTCCTCTCTACTGACAACGTACAATGGTCTGTGACGGATGAAGACCCAACTACGCTCCGATTGGCTGGGACAATAGCAGGAAACGGGTTTGAAAAAGCCCGCCACTCTCAGTGACGAGCCCGAGGCAGAACGTCGGCCTGTTGAAAGGCTGGCAAGCATCGACACGCGCACGCAGGCACGCACATACCAGGAGGGCTATGATTGGACAGCCAATCTGAGGCTTGCCAGTTATTCACAGATTCCTCTTTTGATTGACAGTGTCTGTCTGTCTGTCTCTCTCTCTCTCTCTCTCTCTCTCTGGGATGGAGGGGGGATTTATTCATTTTATTTAGTTGGTCATTTTGTATGGCACGACAAGTGGCGGCGTGGGGCCACTTCAGAGGACATGTTTTTGAAGCACCTAGCCTGGCAAGCAAGTACAGAAAAGAAAGCGGCCAGCGCCCCGGAAAAGATATAAAAGGAGCCTCCATTGAGGTAGGTGGTTGCGGGAAAAGTTAAGAGCGGTTCTAACTAGCAACCGCCTTCTCTTGACTCCCCCACCTGACACCCGATGGCAAGGCTCTCGCGTTTTCCGGGTCCACGTTTGGGAAAGCCACCCAGTTCTGTTTTTGCTTGGAATTCTGGGACTTGTAGTGCTTCTGCATTTCAAACGGGGCAGAAAAATCAAAAGGACCCAAAATACAGAGGGGGGTTGAGGCAGGACTGGGTGGCCTTCTGACGCATTGGCCACTGGAAACTTGAGAGTTCCGCTCATGCACTGCTTACATCTCTCTGGCTCTCTCATATGTTCTCTGGGCAGGCAGGATACACAACCTCCTTTGCCATCATAGCGATCTGAGAAACACACGTGCAGCTGCCCCCAGTCAGAGGGCCAACCAACTACCGCATAGCAACCTTCTACAGCCATCCTCGAAACGCAAACATCCCTCGGATAGGACTGCTTTCACCACGCGGTAGCTAGGCCGGACACTACCGGCTGCCTTTGGGCCAGCGTCATGGCAAAGGTGAGTCAACCGGTATCGCCAGCCCACGCTCTCCCCAGGCTCGGACCCGCTCGGTCGGTTTAACTTTGCGCTCAAGGACTTGCACTGCTGGCTACATGAGGGGGAAGGCCAGGACTACAAGCCCCAGAATGCAAAGTTAAAACCGGGACTGCACCAGCATCCCCGGAATGGAATTATTATTGTTATGGTATTCATTGAGCGCGGACCAAGCTTCGAGAAGCAACGGAGCGGGCTTTACAGAGGAATGCACCAACACAGATACACGACAGAGCGCTTTACCCAGATATGCAACAGTGCAGATGCATAACTGAGTGCTTTTCAGAGGGAAAAAAACGGAACAGATATACACCAGGGGGTAGGATACGCAGGGGCACAGCTGTAGAGGGTGGCGGGGAGGAGGGAGGCGGGCGTCGTCTAGCGAGCCAGGCGGTGCGGCGTGATGGCCTAGGTATTGAGGGGGAGAGACTCCTTGAAGAGGTGCGTCTTGAGTTCTTTTCTGAATTGTAGGAGCGTGTGGGGCAAGTCTGATGCTGACGTGGAGGAGGTTCCATGGTCTCGGGGCGTAGACAGAGAAGGCTTGTTTTTTGGTCCTTTCCTTTTTGCAGTGGCGGATTTCAAGTCTGTGCGTGTCCAGGTTTCTGGTGGTGCATTTGTCTGCTGGAGATGCTAAGTTTCTCTGCGAGGTAGCTGGGGGACTTGCGGGCGACCGCCTTATAGATGGTGCGGCAAGACTCTAAGGTGATTCGTGTGCGTAGTGGGAGCCAGTGAAGGTCGATGAGGAGAGGGGTGATGTGGTACCTGCGTAGAGCCCTGGTGAAGCGTGTGGCTGAGTGTAGGACACTTCTCTGGGGCACGAGGGAGGACGGCGGGCGGCCTTTTCGAGGAGGGGGTTGCCCCCGCCCAGGTGGCAAAGGACCAGTGCTTGAATGGTGGACCTAAAGCTGTCCGGAGGGATATTGTTGGCATGAGAAATAACTCCTGTCCTGCAACCTACCATCCTGCCTAGATCTACCCTGCAACCCGCCATTAACGGCAACCAAGGACCAGAAAAATCAGCTCGATGTGACTACATTGGTGCGAGAGAGCTCCTGCCCTATATCCAATATAAACCACAACCAGTGAAAACGGGCCCCTGAGATGCAGTGTGCTGAGCCCAAAATGAATGACCCTCTGCCTGAGCAAACATATCTTACTCGGCTCCTGGCTGTGAATCTACCTTTCCTCTGAGTGCAGCTACTGCGAAACACGAGAATGCAATCCTGGAACAGTGGGCGCATAAGAACAAAACACCCACTCCAGACACTCGGCTCTCCTATCACTATGCTCACTCTCTACTTTACACCAACACACAATCGAGCCCAGCTATACCCCTCGATCAATTTCGGCCTAGCTGCTCGCATAGGTACTAGACCCCATGAACACCTCAACATCCTGCTAGAACGCAGCTATACCCCACGAAAAAATCTGCCTAGCTGCACACATAAGCGTTCTACACAGGCCTAATGCCGCCAGAATGCAGTCTCGGAGACCAACCACCAGACCGCACACATTCAAATGATCTCTCAATAGCACTGCACCTAATGTTAGGATGCAGCTACCATCAGGCAATCGTATCAGCTGCTCACATATTGAGTGCACCCAAGCACCCTACGCTAGCCCACTCTCTCTCGACTGACCTTGACTACGGTCCCCAAGGGCGTTCAACCCACATGCGCTTTGAGATCATACCAATGATATACAGAGCGCTATTTAAATGCCGAACAACAATAGCAACGTATGATGTTGGCCCGACTGACCTGGTGGCTGGAGGGAGAGAAAAGGAAGCTGGGTCGGCCTTTCCCAAAGAGAGAGGCCAGCAGCGAGTGGAGCAAATGCCATGCTCCTGGCTGTCTCAGGGGTGCTGGGCAAGGAGAGGGAGAGAGAGGAGCAAAGGCCCCGCTCATGGCCCTCTCAGGGCCCAGCAGAGAGTGAAGCAAAGGCCATGCTCCTGGCTCTCTCAGGGCCCAGCAGAGAGTGGAGACCACGCTCTGGGCCCAGCAGAGAGTGGAGCAAAGACCACACTCCAGGCTGGCTGGCCCCTAGGAGCAAAGACCACACTCTGGGCTGGCTGGCTGGCCCCAAGGCCCCGAACGGCCACGAACGGCCAGGTTCTATAGGCAGGAAAACAGGGCTGACCTACAGGCACTTGTAACTCAGAGTGTGCTGTGACCCCCGGCTTCTTGGGACACAGTGGACCGGCCGGCCCAAGAGTTCTCGAGGCCTGCTCAGGGGCTTATGGGGATGGCTAGAGGGGGGCGTGCCTGTCCCCCGCTTTGTCTGCTGCTAGGTACTTCTGGGAGTTATCAGCATAATCCCGCCTTTCCCGGCCATCTCCACCTAGGCCGCAGTACCTTCTGCCGTTAAAAGAGGGCATCTGGGACCTCTTTGCTCTCACATGAGTGCCCGAGTCAGCTTACCAGAAGGGAAGAGAGATTTTGGGGACAGGGATGGAGGGGGCTTCCCATCTGTAATTGGGTATGTATTCTCATGTAGGTACAGTTTGAGCCGAAACAAAGAGTTATCAAGTGGAATTCTAAAGTGGGCTTGGTTTCTTTTGGCGCATTCCCCCCATTTACATTCAAATGGGCGCCCACACAACAGGGCTGTTGGTACTTCGGGCCACGGGACCTTCCTTGAGTGGCACTGCTGCACAGGCCCACTGCACTGGCCGGGGAAGCAGGAGGGTGGGTTGGGGAGGGGGGTTGTCAGCCTGCCAATAATGCACAGTTCCATGTGATAATATCCCCGCAAAAATGTCTCCACGCAAGAATGGCGCCATTATTATCCCATGGAACCTGCAGGGGAAACCTCCGCTCCCATTTACCCCATAAATAATGTCGCCTGTGCCGTATCCCGTCGACTATATGTATGGCGACATTATTTGGTATATCGGGTAAAAAGAATTGCAGCAAAAATGCTGTGGTTTCAGCCGGTACAGGTGTACCTCTTTATACCATTTAAGGGGAGCCGTGGTGTCCCCCAACCCCCTTAAATGGTATAACGGGTCTGGGGGTTGCGGGGGTGTACATACACACACACACACACACACACACACCTCCCTCCCTCCCTCCCTCCCTCCAGTTAAGCCCTTTGCACTCACTCCCACCCTTTCCATCTGTGCCTCACAGTCCGGCGTGCCCCCCTACGTTGCCCATGCACCCAGAAAGCTGCATGGGCATCGGGAGCATGCGATCATCCTACAGGGGTTTCGCGCAACCCGTGATGCAGCCCCTCTTTTTGTGACACAAACACATACTCTGTTGCAGTGTAGAAAAGTGGTGGCGCTGCTGTCAAGGTACTGAGCTCTTTGTCTGAGTGTGTGAGTGGCTCTTAAAAGAGCCTTTGTGTTTTTTTTGTTGGGGAGTGTGTAACTTGGGCTGTTACTTGCTGGCTTTGCCCCCTGCCTTGTGGCCCTCGGTCTTCTTAGGCAGCAGCACGGCCTGGATGTTGGGCAGGACACCACCCTGGGCAATGGTAACTTTGCCCAGCAGCTTGTTGAGCTCCTCGTCGTTGCGGATGGCGAGCTGCAGGTGTCTGGGGATGATGCGGGTCTTCTTGTTGTCCCGGGCGGCATTGCCGGCCAGCTCGAGGATCTCAGCAGTCAGGTACTCGAGCACGGCAGCCATGTAGACGGGGGCTCCGGCTCCCACACGCTCGCCGTAGCTCCCCTTCCGCAGCAGCCTGTGCACACGGCCTACTGGGAACTGCAAGCCCGCCCGGGAGGAGCGAGTCTTGGCCTTAGCACGGGCCTTCCCTCCTTGCTTTCCTCGTCCAGACATGACGCGTTAAACAGGCGCTCGCTTGTTCAAAGAGGAAGTAATGCCCCGAGCATGGGAGGGCGGGCATATAAAGACACGGTGGAGCACTCTCATTGGACAAAACCTAGGCTCTGCATGAACATCCATTGGAGGGGGAGACTACTCCTGCCAACCAATCAGAGCTCTGTGCCGGGCACACAGACACGGAGGAGCGACAGAACCATACGGGCCAATAGCAAGCGGGGACTGGCAGCAGCTGATTAAGCACAGGCAGCCTATAAAAGAGAGGGGCCGGGGGGCGCAGTGTTTTACTCATTTCTCTCTCTCCTCACAGCGTGGACGTCAGCCGGAGACCATGCCTGAGCCAGCCAAGTCCGCCCCAGCGCCCAAGAAGGGCTCCAAGAAAGCGCTCTCCAAGCCGCCCAAGAAGGACGGGAAGAAGCGCAAGAGGAGCAGGAAGGAAAGCTATGCCATTTACATCTACAAGGTGATGAAGCAGGTGCACCCTGACACCGGCATCTCTTCCAAGGCCATGGGCATCATGAACTCGTTTGTCAATGACATCTTCGAGCGCATCGCTGCGGAAGCCTCCCGCCTGGCTCAATACAACAAGCGCAGGACCCTCACCTCCAGGGAGATCCAGACCGGAGTGCGACTCCTGCTGCCAGGCGAGCTGGCCAAGCACGCTGTGTCCGAGGGCACCAAAGCCGTCACCAAGTACACCAGCGCCAAGTGAGACCACAGTTCCCAGCACCAAAGAAACCCAAAGGCTCTTTTAAGAGCCGCTCACCACCTCCACTCAAGAGCTCACATGCTTTGCCTAGCTAGCCCTGCTTTATTCCATCCCCGCAAAACATAAGGCCAATGATATCAAATAAGGACTACGGTCTCGGGGGCGGCGTAAGCAAATTATTTCTCTGCGCTGTGGCAGGAGTCACGCACCCTACTTGACACATTTGCTGGGCTGGGAGGGAAATCTCTGGGAGCTCGGCTTAATGTACAGGACAGGCTATGTAAGGCAGCACTGCCAGGGAAGCGCTCGCAGCACACCCCTCTGTCCCCGAGCCCGACAGGGAGCAGGTACTTCACCATTCGGTCTGCCTGTGAGGAGGGGGACGGCGGGCGGAAAACCGACCATTAGCACACAGCGCTTAGAAGCGGTTGGAATCCAGCCTCAAGGCAGGCCTTATAGAAACGTGATGTGGGGTGGGGGGCTTCGAGTTCAGAGATCGCTCTGAGGGGGGGCGGGAGGGGGGAGTGGAGGGCTCGGGTTACGAGCTGGCTGTGCTCCCGCTAAAAGGTACAAGCCATCACATCAAATCCGACCGCCACAAGCGCACAAATAACTGGTCGCCAAAGCTGCCCAGATGGGCATTTTTTGGGGAGGGGGTGTTGCCAAGACAGGTAGGAGCGTTTGCATGTTTGCCTTGGGTTTGAGAGACGGCCTAGCCGCCTGTGCAGTGAAGAGAGGCGCCTCGAGAGGCAGAGTTGAGCAGCTCTTGTGTGTGACAACGTGTCGGCTCTTAAAAGAGCCTTTGTGGTGGTGGGGTCTTGCTGCCGGTGCCCCTCGGGCCCTCTCGCCCCGGATGCGGCGGGCCAGCTGGATGTCCTTGGGCATAATGGTCACTCGCTTGGCGTGGATGGCGCAGAGGTTGGTGTCCTCAAAGGGCCTCGCTGGCCTCCTGCAGGGCCATGACTGCTGAGCTCTGGAAGCGCAGGTCGGTCTTGAAATCCTGTGTGATCTCCCGCACCAAGCGCTGGAAGGGCAGTTTCCGGATGAGCAGCTCAGTAGATTTCTGGTAGCGCCGGATCTCTCTGAGGGCCACGGTGCCCGGCCGATAGCGGTGCGGTTTCTTGACCCCACCAGTCGCAGGGGCGCTCTTGCGGGCAGCTTTGGTGGCCAGCTGCTTGCGGGGGTGCCTTGCCTCCGGTGGACTTGGGGCAGTCTGCTTCGTACGGGCCATGGCAACCTTGCGCGACTTGCTTCCTCTCTACTGACAACGTACAATGGTCTGTGACGGATGAAGACCCAACTACGCTCCGATTGGCTGGGACAATAGCAGGAAACGGGTTTGAAAAAGCCCGCCACTCTCAGTGACGAGCCCGAGGCAGAACGTCGGCCTGTTGAAAGGCTGGCAAGCATCGACACGCGCACGCAGGCACGCACATACCAGGAGGGCTATGATTGGACAGCCAATCTGAGGCTTGCCAGTTATTCACAGATTCCTCTTTTGATTGACAGTGTCTGTCTGTCTGTCTCTCTCTCTCTCTCTCTCTCTCTCTGGGATGGAGGGGGGATTTATTCATTTTATTTAGTTGGTCATTTTGTATGGCACGACAAGTGGCGGCGTGGGGCCACTTCAGAGGACATGTTTTTGAAGCACCTAGCCTGGCAAGCAAGTACAGAAAAGAAAGCGGCCAGCGCCCCGGAAAAGATATAAAAGGAGCCTCCATTGAGGTAGGTGGTTGCGGGAAAAGTTAAGAGCGGTTCTAACTAGCAACCGCCTTCTCTTGACTCCCCCACCTGACACCCGATGGCAAGGCTCTCGCGTTTTCCGGGTCCACGTTTGGGAAAGCCACCCAGTTCTGTTTTTGCTTGGAATTCTGGGACTTGTAGTGCTTCTGCATTTCAAACGGGGCAGAAAAATCAAAAGGACCCAAAATACAGAGGGGGGTTGAGGCAGGACTGGGTGGCCTTCTGACGCATTGGCCACTGGAAACTTGAGAGTTCCGCTCATGCACTGCTTACATCTCTCTGGCTCTCTCATATGTTCTCTGGGCAGGCAGGATACACAACCTCCTTTGCCATCATAGCGATCTGAGAAACACACGTGCAGCTGCCCCCAGTCAGAGGGCCAACCAACTACCGCATAGCAACCTTCTACAGCCATCCTCGAAACGCAAACATCCCTCGGATAGGACTGCTTTCACCACGCGGTAGCTAGGCCGGACACTACCGGCTGCCTTTGGGCCAGCGTCATGGCAAAGGTGAGTCAACCGGTATCGCCAGCCCACGCTCTCCCCAGGCTCGGACCCGCTCGGTCGGTTTAACTTTGCGCTCAAGGACTTGCACTGCTGGCTACATGAGGGGGAAGGCCAGGACTACAAGCCCCAGAATGCAAAGTTAAAACCGGGACTGCACCAGCATCCCCGGAATGGAATTATTATTGTTATGGTATTCATTGAGCGCGGACCAAGCTTCGAGAAGCAACGGAGCGGGCTTTACAGAGGAATGCACCAACACAGATACACGACAGAGCGCTTTACCCAGATATGCAACAGTGCAGATGCATAACTGAGTGCTTTTCAGAGGGAAAAAAACGGAACAGATATACACCAGGGGGTAGGATACGCAGGGGCACAGCTGTAGAGGGTGGCGGGGAGGAGGGAGGCGGGCGTCGTCTAGCGAGCCAGGCGGTGCGGCGTGATGGCCTAGGTATTGAGGGGGAGAGACTCCTTGAAGAGGTGCGTCTTGAGTTCTTTTCTGAATTGTAGGAGCGTGTGGGGCAAGTCTGATGCTGACGTGGAGGAGGTTCCATGGTCTCGGGGCGTAGACAGAGAAGGCTTGTTTTTTGGTCCTTTCCTTTTTGCAGTGGCGGATTTCAAGTCTGTGCGTGTCCAGGTTTCTGGTGGTGCGTTTGTCTGCTGGAGATGCTAAGTTTCTCTGCGAGGTAGCTGGGGGACTTGCGGGCGACCGCCTTATAGATGGTGCGGCAAGACTCTAAGGTGATTCGTGTGCGTAGTGGGAGCCAGTGAAGGTCGATGAGGAGAGGGGTGATGTGGTACCTGCGTAGAGCCCTGGTGAAGCGTGTGGCTGAGTGTAGGACACTTCTCTGGGGCACGAGGGAGGACGGCGGGCGGCCTTTTCGAGGAGGGGGTTGCCCCCGCCCAGGTGGCAAAGGACCAGTGCTTGAATGGTGGACCTAAAGCTGTCCGGAGGGATATTGTTGGCATGAGAAATAACTCCTGTCCTGCAACCTACCATCCTGCCTAGATCTACCCTGCAACCCGCCATTAACGGCAACCAAGGACCAGAAAAATCAGCTCGATGTGACTACATTGGTGCGAGAGAGCTCCTGCCCTATATCCAATATAAACCACAACCAGTGAAAACGGGCCCCTGAGATGCAGTGTGCTGAGCCCAAAATGAATGACCCTCTGCCTGAGCAAACATATCTTACTCGGCTCCTGGCTGTGAATCTACCTTTCCTCTGAGTGCAGCTACTGCGAAACACGAGAATGCAATCCTGGAACAGTGGGCGCATAAGAACAAAACACCCACTCCAGACACTCGGCTCTCCTATCACTATGCTCACTCTCTACTTTACACCAACACACAATCGAGCCCAGCTATACCCCTCGATCAATTTCGGCCTAGCTGCTCGCATAGGTACTAGACCCCATGAACACCTCAACATCCTGCTAGAACGCAGCTATACCCCACGAAAAAATCTGCCTAGCTGCACACATAAGCGTTCTACACAGGCCTAATGCCGCCAGAATGCAGTCTCGGAGACCAACCACCAGACCGCACACATTCAAATGATCTCTCAATAGCACCGCACCTAATGTTAGGATGCAGCTACCATCAGGCAATCGTATCAGCTGCTCACATATTGAGTGCACCCAAGCACCCTACGCTAGCCCACTCTCTCTCGACTGACCTTGACTACGGTCCCCAAGGGCGTTCAACCCACATGCGCTTTGAGATCATACCAATGATATACAGAGCGCTATTTAAATGCCGAACAACAATAGCAACGTATGATGTTGGCCCGACTGACCTGGTGGCTGGAGGGAGAGAAAAGGAAGCTGGGTCGGCCTTTCCCAAAGAGAGAGGCCAGCAGCGAGTGGAGCAAATGCCATGCTCCTGGCTGTCTCAGGGGTGCTGGGCAAGGAGAGGGAGAGAGAGGAGCAAAGGCCCCGCTCATGGCCCTCTCAGGGCCCAGCAGAGAGTGAAGCAAAGGCCATGCTCCTGGCTCTCTCAGGGCCCAGCAGAGAGTGGAGACCACGCTCTGGGCCCAGCAGAGAGTGGAGCAAAGACCACACTCCAGGCTGGCTGGCCCCTAGGAGCAAAGACCACACTCTGGGCTGGCAACGGCCACGAACGGCCAGGTTCTATAGGCAGGAAAACAGGGCTGACCTACAGGCACTTGTAACTCAGAGTGTGCTGTGACCCCCGGCTTCTTGGGACACAGTGGACCGGCCGGCCCAAGAGTTCTCGAGGCCTGCTCAGGGGCTTATGGGGATGGCTAGAGGGGGGCGTGCCTGTCCCCCGCTTTGTCTGCTGCTAGGTACTTCTGGGAGTTATCAGCATAATCCCGCCTTTCCCGGCCATCTCCACCTAGGCCGCAGTACCTTCTGCCGTTAAAAGAGGGCATCTGGGACCTCTTTGCTCTCACATGAGTGCCCGAGTCAGCTTACCAGAAGGGAAGAGAGATTTTGGGGACAGGGATGGAGGGGGCTTCCCATCTGTAATTGGGTATGTATTCTCATGTAGGTACAGTTTGAGCCGAAACAAAGAGTTATCAAGTGGAATTCTAAAGTGGGCTTGGTTTCTTTTGGCGCATTCCCCCCATTTACATTCAAATGGGCGCCCACACAACAGGGCTGTTGGTACTTCGGGCCACGGGACCTTCCTTGAGTGGCACTGCTGCACAGGCCCACTGCACTGGCCGGGGAAGCAGGAGGGTGGGTTGGGGAGGGGGGTTGTCAGCCTGCCAATAATGCACAGTTCCATGTGATAATATCCCCGCAAAAATGTCTCCACGCAAGAATGGCGCCATTATTATCCCATGGAACCTGCAGGGGAAACCTCCGCTCCCATTTACCCCATAAATAATGTCGCCTGTGCCGTATCCCGTCGACTATATGTATGGCGACATTATTTGGTATATCGGGTAAAAAGAATTGCAGCAAAAATGCTGTGGTTTCAGCCGGTACAGGTGTACCTCTTTATACCATTTAAGGGGAGCCGTGGTGTCCCCCAACCCCCTTAAATGGTATAACGGGTCTGGGGGTTGCGGGGGTGTACATACACACACACACACACACACACACACACACACACACCTCCCTCCCTCCCTCCCTCCCTCCAGTTAAGCCCTTTGCACTCACTCCCACCCTTTCCATCTGTGCCTCACAGTCCGGCGTGCCCCCCTACGTTGCCCATGCACCCAGAAAGCTGCATGGGCATCGGGAGCATGCGATCATCCTACAGGGGTTTCGCGCAACCCGTGATGCAGCCCCTCTTTTTGTGACACAAACACATACTCTGTTGCAGTGTAGAAAAGTGGTGGCGCTGCTGTCAAGGTACTGAGCTCTTTGTCTGAGTGTGTGAGTGGCTCTTAAAAGAGCCTTTGTGTTTTTTTTGTTGGGGAGTGTGTAACTTGGGCTGTTACTTGCTGGCTTTGCCCCCTGCCTTGTGGCCCTCGGTCTTCTTAGGCAGCAGCACGGCCTGGATGTTGGGCAGGACACCACCCTGGGCAATGGTAACTTTGCCCAGCAGCTTGTTGAGCTCCTCGTCGTTGCGGATGGCGAGCTGCAGGTGTCTGGGGATGATGCGGGTCTTCTTGTTGTCCCGGGCGGCATTGCCGGCCAGCTCGAGGATCTCAGCAGTCAGGTACTCGAGCACGGCAGCCATGTAGACGGGGGCTCCGGCTCCCACACGCTCGCCGTAGCTCCCCTTCCGCAGCAGCCTGTGCACACGGCCTACTGGGAACTGCAAGCCCGCCCGGGAGGAGCGAGTCTTGGCCTTAGCACGGGCCTTCCCTCCTTGCTTTCCTCGTCCAGACATGACGCGTTAAACAGGCGCTCGCTTGTTCAAAGAGGAAGTAATGCCCCGAGCATGGGAGGGCGGGCATATAAAGACACGGTGGAGCACTCTCATTGGACAAAACCTAGGCTCTGCATGAACATCCATTGGAGGGGGAGACTACTCCTGCCAACCAATCAGAGCTCTGTGCCCGGCACACAGACACGGAGGAGCGACAGAACCATACGGGCCAATAGCAAGCGGGGACTGGCAGCAGCTGATTAAGCACAGGCAGCCTATAAAAGAGAGGGGCCGGGGGGCGCAGTGTTTTACTCATTTCTCTCTCTCCTCACAGCGTGGACGTCAGCCGGAGACCATGCCTGAGCCAGCCAAGTCCGCCCCAGCGCCCAAGAAGGGCTCCAAGAAAGCGCTCTCCAAGCCGCCCAAGAAGGACGGGAAGAAGCGCAAGAGGAGCAGGAAGGAAAGCTATGCCATTTACATCTACAAGGTGATGAAGCAGGTGCACCCTGACACCGGCATCTCTTCCAAGGCCATGGGCATCATGAACTCGTTTGTCAATGACATCTTCGAGCGCATCGCTGCGGAAGCCTCCCGCCTGGCTCAATACAACAAGCGCAGGACCCTCACCTCCAGG